>NC_056732.1:1687392835-1687522637 GCF_019279795.1 Protopterus annectens | reverse complement strand
TTTTTTTGTTTCAAAAATTTGGCGCAATGGGAAGATAAAGTAATATATCAAAACAATACTTGGAATAAATGCTTAAAGATATACCAGAGATTTGTGGATGATATTTATATTTTATGGGAAGGTGATGTCATAGAGTTCAACAATTTCCATAGATATTTAGAGAATAGCACCAACTTTTTGGAGTTTACTATTCTGAGTAATGAAAGTCAAATGGACTTTTTGGATGTGAGAATACTACAAGATGAAGAAGGGAACATAGAAACTAGCCTATTTAAAAAAGAATGTTGGAAGAACAATATACTACCAAGGAACAGCATGCATCCAAAATATACATACAGAAATGTTATGAGAGGTCAATTCCTTAGAACATCTAGGATACATTTGAATGATGTAACCCTTGACAGAGCTATGAATGATATGTCTGAACACTTGGAGGCGAGAGGATACAGAGAGGAAGAGCTAGTGAGAGTGAGACACAATGTGCTGTTAGAAAGAGAAACGAGAGGCAAGCCATACCGGAAAGGAAAACAAGAAGGTGCATCTTCAAGAAACAATAGGAATGAGCAAAGAGAAGTTAAAATGATTCTCACACATACAACAGATACTGAGGGGATATGTAACATTATTCGAAGGAACTGGAAGATACTATTGTCAAGTGAAGAATGCAAAGGAGTGATTGGAGAGGTACCTAAGTTTGGTTACAGGAATGCAAGTAATCTGACAAATAGGTTATGCAAAGAAGGCTATTTAGTACCACGTGTCAAATTTGATAGAAGAGGGACATTTCCATGTAGAAGGTGTACTATGTGCAGGTATATATGCACAGAGAACAGTTTTGAGCATCCCATTACCAAAAAGAAATACACCTGTAGTTTCTATGCTGATTGTAACACAAAAAATATTGTATATATGGCCACATGTTCATTGTGTGACCATTTCTATGTTGGAAAGACAGTAAGACAATTTAAGGAGAGACTATCCAAGCATATAAGTGACATCAGACTAAAAGATTATAATAATCCTCTTGCCAAACATGTCGGAGACAATGAAGGACATAATTTCAAGTTCAGAGTACTTAGAATTGTTCTAACCTCAGAAAGGGGAGGTGACAACAACAACAGATTGGAGCAGGAAGAAATGTATTGGATTGGAAGACTACAAGCTCATGGGCGGTCACGGTGGTGCAGTGGTTAGCATTGCCACCTCACAGCAAGAGGTTCTCTGGTTCAATCCTCAGCTGGGGTGACTTCTGTGTGGAGTCTGCATGTCCTCCCTGTGGTCGCATGGGTTTTCTCCGGGTGCTCCGGTTTCCCCCCACATCCCAAAGACATACTGCAGGTGAATTGGACACTCTAAATTGGCTCTAGGTGTGAGTGTGTGCATGTGTGTGCCTTCTGTGGAAGGTTGGGTGCTGGGCTGGCAACTCAACACCGTAAAACAACTCCACTGCCAATCATGAGCGGAAACGATGATCCGCTGTGGCGACCCCTAACCGGGAAAAGCCAGAAGAAGAAGAAGGAAGACTGCAAGCTCACAGAAGACCGGGACTGAACACTACATTTCCCATGAAACCAGCACTCAGGAGGCATGGTTTGAGAAGATGTGTGTGATGTGACATCACCCGTCATCTAGCACTTTATTGGTAGAGAGTAATTTTTAAACAGGCACTAACTGATGAAGGGTCATTGAGGAGACCCGAAAGTGCTTTTCCTTTGTTCTGTTTGTTTTTTATTTTTGTTTTTATTTTTAAGTTATTGTTCGATGTGAATAAATACTTGATGGTTTTAATGAATGCAGTTGTCGTCTATGGTAACGAAGGTGAACTACACTTGCCAATATTCAAGTAGAGCTGATTATATACATTGTGCTTGGGAAGACAATACATTTGAAATATTCATCTTATGGCTGCTCAACCGAGTGTTTTGCTGAGCTTTTTTGCATATGGAGTACAATCGTAAGCAAACACCCGCAGATGTTGCAACAAACAAACTTTTGTGTTAAGAAGTGATAGTGGAACAAACCTGCCCTAGCCATGATCTCAGTGCTGCTTGTTGTTGTATATATATAGGGTACATTCAGACATCATGTCCACAATCTCACAACACCTTCCTGCACAGCTGCACTGTTCTGCCTTGCTACAAAACAGACAGGTACCACATATGGACACAGCCTAATATTGGGGGGTATATGGAGATCCAGATTGCAGGTAACTCTATTACACACCTATGGCATTCCTGCATGCTACAGTACAGGTTAACCTGAGTATCCTGCAAGAGATCGGCTGTGGAACCCACATGTCCATCATTATGGCATTACTTCCACCAGCAGCTATTGGCCACAGTAATATACATACTTCCCATTACACAACACACACTATGATGGCTTACATCTTATCAGTCAGTGCTGCTCTGCACGGTAGACAGGTATGGCCCACTACCCACAGGTACAGACTCTATTGTCCTTAGTGTTTGTTCAGCTGAACATTATTACAACAACACCTGAAGGCACATATAAATCATTCCACATCATCTATCCCGTTATTATGGACCAAGTACTATGGTCAGTTATATGCATATATACATCACATACCTGTTCTGGGAATGAAGTCTCTTCTAGATGGTTTGCTTGATGGTTTATATTTTTTTGTTTGTTTCTGCCTTACATACACTCTCTCTCTCTCTCTCTCTCTCTGTCTCGGTCTCTCGCCAGTAAATGGATTGAGCTGCTTTGAATAGATTGCAGCATGGATTGTGTAGGTGATGCACATGATCAGATGATGGCCTCTGCAACACTCAGTGTCCTCCACTTGCTACTTTCATGCAGCATGCTGTGTAGTACTTCCAATTACCACTGTCATGGCAACCAACTACTATAAATCCCTTGAACCCTTGAACATGTGGGTGTGGTCCCTTTACCTTTCCTGTATGGTGGACATCCTTCCTGTGTGTGGGCAACAGTGTTACAGACAGCAGGTAGCAATACCTCTTACAGGAGGCCCTCCACACTCAGGCCAGCTACATATTTGTAGGAGGTTCCAGAACTACAGACAGAGTGTAAATAGTGTTGTTGTATACATTGTATAGCACCAGTGTTGCAGGGTTTGTGGGTACATACTAGTTTAACTTGGAATGCAGTCTGTCTGCATAGCTCTCAGCTGTGGGCCTCTCCACTTGATGGCCAGAGGTGTGCCTATTATGTTTTGTCTGTCCACCACACAGGTCTTGTGTCAGATATATCACTGGGAGTGTGTGTGTTAAATGCTATCATTACATGGCTACATCCATTTCTGTTTCTAACTTCATATTCCTGATTAAGGGTATGTTGCAGACTATCCTGTAACACCAGTGACTTGCTTAGTGTATGACAACAGTAGTTCACATATGGGTCTGTGTTCCAGCCTCTGCCCTCCACCTACTTACCGGGCTTTGTACATATGACATGCTGTCAAGGGTTGTTATGTAGTGGGCTGTGAATATGTCATGCTGCCATTCCTGTCATCAGTCCACTGCTGTTGTGGCCCCTACAGATATTGGGGGGTTGGGTCCATATATGTGCGGGCTTCACCTACACAATATATGTGTGCTCTTATGCACTCCAGAGGCCAGTGTATGGAACAATGGTATATGGCCCTGTATTATTCAGTCTATGGGGGAGGGTGCACCATAAATAACCTAGGCTGTTACAACATGTGGGGGTATCAGGGGTAAGCTGTCTTAAGGTTTCTGAATGTACATTACAATACAATTCATCTTGGGTAAATGTAGGCCTACTGCTTCCTGCGATACAGACTGTTCTGTTTGTCAGTCTGATTGTGATGGTGTCGGTTATGCATTGTTATGTAACAGATACATCCCATTGTGACAACTGAGATCTTTACACCCTAGGGATTGTGTACAGAGTGTAGTTAGAGGCTGCTGGACTATACATCTGCATTACTTACTGTTGATTGATTGGTATCCTGTGGCCCAGTCTGCCTTTATTATTGTACTACTTGAAGGCCTTGGCATGGACAGCAACATATGTAAACCTTTGCAGACTACTGTATTAATATAACTGTTTCACAGTTGCATTACTCTGTTGATATGTATGTCAGTGTCTAAACAGCTATATGACATAGCATATGCAACTGTAATAGTACACAAATAAAGCTTTACCATGTATGCAAACCTGTGTGTGGTGTTATATCCTTTGCCCTCTCTGTGGGTATATGTTGCAGGCAACAATTGTCATTTGTATGGGTGGCTCATACAGTGTTCATTTGGTAAGGTGGAAATTGTAGGCATAGTGGCTGTTCCTTATTGTGTGCACCTTCTACATATGTATCTTCCTATCCATATCGCTGTGTGTGTATGTGTAGTTACGTATATATATGTAAATATATATATATAACTGAAAAACAACGGGAGAACGGCAGGGCAATATGCTCAACATTGCGAATGTTAAAACTGTAACACGGACCGCAACTCAGCAAAAACACCTCAAAGAAGGCAGTTTTCAGTCCACCACAGATAAATCCAAAGAGGAATCCACTTAATATCGTGACATCTGTTTTATTAACTGAAACAAGAGGCAAGCGCTTTCACTGTAAAGGCTTCTTCAGGCCAATCAAGTAAACTCATTAACACATATTGTCCTGACATTCTCCCGTTGTTTTTCGGTTATCTGTTTGTTTGGGAGATTCCTTCACAGAGCAGCCATTGTTGGATTAAATATATATATATATATATATATATATATATATATATATATATATATATATATATATATATATATATATATATATATATATATATAGACACACACACACATGTATCTGCATATATGTGTCTGTGTATATGTATCTTAGGAATGTTGATTGCTTCCACATTGTACATTCCCTATGGTAGCCAGACTGCACTGCATGATATGTTACTGATACCAGCCTGACATCATACAGGTGGGATGAAGTACTGTTAACATCTTGTGCCCATGTTGTGTCAGGTCCTGGTTATGGGATCTGCAAAAGTTGGTATCGTATTGCAGGGCAGACGTGTTTGGCTGTGGGGTGGGATATCTATACGTACAAGACATATGTTGTTTGGGCCCCCTCACCCCCATTAATGGTGCATGTGGACATATATGTTTTTATGTTCCCTTTTATATCTATAGATGTATGTCTGTATATACCTATATAGATATATATTTATGCTTACATATATATATATATATATATATATATATATATATATATATATACATATATATATATATATATATATATATATATATATATATATATATATATATATCGACATATAGATCTATAGATGTATACATATGTGTGTATATATGCATATATTTATATATATATATATATATATATATATATATATATATATATATATATATATATATGTTATATCTATTTAGATATTAATATATACACACACACACATACATCTACATGTTTAAATACATTTCCTGTACTGTTGAATGACTGGGCTGGATGATATGTTTGTGAAAACATCAGTGTTATCTATCACTGACATGGCTTATTGGTAAATAACTTTAGCTATGGTGTGCAGGGTCCTGGGTTCAAGACTTGCAGTGGCTGTTTATTTTGTTGCTGGGCAGAACAAGGGCTGTTGGATACAGAGTGATTAAGGCACTTTTAAGCAGTTATAAGCGGGTTTGCATGGGCTTGCATGGAGGTAAGCACTGCTAACTTCTGGTTATAGTTTCTTGCACTGATTTAGCTTCTCAATTGCTTAACCTGTTTAGGTATTGCTTACCCCTGCACAAACAAGCTTAAACCTGCTTACTGATGCTTAAAAGTGCTTACTCCCACTTACCCCCATGCTAATTTCTTTAAAAGAAAAGAAAAAAGGGTTGATAGGAAAGTGATGAAATAGGGGCACTAAGAGGGAAAGACAGCAGGGAAAATAGCTAGGGATGTGCAGGAGGGTGTAGGGAAGGTCCATAGCTGTCCATTTCTTCTACGGCAACAGCTGTGCATATACACTGAATTTGTAGGTAGAATTGGACACTCAACCCCCTGAGAGAGGGGTGAGGACAACAATAATATGTTGGGATGCCAATTAGACCAGATTACATGTCCAGTGGACACATGTGAAATGGACAGCTGTGTATGGGGCAATATTTTTTAAGGGAACAGACTCCCCCCCTTTTTTTCTGGTGAAAGTAGGATGTTGGGGATGGATAGCAGGTATATTTGGGGAGGTAGGTTGGGTAGGTTAACAGACAAGACAAACAAGATGCATAAAGGGGCAGTATATGACACATGTGAGGGGTAAACACCTTGATGGGGAGGGGTTTTGGGAAATCGGAAGCCCATGAGCCCCCTAGTGGAAACAGTGGGACTGAGGTCCCCACCCATGGGCAGTCACCACTGCACCTTCACAGCCCCAAAGGTGGCTGTGCTGTGGGGCTGAGTTGGAGAGTCAGGCTGACCTTCTAGTCACGACACATGGCCCTCGAGCTGGTGTAGCAGATCTCCAACCTCCCTGCAGAGCTCACTATGCACCACAACCTGGACCTGGCAATGGGTGACAGGTTCCTGTCCATGCCCACTCCCAGGGGGGGGAGCCCCATCCTCTGAGGCAGTTCCACCCAAAGGTGGTGCAGGACCAATGGACAAGGAAGTCCCGGGTTGGGCCACAGTGAGCTGAGGTGGGACAGGTGGGTCCGCTGGGGCCCACATTCCCATACGTGCTATGGTGTTTATGGTTTATCAACATATGTGGGTTAGTAATAGTCAACACATTCCAGGGTTAGGTATAACAGCATGCATAGATATTCCCATTAACCCAGACACCAGTTATGGAACAGTTGCATAGCAAATGGAACACATGCATATATGGGACCACAGTGGTAATAGCAACAGCATGCAGGCACATTGATTGCACCATGCCACCATTGTTGGAGTATTTCAACATAGCACATGCATAGAAACAGATTTATATAATTATCAAACAATAGGACATATGTCCCAACATTACAGTGGAGTCATCACGTGCCAGTTGAGCTGGGTATTTAGTGTCTTGTTGGAGATATGGTGGGGGGAGAAAGATGTCAATTAACAACTAGTATATTTCTGTAGTTTGCATTACTTTCCTAGTCAGTGCTGTTATCTGTACCTTATAAATACTACAACACTACCCTATTGCCTTAGTTTGGACAGTGATATGGCTGTCAACAACTATATACATGGACTGGTTTTACCTGCAATATACACCTCTTACCTGGTATACCTGTGGAGGAATTGTTTAACATTAACTAAATGCTTCTACACATGCTCCTATATTCCATGTTGATGTTATGCACATACCTGTCCATCTCTTTTTGCACAGACTCTTGCCATGTCTTGACCACATGCAGGTGAACCAGAACATATGTAGACTATTACCCTCTTCAACCTTTAGTGACTTACAACACTCTTATTCAGGATTTCCTAGACAGTTATATTATGTAGCACAGTGTGGGTGACAGTGATCAGTGATACCTTATGATTAATAGCAACTGCAACACTAACAATGCCATACAATACCAGAGTAAACAGTACCAGTACAGGGTATCAAGCTTTTATTTCTCGGCACAATGTTCATATCTGACAGACCTGTGGGAGCAACGTTTGTTAGCACTACCTAAATGTTGTCACACAAAGTACCATATTTCACATTAGTATTATGCGCATACATCTCACTCTGTTACTGTACACACTCTGGTCACAGCTTGACAATATGGCGGTATAGATGGGACATGTGTGGCTTATTACTCTCATAACATTTTGGGGAGTTGCTAGTATGACAGGTTTGTTCTTATAGATGTGTGTCAATCAGTTGTATTTCCTGTTTGCTGCCTAAACATCTGGGATCATCCCACTTATTTCCCAGGGGGAAAGGGTGACAGGCAGCAGATATGGGCCAATATACTGGACATTCTGGAATTATCTGTACAGTTGTTGGGGTATGATTCTGTAGGCAGCCTACTTCTGCTCCCAGGATTCAGACTATGGCTGTGTCTGCTAAAAACTAAAACACTGTCCATCACAGTTGTGTGTGCTATATAGATATTGCTGTATATCTCTTATCTGATTTCTGTCTTATACTTCTCCTGTGGTTTTACATTCTGACCTTGTATTACAACACTCTTATAAAGGATTTCCTAGACAGTTATATTATGTAGCACAGTGTGGGTGACAGTGATCAGTGATACCTTATTATTCAGTGCAACTGCAACACCCCACAATGCTATACAATACCAAAGTAAATAGTACCAGTACAGGGTATCATTCTTTTATTTCTGGGCACAGCATTCATATCTGACGGACCTGTGGGAGCCACAGAAAGTACCAGATTCCACATTACTGTTATACACATACATCTCACTCTGTTACTGTACACACTCTGGTCACAGCTTGACAACATGGGGGTGTAGATGGGACATACTTGGCTTATTACTCTCATAACATTTTGGGGAGTTGCTAGAGTGACAGGTTTGTTCTTATAGATGTGTGACAATCAGTTGTATTTCTTGTTTGCTGCCTATACATCTGGGATCATCCCACTGATTTCCCAGGGGGACAGAGTGACAGGCAGCAGATATGGGCCACTTTACTGGACATTCTAGACATATCTGTACAGTTGTGGGGTATGATTCTGTATGCAAACTACTACCATTCCCATGATTCTAACCATGGCTGTGTGTGCTAAAAATACAACAATTCACGTCTCAGTTGCATGTGCTATTCAGATTTTGTTGTCTGTCTTTTCACTGTTTTCTGTCTATGTGTCTCTCAGTTTTACTAAATGACCTCTGGGGATTACACCAGTCATATACAGACATTCCTACACATTCTATTTATGTTGCACAGTGTGGGTAACAGTGCATAATACAACAGTACTATTAAGTGATTGCAAATCTACATTACCATATGATACCAGAGTAAACACATGCAGTGTAGCAGTTAGACTTTTATTGTCAGGCTATTATGCTTTTATTTACATACAACCTATATGAGACTCTTCCTGCCATATTCTCTGGTGTATGCAGTACTTACCGTAAACAATACAGATTTTATACTGACAATTAACTTACTAATACTTTTAGTTTTATTTCCTATGACAGAACATGCAAGAGTATTACTAACCTGCCTCATGTCGCAACCTCTCCAAGTGACATCCATGGGCCTCCAGGTTCACGGCCTGCTCACTTGCCACTGTGAAGGACATAAGAGGAATATTTAGCCATACCTATCCATAATATACATGAACTGGTAATTATTAAACAGGTAGTGGAGTGATACTTACACACAGTTGGAACCACCCCTGCCGTTCTAGCTTCTTGGATCAACTGATGCAAGAGATCCCCTTTTGCCACCTCAGGTTGGCATAGTGATGCCTGACCTGCTCACTAGTTCAGGGTATGCCAGTGGCACTGGTGAAGTCATGGGCGAGACGGTCCCAGTCTTCAGCTTTATGTTGGGAACCCTGCTACTGGCTCTGCAGCAGTCTCTGCTCATGGTGTTTGGCAAGAAGTTCTGCCATGACTCTGGACTCCTGGATGCCCCAGCGCTGCACCTGAAAGTGCACTCCCTCTCCCCTTCCTGACATGGTGCCTGCAAGGGGAAGCTACAACCAGTTATGAGATGTATTCCCACCTGTTGGGTTTAAGTAGGGCCAGTTTCCCACACTTTGCTGTGATTGGATGGTTTTCAAAAGGCTGAGCTATGGGCAAACCTGCTTACCTAAGGTTGGAATTGTTGAAAGGGGTATACCACTGGGCAAATTGAGTTAGCTGACCTGCACATTGCTTACGCCTACTAAGCTGGCCTGTGCAATGCTTAGTGTTGCTTAATATTTACTTTGCATTATATTTGTTTTTGGGCATTGATTTATTATTCATTACATGTTATATATGTCTGGTATCAATGATTCATGTGTACATGCACTGTATGGGGGTCCTTGTGTTTAATAGAGGACTTCAACACTGTATTACAATTACACCTCACATCTGGGCTTACTTCAGTACTCCAGTTCACATATTTATGTTGTGTAGTAGGTTATAGAACATATGACTGTATACTGATTCTTTTCACATGTTCAGTTTGATTTTACTATAGTAAGAATTTGTTTGGTGATACCTCAGTCTTATGTACTGTTGTGCTGGCTTGGTGGTTAACTACTGTGACTATAGTGTATAGGGTTCAAGACTTGCAAGGCTGTTCATTTTGTTGCTGGGCAGAACAGCAGCTGTTGGATACAGAGTGATTAAGGCACTTTTAAGCACTTATAAGCGGGTTTGCGCAGGTTTGCATGAGGGTAAGCTATGGTAACCTTCAGTAAAATATGCTTACAGAGAGTTAGCTTCCATATTGCTTAACCTGTGTGCGCATTGCTTACCCCCGTGCAAATGGGATTAAACCCGCTTACTGGTTCATACATATGCTTACTCCCACTTACTACTGCTTAATAGTGCTTACACTTGCTTACTAGTGCTTACTTCCGCTTACCACTGCACTGATTTAGACTGTACTGTCTAATGGTTCTTGGGAAGGTGGGGGATTTCGAAGCTGTATGGAGTTATCATTCATTACACATTTTACCTTTCATTTGTATCCCTGATTCCTGTGTACATATACTGTATGGGGCACAAGTGATTATCTGTGGACTTTGCAACATTATGACACTGACAGCTCACATCTGCATTTAATACAGTACTCCAGTTCACAAATATATGTTATTTATTAGGTTATGCAACTAAAAATATTGGCCGTAACGTGATTTGACATGGAAAATGGAATGTGCTGCAGTGAGACTTGAACCGGGTATGACTGCTCATAAGGTGAATGCTCTGCCCACTACACTATTGCTATACTGCTTCATTTGCATATATCTTCCTTTTTATCCTCTTCTGCCATTTAAGCTGCATTAACCATAGCTAAGCGATGGGCAAGCCCATGCACCTATGGTTAAATTTAATCTGTTTCATAAAAAATAAAAGTATCTTTATATTGTTTGTGTTTACTATTGCTCTTGTACATGCGGGGGGATGTTACTGAGGGTATGCAGACACCTATGAGCGGTCTTGCTCATTCTTTTAGGGCTTTCTGCTGTTCTTTATTGCAGGGGCATGAATGTTCTGAGAGCTCTGCTCTCAGACATGCCCCCCTGCACTTTTACATGCTCCATGTAAGATTAGGAGCTCAGGCAGCTTGCCTTCATTAATATGCATGGGGCGCTACTGTCCTGCTCCTAAATGGCCACTTCCATACAGGACTAAGCTAGTCCTGCTTGGAAGAATAGTGAATCTGGAGGATTATGTGTACATTCTTTATGGTGACCATTATCCAGTGGGGTTAGGAAATTAACTTTTTCCCACTGTAGTGCGATCTTGAAGTTGGTATATTTAATTTACGGGGGGGGTCTTGTCCCCCTTCAGAAACATAGTAAAAAGTGTATTTGGTAGTTTGGTGTTGTTATATGTGGAGGGAATGTTATTTTAATGTGATTTGTAGTGTTCGATGTTCTGATGCACATTTTCGATGTTATGAAATTCGATGTTATAGGTTTTAGATGTTTTGGGTTTTAGATGTTCTGGTCTCAATGTTATGAAATTAGATGTTACGGCTTTTAGATGTTATGAAGTAGACCAATATATATATATATATATATATATATATATATATATATATATATATATATATGTGTGTGTGTGTGTGTGTGTGTGTGTGTGTGTGTGTGTGTGTGTATATATATACCTTTATGGAAAGCATGCATATAATCAAACATTTTAGTGCCAAAAGTGTTTTTACCCTGTTAGAAGTGATTGAGACTCATCTTATGGCTTCTGCTGACATTAAGTCCATGCAAGAATGTGAACAATGGGGATCGGGAATTTGCCCTTTCACCACTTCAGAGCGATCTCATAGCTGGTATACTTAATTAAAACAAACGAAATAAGTAACAAACTAGTGAGAATAGGAAACAAGGTATCCAACAAATGAGGCGAGACCCGAAACCAAGACTAATCTGTTTAATGAAGTGCTTTTCATTGTTATATTTACGGCAACTTCTTCAGATTATAACAAACAACCAAATAACCTTACAAGTTTATATAGCAGATACATAGATCACATGGTAGGCAATCAGCTGGTATAACATATGTCGCTGTAAAGCAACACGTTCAAAAAAGTCCACCCACTTGTTCGGTATACTACCTAAAAAAGGTTATTAAAAATGTAACCCATTAAGTTGATCTAAACATTTAAACATGTTAAATCATATTATATTATATTATATTCATGTTAAAAAGTCAAATGTTAACCTAAAATGAAAACATTTAACTTATCGGTTACTTCGCTACAGATCCCATCATGTATATAGATGCTACCTCTTATCAAGTTAGTATGAAAATATATACATGTATATATATATATATATATATATATATATATATATATATATATATGTGTAAAAAGCAGCTAAACTCTCACTATTTATTATAGACCATTGTATAACAGTAACTGTCCTCAAAACTACAATGTTGACCATAATAGTATAACTCCCTTATCGTATTAACTTGAACGACTAAATCAGGCCACCAAAATTACATATAACAATGCAAAAAACAATAAAAAATTGATAATAAAAAATTATTATTAAAATCATAAATGTCAGCAAACAAACCAGAACCGCCAGATAAAGCACTCACATTAAAGTCCAAATAACTGAAGAAAAAATGAAGAGTGCACCATGTATAGCCAAGTCGAATAACAACTCAAAAGGTCTCCTGATATGGTCAATAATCCACGTTTAATGTACAAAAGACAAACACAGGAACTGCAGTGATATAAGCGCTTTCGCGTTGCATACCAACGCTTCATCAGATATAAATGCAGTAAAAACCACCCCTCCCTTTATATAAAAGACCTCATGACATCACATATTAAACAATTAAAGGAATAAAACACAACATCAAATTAAAAATATTGAAAATTAAAAATTAAAAATTAATGCTTGAGGCTTCTAGATGTTAAGAAAGGCTTTATAGAGAACCTATCATTGAGCCCAAATCTGTGGGCTTGTAGCTTCATGATCCATTTGCCCTCTCTTTCCTCTGTTCTGTTCTTAAAGTTACCCAGCCTCTTGTCAATGCTAACCAGCTCCAAGACTTGAAACCTGAAACTATGTGTACTGCCTGATTCCACTATGCATTTTGCGAGGGCATTTGTGGTGTTACCCTTGCTGATAGCATAAATATGCTCTCTTATACGCTTTCGTAGCGACCTAGTTGTCATGCCCACATAAAATTTGGTACAAGACTGACACTCGGCTACATATACTAAGTTCACAGATTTACAGGTGGCATGATGCTTAAATAAATACCTCTTATTTGTTATCGGATGTATAAAAGTGTCGGAGTTGGATATATGTTTGCATTGGTTACAAGTGTAGCAGGGAAAAGTGCCTGTTTTATGGCTCAAGTGTGTGTTGGGATAACCTCTTTCATAGCATAACAACCTATTAAGTGAGGGCATGTTCCTATAAGCTACTCTGGGTTTTACATCAACCAAAGATCTGATTGTGTCGTCAATCATTAGAATGCCCCGGTGTTTGTTAAAAACATCCAAGATATAATTGTTCCTATTAGTAAATGGAATAATAATCCTGTTGTGACTGTCACTATTTCTACGTTTAGGTAGCTGTGAATGTCTATGTGATCTGTTGATCAATGGAGCTCCTTCCCATTGTCTAAGGCAATCACCTATGGACATGGCTTCAGATACATGTTTCTTATCATAGCCCCTAGATGTAAAGTTCTCGGCCAAATTATCTTTGTGCTGGTGATATGCTATTGATTGTGACGTTAGTTTAGAAACCCTGACCATTTGGTTAGTGATGATGTTCCTATATATATGCTTGGGGTGCATACTTTCTCGATGTAATAAATTGTTTCTCCAACAGTCCTTTCTGTGGAGTTCAGTGTCAAAGCCATGAAGACTATTGATGACTTTGACGTCCAGAAAATCAATGGTGTCAGATGAGTATGTGCACTCAAAACTTAGGAAATCAGTGGTGTTATTAAGGTAGGTCACAAAGACCAAAAGTTGTTCAACAGTTCCTCTCCACAACAAAAACACATCATCTACAAATCTATTATAGAATACCAGTTGATCAATAAATTCTGAATCTTTGTTCAAGACAAATGAACTCTCCCAATGTGCCAACACCAAATTTGCATAGGCGTTGGCACATGGGGTGCCCATTGCCACACCTTTGGTTTGTAAAAAATATTTGTCTTTGTGGCAAAGGACGTTGTTTTCTAAGACAATCTCTAAGAGTGACATATATCTATGAATTGTACGTTCAGGCAATTTGTAATTGACCAGCATAGCTCTAACAAAATCCATCCCAGAGGTGTTGGGAATGGACGTAAAAAGAGACTTCACGTCTAGCGTGACTAACAGGTCATCTCCATTAAAGGAAGATGAACAACTAAAGTTGGCCAAGTATTCAAGAAAATTCGTGGTGTCTCTTAGAACATGTTGTACCTCAGCAAGAATGGGTTTTAATGCCTTGTCAAGATAAATAGATAATGGTTCAGTCAACCAGCCGCGACTAGACACAATTGGTCGCATGGGTGGATTCAATTTGTCTTTGTGAATCTTAGGTAAACCCCTGAAAGAAGGTACCAGGGGTTTGTCAACCACAAAATAAGTGTATAGATCATTATCAATAACTTCTGTCAACATTAAATCATATAAGCTGGCATGAACTCCTTTAATCAAGTTATCAAGTTTAAAATTAGGTATAAGTAGATATGTTTCATCATCAGAAAGCATGTCTTCCATCTTGGTAAAGTAATCGGAGCTGTCCATAATAACGACAGCGCCGCCTTTATCGGCTTGTCTAATAACAATAGCTTCATTGTTCCTTAATTTATCAATGGCTTTCCTCTCATTAGTTGTTAAATTATAAAATTGACATTTGGCAGTGTTATTGTTGTATAATTCAAACAAATCCCTTTCTACTGCCTGCTCAAAAGCATCTAATAACGGGTGCTGCTGGGGAATAAATGTGGAGGGTTTCTTAAACAATGTGAAATTACTTCTAGTTGAATCCTCATTTTGCCCATAAAGCATCTTTAAAGCTATATTTCTGGTGAACAATTTGACATCTACGATTATATCAGTGATGTCATTACAACTGGATGGAATAAACCCCAAACCTCTGTTTAAAACAGACAACTCATTCACATCTAAGGTATAGTTCGAAATGTTAACCACTAAACCATCATTCATATCAACATTAATAGGAAATTCAATCAAGTCTTTGTTCTTGATACCTTGTTGGTGTGCAAAAAATTGTCCTCTGTGCTCTTCCTCTTGATAGCTCTGCCCTGTGGTGACCAAGTTCTCTTTTCGAATGGTCTGTAAGGTAGAGGAAAAGAAGGCGAACCATCTCCTAAAGCAAATAACTCATCTTCCGCCTGGATGACGAAAGGGTCTATAGGGATCTGTTTCTTTCGCACATCTCGGTTCTTAGTGCATGAAATGTTCGTGGCAGCATCTGTAGAAGTATCGGTGGTGTTGGCACATTCG
This sequence comes from Protopterus annectens, assembly GCF_019279795.1. Lineage (NCBI taxonomy): Eukaryota > Metazoa > Chordata > Ceratodontiformes > Protopteridae > Protopterus > Protopterus annectens. Next base: position 1,687,507,036 of record NC_056732.1, on the reverse strand, counting down.
GAGAGTTCATTTGTCTTGAACAAAGATTCAGAATTTATTGATCAACTGGTATTCTATAATAGATTTGTAGATGATGTGTTTTTGTTGTGGAGAGGAACTGTTGAACAACTTTTGGTCTTTGTGACCTACCTTAATAACACCACTGATTTCCTAAGTTTTGAGTGCACATACTCATCTGACACCATTGATTTTCTGGACGTCAAAGTCATCAATGGTCTTCATGGCTTTGACACTGAACTCCACAGAAAGGACTGTTGGAGAAACAATTTATTACATCGAGAAAGTATGCACCCCAAGCATATATACAGGAACATCATCACTAACCAAATGGTCAGGGTTTCTAAACTAACGTCACAATCAATAGCATATCACCAGCACAAAGATAATTTGGCCGAGAACTTTACATCTAGGGGCTATGATAAGAAACATGTATCTGAAGCCATGTCCATAGGTGATTGCCTTAGACAACGGGAAGGAGCTCCATTGATCAACAGATCACATAGACATTCACAGCTACCTAAACGTAGAAATAGTGACAGTCACAACAGGATTATTATTCCATTTACTAATAGGAACAATTATATCTTGGATGTTTTTAACAAACACTGGGGCATTCTAATGATTGACGACACAATCAGATCTTTGGTTGATGTAAAACCCAGAGTAGCTTATAGGAACATGCCCTCACTTAATAGGTTGTTATGCTATGAAAGAGGTTATCCCAACACACACTTGAGCCATAAAACAGGCACTTTTCTCTGCTACACTTGTAAACAATGCAAACATATATCCAACTCCGACACTTTTATACATCCGATAACAAATAAGAGGTATTTATTTAAGCATCATGCCACCTGTAAATCTGTGAACTTAGTATATGTAGCCGAGTGTCAGTCTTGTACCAAATTTTATGTGGGCATGACAACTAGGTCGCTACGAGAGCGTATAAGAGAGCATATTTATGCTATCAGCAAGGGTAACACCACAAATGCCCTCGCGAAACACATAGTGGAATCAGGCAGTACACATAGTTTCATGTTTCAAGTCTTGGAACTGGTTAGCATTGACAAGAGGCTGGGTAACTTTAAGAACAGAACAGAGGAAAGAGAGGGCAAATGGATCATGAAGCTACAAGCCCACAGATTTGGGCTCAATGATAGGTTCTCTATAAAGCCTTTCTTAACATCTAGAAGCCTCAAGCATTAATTTTTAATTTTTAATTTTCAATATTTTTAATTTGATGTTGTGTTTTATTCCTTTAATTGTTTAATATGTGATGTCATGAGGTCTTTTATATAAAGGGAGGGGTGGTTTTTACTGCATTTATATCTGATGAAGCGTTGGTATGCAACACGAAAGCGCTTATATCACTGCAGTTCCTGTGTTTGTCTTTTGTACATTAAACGTGGATTATTGACCATATCAGGAGACCTTTTGAGTTGTTATTCGACTTGGCTATACATGGTGCACTCTTCATTTTTTCAAAATCATAAATGTACATCAAAATATTGGTCTTGTGTTACATATCAACAAAAATACTAAGGTCAATAAAAAGATAATAAAGTAAGATAATATGGTATAATATATTGGCCACAACTGAGTATAAAATACCCTGCATACCCTACCTAATCAAACTCCTAAGTTTTAAAAGGCAGGAGATACTACAGGTATATTTAATTAGCAGTGGGGGTGGGCACAGCTCCTCTCATGCAAGGTGTAGGAAGGACATGTCCCCCTGCAACAAAATGAGCTTTTTCAGTTCTTTTGGCTTTTGATCTTTCAGGATAGATGTTTATCTGTTCAATATTTGTGTACTTCGGTATTTCAGAGTATATCCATATATGGTTCTAGTGTGTATGATCAAAATAATTTAATGTCAAATTGAAAACATGGACCAAAAAAATCAGAACATGCACAATACTAAAAATGAAAAATGTTGAATTAAATAATATTGAGAACGGAAAACTATTTCTTTTACTGATATTAATAATAAAACCCCTTATAGCACTAGCCACAATTTTGTCTGAATAGTGGCAGTGTTACAGGAAGGTTTTTTTATGAAAGTAAGGGTTAAGGTTGATGGTAGGGGCAATATTACAGTTAGCACCAATTACTAAAGAGGGTGGGGGCTCCATCCTGCACCACCTTAGTAATGGGTGGTAACCCTAACCATAATGCTGCCCCTTCCCTCAATCCTAACCATACACCTTACCTTCATAAAAACCTTCCCGTAACACTGTTTCTACACAAGACACACTCGGACACACAAACATTCACAAATACACAACAACACAATACCTATCCCCTAACCTAACCCTGACCCTAACCTTAAACTACAAACTCACACACAAACACACAGCACCTATCCTTCAGTCATACCCAGCCCTAACCCTAACTCACATATACACGCACAAACCACTTACCACTCCATCCCCACTTACCTGTCTCGACATTACACACCATCCACATTTCAACTGCTCGGCTATCTGTACTGTTGACATTAAACCACAAACCCTGCATTTGTCAAAGAAATGGCATAAGACAAAACAAGGGGTACCCATATATATATATATATATATATATATATATATATATATATATATATATATATATATATATATATATATATATATATATACATATACATATATACACACAAGTTGTCCTAAATATCAAACATGCCATATGTCGACCTCTGTCCTATATTTGGTTGATGTGTTTTGCTCGACAAAACAGATAGTTGACTGGTGTGCAAAATCAACACTCCCAAGGGACTGAGAAGGGATTGGGAATATACCCTTTCCCTGGGGACTGTGCAGTCTCTGAGATGGAACAGACAGCAGAGGGTTGTGGGCTGATGCAGAGTGGGACTTACCCTCCCTGCAAACAAACTTTTTTATTAGTTTATATGCAAAAAGCTTAATCTTTGGAGCATGTGCAGTAGCCTGTCAATGTTTATGTCGCAACATTAGCATCATCATTTAAGATTTAGGTTATTCAATCTAGTTAACTAGATCCATATTTTAAATATATATATATATATATATATATATATATATATATATATATATATATATATATATATATATATATATATACACACACACACACACACACACACACACACACACACACACACACATATATATATATATATATATATATATATATATATATATATAGTTGTGTGTATGAGTAGACAGTGTAAATGTGACTTTTAGTTTGTTATGTGCATTAATAGAAAGAAATCATGTACATCTATCAACTGTTTTTTAATATACAAGATCACTTATTTCACTTATAAAGTATCCATAATAATTAATAACTCAATAGAAAAATGTCAGTGATACATATCTTTGGACTGAATTCATTGAGCATAAAATTGAGAAGTATTTAGTCCCTGAAAGCAAAGTTTAAGTCCCATCACTTCTATCTCAATCAGTTTACTATTTTGCTACAGGCATTTGTAATAAGTCACTGACATCGTACTTCCTTTCAGTTAATTAGCAGAGCTAGAAGGAGTAGCAGAAAGTTAAAGGTGTTGTCAATCCACAGAGGTACAGATTTAGCTGACAATTATTATGCAGAGCTGTAATGATCCGTGTCAGGACCAAGTGACACCTGCAGCTAGTGCTGTTGGCAGGCCTCATCAATCCATTGTCCTTTCAGCTTCTGCCACTTTTCCAGATACTCGCAATCAGGCTGCGATTTAAAAGAAGCAAGCTTCTCACCACATGAAATGCAGCCTGTGGAATCTTAAACTCCATTTTTAATATGAATTGGAAATAAGCAATCCATACCCTGCATTATTATTGATATTTTGTCATGTGGTGGCTAGCTTGCATTTTCCTAAATTTCAATATGATTTTTAATGCAGCAGTATAAACATTGCCACATCTACATTTTGCCATTCTCTTATATATTTAATAATTCAGTAATTTTGTTCTTAAAATGGCGAGTAAGTCTTGCTGCAAAAAATTTAACATACTGACAGTTGAGATGAACTTGGCAAAATATTTAAGCACATTGTACATCTTATCTCTAAGACTTCACTTCTCTACTTTTGCAAACATGTGCATTTTTTGGTCAAGCTAAATTATTCAAGTAACAAATCATAAGCTTTGTATCTTGTAGTGAGATTTGGTTGTTGTTGTTGTTGTCTTTCGGCTTTTCCCGGTTAGGGGTCGCCACAGCGGAACTCCAGTCCACTAATGATTGGCAGTAGATTTTCACGAACGCCGAGGTGCCAGCTTGATGTCCAACCTTCAACGAAGGCACGCCCATTTACACATGGCTTTCAAATGCCCACCCAACCTCGGAGAGGACATAGTGAGATTTGGTACATTTCTAAAATTCTAGGAAGCATTTACTTTTTTATTCTTTTACTTAACTCTGAGCTTCACATATCTTATCCTACCAGATGAAACGTGCAATTATGCATTTAGTATGAAAAGCATACAAATCTACTCATCCCTTTAAATGTCTTGAAAACTGATGCATTGCCCCCATCCATGTTGATGATTTACATGGTACTAGCCTGTTCTATATATTTCTTAATAAGCACTGCTGTACACAGGTGCTTGTTAGTGCCAAAAATGTGTAGGTATGAGGAGGAAGAGGCATGATTAAGAAGAAATACATTTAAACATGGAAGCTGAGATTCAGAAATGATCTCTGCATGCCAAAGGAAAAGCTGTTTGGAGATTATATGGTCTGCATAATGTCAGTTGCACTCTTCACTGACAGAAGTACAGTACTGTTTTTTGCAGACAATGCATCATAGTCTGGGTACATATTTGGTAATTAGAACCACCACACACCGAAACGCTGAGCACTACAGTCTTTTGACAGTGATAGTACTCTAACATGATACACAGCATACCAATTTGTGTGCCATAAATGTTCTATACTGCTGGATATCACTGGTGGGAGAATAATTTATATTGAAACCTAAATGATGGAAAACTATATATGGTCCTCTGTACCCAGCCTGGAGTCATCCAGATGTTATGGTACATGCGATACAAGTATATGGTAAAGGTTATCACATCCCACACTTGGCTGAATATAAGGCTCATGGGCTACCATGCTGTACTACTAACTCCCCACTATAAAATTATAACAGCCAGTGTATGTCATAGTGTGCAACACTCAAAATATGAAACCCAGAATATCTAAACCCATAATATTGAAAAATAAAACCTATTTTACACAGGGGCAATGCCCCATTCACCCCAACCCCCTAAAACTTATATATACCAACTCCATGATAACACAACAGTGAAGAAAGGGCACATTACAAGTTTTCAATATTCTGACTTTTAGATTTTTTATGCCAGCAACAACTTTTATGTATTTTAAACACATGAATATAACCTATAACAGCATATGTGGTATATACAATATGGCAGTATACATATGTGCTTTGAAAACTCTTGCCCAGGATGCCTCTTATGCCACCAAGATATGTGGCTTTGTATTCCTTCTATACATCAACCACAAATTGAACATTAGTTATCTGTTCTCTTTCTATCCTCTTCTGACACCTCTCCTTTAATTTCTTTGCTTCTTCTTCGTTTCTCCCATGCATCCCTGCTCTTGCATTCAAACTCTATCTATAATTTGCTTTCCTTTCCTACTTACTAACATCACAGTTGCACTAATATATCTTTTTCTTATGTATAGTGCCCAATGCACCTCATTCTTGTTTGGAAATTGTTAAAGTATTATGCTATTAGAACAGAGTGTGTTTTTGTGTGTAATGTATTAGTTTAGATATTTTCTGCTGTGTTATTGTGTGTAATGTATTATCATGGAGCTTTTCTCCCCGGGCCTCCACTGAAAACGGGCTTTCGGGCCCAGTGGACTTCCCCGGTTATCAAACTGGAAATAAATAAATAAATAAATAAAATAATGTGTGCACGGATGCCCCCAACACACACATGTGCACATACATGTGAGTACATGCTAACAGAGACACACACACATACACACATACACACACTCACACAGAAATAATGTAATATGATTGTTACCGTACCATTATGCAACATAGTGTCTGTTTTTAAAGGACACTACTAACTGCTTATATGAAGGAAGGAATGTGATTCAAAATCACATGCCCACTTATGCATCACTCTGAAATCCTATGTACCACTCTCATTTGCCTCTCATTGTTTTTTGATGTTCCACATATAAAAACATTTTTAAGGACTGGCTATATTTTAAAGCACAGTTGATGTGTGAGTCTAAAAGAGTGGTTGCTCATTGGCAAGAATGCTAAGCCACACTAGTACTGTTAGCTATCATGTGACTGCCTTGGCAAAATATCCTTTAATTAACACAGTTTTTGATACTTATGTGTTCATATGTATGACTATGTTTGTGTGTACATGCATATGTCTGAATTCTGTGAGCATTGGTGTTTATTACTAAATAAAAAATAAATAATTTTGATGCTTTTGTGTTTCTTGTTAAGAGTTTTTTTTCCACATACTGATGCCCTGTGATGGCTTGGTATAGCTTACTAAGGGTTTCTTTATTAATTGCAGCAATTTTTGTGAATAACGTCATCATGTGCACAGCATGAGGCATATTCTAGTGTTTCCTGAACTGCAGCTAACATATATTCATGCTTTAGTGTCTGCTCCATTTAATTTGCATGCCAAAATTGACTGTGGTGCACAGTATCTTACCAGCTGGTGCACATTGTCTAATAATACTCAGAGAATCATGTGAAGACATCTTCATTACTTATGCAATGTCTAAGCTAATGCAATGTGTGCTATGTCTCAGAATCCTACCTTGAATTAAGGAATACTACAAATAAAAAAAAAACTAGGAAACCACATTGCTCCTCTGAGGCAACCATAGTATAATGTAGTACTATTATCAACAAGACACACTGTTTTGTTTGTTAACTTGGCAAACCCCTTCAGTGCATGTACTTCTGTTAATGGGAACACTGTCTGGTTTAGCAAATCACACAGTCACAGAATAGTTAAATGGAGGCTGAGGGACTCAGTCTCATAGGTTCATAGGTTCTTAGGTGTTTTCTAGGCTAACAACCATAAGGGCCTTTTTAACCCTAGCTATGCATCCCAAATCTCTGACAAGTTCTGTTACCCTTGATAAGTGTAAGCATGGGCCTGGGAGATGAACCATTTACAGGTTACCTGTGTCCATTAGAGATGCAGGTGCTAAACCAGGGATACATTTCCCGTTTCCCATCCAATTGTCCAAGTTGCACTTGAATTGGGTTAGGGAGCAACTCTGCTTTACATGGATGGGGAGCCTGTTCCATAGACTGGGTTGTCTCTGGGATACATACCTATCTCCCCAGCAGGTCCTATTTATATCACAGGCAAGGTTTAAGTCTTTAGAATGTGAAATTATAATGCTGTTTGTTTTGTGGATATGCCGGAGGTCCATGAGAGTGGGGTCTGACAATGCCCTGTATGCCAGGCATAGATCTCTCCTCAAAAGCCTGTAGGAGATGGAATACAGGGATAGGGCCTTGAGGCGGTCTGCATAGGGCATATTAGTTACACCTTGTATTCTTTTAGTGAGGAACCTCTGTGGAGTTTCCAATTGTTGGATATGCCTGGTTAGGTACATACCAAAGGGGGCATTGTACTCAATGATTATGGCTTATGGATAATGGGGAATGGCTTTTCTCAGGTGTATTATTTGCTTATTGCCTTAATCCTCTGTAGTAATCTGGGAGACAAAAAGTAATAAATACAGTATTGTACTAACCTTTCGAGCAGAGAACAGTATCAAACTATTTATACGAGTCAAAGAAGTTTCATGGTATACATTTGCTTTTTTATGTTCTTTTTTTTTCTACTGTATCTGCTGACCATTAAGTCTTCCTCACATCAGCCCATCCCATTTATTTCCCTAGCCTGAGTAGTTCCCAGTGAACACAGGAACAAGCTGGGAGCCATAATGCAGGCAGCTGTTGTGGTATTAGTGGACTTGCATGCATCTGGTGATTTTTTTTGGCCCCAACCACCTCCTCTTCTGGCTGATGTGTGCACTTGTACCAGTACAGGAGAATTATATGCCCTATCCCTACATTTGAATGTGCTCCTACATACCCATGAGGGCTACCACCATCAACTGGTGACCACAAAGCACATGTCCCCCTAGTACTGCAGCCTTAATTCAAGAAGCATGCAAGTCAACATTTTGGGGAACAGGTTGGCCTGACCAGGGTCGCCATCTCCCAACCCCCCCAGAATGGGCAAGCTGGCAAATGATGCACACTCTTATTGTCTCTTACCCAATTCTTTCATTACCCAAGGGGCTATTCAAATTTGGGTTTTCTGGGATGTGGTCAGGGCTTTATCCTTTAGTACCCCAGAGCCAGGCCATTTTCTTAATTTTTAATAGGAAATCTGGCATGTGTTTCTCTTGCATATAGCAGTATCATTCACTATAACAGACTTATTTCAAAGCAGTGGGACTGCTTAAAAAGCACAGCAAGTATTTTTGTCAGCTTTTCCCATAAAAGGTACTACATTAATTACATTTTCTAAAGAGACCGTAGAGGAAAAGTTCCCAATGTAGTGATACAATAGATGGGGAGAATGGTTTTCCTCAAAGAAACATGTTTGAATGATTTTTTTTGTTGTTGCGGGGAATAACATGTTGCATGAATATTGATCACATTACATAAAATATAGACATTTTTATTTATATCAATGCAGAAAAAAATACTCTGCAGTAAATGAGATAATTGAAATACATTAAATGTGATTATAGTGGATATAAAACTTTGACAGTAACAGTGTCAAAAAATACTCTTCATGATAAAGACAACTGAATAACAGCATACATGGAGCACACCATGTGTTGTGAAAATATTTCTCTGCATGTCTACAGACAGACAGATGCACTCACACATGCAACTAGTGAGTACATATAAAGAAGCAAATTGTGCTGACAGTAACACACATTAATCTGTGGCACCAAAATTTTAGTTATGCTAAATATGCTTTTGTAAAAATGAAAAATGTTATTTTCCTGAAAAAAAAGACAAAGAATAGCAGAAATGCAAGTCCTCAGAATAAGCCTATTTACATGCAGAATTATTCCCAAAGCTGGCCTGAAAATGAATATCTCTCACATATAATAGTGTTTTTCTTGCACAAACTTCACTATATGGGCAGGGTAAATACACTTATACTACTCATTTTCTTCATGATACTTTAGGGTTTATATTAGATATTTGAACGGTTCAAAGTTCGAATCACTAAAGAATGAACTTTAGTGATCGAACGCTTAAAAGTTCAAATATCTATAAAAAGAATATTTAAAAAAAAAGGAAAAAGAAAAGGGTTTAAGCAGGGGGGCAAGCCCCCCTGCACCCACCCCGCTACTTAAATATACGAACTCCGAGATTCCACTTCAGTGTGCTACAGTGCGGAAATGGAAAATTTCCCACTTCGTACACAGCAGCTCGATCTTGGAGTTGGTATATTTAAGTAGTGGGGGTGCAGGGGGCTTGCGCCCCTGCTTACACCCTTTAGTATTTATTTTTTTTATTTTGTTTTTTTTTAATTTTTATGCATATTCGAACATTTAAGCCTTCGATCACTAAAGTTCGTTCTTTAGTGATTCGAACTTTTAAGCATTCGAGTATCTAATATAGACCCTACTTTACCATATATGTTGGAGTAAATCCATTACATTTTCCTTTAGAGAAAATCATCTCCTTTCCTTTTCCATGTTTTAAGAACACCTACAAGACTGCCTTCATCCTTTACATACATATTCATAGTGATTCTTCCACAGAACCCTCTCTAGACCCAGAATTCAGAAAGTTGACACTTTCCAACTCTCCAGAGTTAGCTGACATGACATGCCCTTAGAAACAGCTGGTTCAGGTTAACTGTCATGGAGATAAGTTGTCTGTCTCTGATTCTGTCATTTGCGTGCCTGCTTCATACATATAAACAAACATATAAACAAACATAGCATGTATTATTAGTATTTTCTTTCTTTGTCCTACGCTATTATTGGATTTCCTGTTTTCAGAAATATGTAGGACTGAAGTTTTGGTACTGCCTAAGATTGTGGAGTGAACTTAATAAAGTCTACACCTTTTTTTTTCATGTAGGCATCATGCCATGCTGCTAACACAGGCGCAAACATTTTTAGATTCAGTAAGCGCTCCTGAGCAGCATGCATGAGTGCGCCAATATGGAAACTTCCGTGGCATGCAACTCACTTCATAAGGAACCAAATCTCATGCAAATGAGGCAGATAGAGTAATCCAGCAAGCAGATAGGCAGCTCTGCAGACCCTGTGTCAATGTCCATAGTGTACAAGAAAAAATTCTGTGTACAGGAATATAGACCGACAAAAGGGGCTGTAAAAATGTAGCTACATGGGCAGAAGTGACATAGCACATACAGATATGAGTGAAACTATCCTCTGTGTGTCCGACAAATCGAAGAACAAAAGTTAAATTATGTTTTTATTTTTAATAATCTGGGAATGTTTGCATGCTGCACCACAGTGCACGAACATGCTTTATAAAAAAAACAAAAAATTAATTTATGACAGAAATGTATTACATGACCCTGAGTGGAGTATCTGCAATGATGCATTGGTGTTTTTGCTAACATGGTAGGGGTTTGAAGAATGTAGTCTCCAGGCTGTGAGCACAGATCCCTATGCAAATGAGGTGGAGTTGCTGAATAGCACAAAGGGGAGATCATGCCGCATATCCCCTCTGTGTAGGCAGAGAACCATGTTGTTGTTAACAGAAGAGGTAGCTGACATCAGGGGAGGGTGTGTCCAATGACTTCTAAGCTTATTTCAGCCTGTTTGTGTGGTACGCCTCAGTACTGAGCATATCCTTGCAAGGGGCATGTGTGCACTAACTTCTAAGCTGTGTTTAGCTAAGGGGAGTGTGTTTCTGTGTGTTTGCACAGCGCTCCACTATGCTGAGCGTGAAAGTCTGTGGGGGTGTGTACACTGACTGCTAAGCTTAGTTTAACTACGGGGCACATGTTTGCGTGCTGCACCACAGTGTTGAGTGTATCTAAAACCCAGTGACATATTAATTCGTTTTCACTTCTGTTTAATAAACTAGGGTCATTAAATGATGGTGGAATGCACCACAGGTAGCCAATCCCACAGTCATCACCTACACCAGAGCACTATAAAATATGCATACACCCTACAATCTGATTTTTTCCCCATAATCTGCACCATTGGAGTACAGACTTGGGAATCTTAACTGAGAGAATGCTAGGGGCTGCTGCTGGTCTGCTACATCTGTATGTGCTAATTGCTGAAGTCAACACTGCTGCTGACAGCAGGCCTAGACAGAGAAGGAGAAGAGTGTTCAGACCCAGGGTAACCTTCCAGGGGCTACATGAGCTGGAGAATGTAGAGCACTAGAAGGTGGACAGGGACATACTACAAGAACTCACTGAGCTCTGCCGCCCTCAACCCAACCCAGACCAAGAGCCAACAGAGGGAAACCAATCACAGTGGAAACAAAGGTATGTGTAGCCCTACAGGTACTTTCCAAAGACAAACTGGGGACATGATGGGGGTCTCATAGGCATCTGCTTCCCGGGTACTCCACCAGTTCCTGGATGCCATGCTACCACATGCCAGTGAGCACATTTCTTTTCCCCTCACCCCTGAGGTGAGGGCCAGCAATATGCAACACTTCTACCATGTAACACACTACCCTGGGGCACTGGATGCCATAGATTGCACTCATGTACACATCGAGTCACTACCCAGTGAGGAGGGTAGAATCTATGTCAACTGCAAGGGATACCACTCCATCAACTGCCAGGTCATGTGCAATGTCCAGGGGATTGTTATGAATTTGTGTGCTGCCAGCCCTGGAAGTTACCACAACTCCCATATCTGGCATGCATCAAAGCAGTACCAGACGTTGGTTAGGGGAGACACCCCACACGATCATTTACTGGGGGATCCTGGCTACACACTGGAACTGTGGATGATGACACCCATCAGAAATGCACACACACCCACTGAAGAATGCCATAATGAGCCACATGTACAAACTAGGAACATCATAGAGGATGTGTTTGGGTTTCTGAAGTCAAGGTTTCAGTGCCTCAATATATCTGGTGGAGTCTTGCAGTACTCTCCAGCCACATGTGCACATATGTTCACAGTATGTGCTATACTACACAATATGATCCTATGGAAACAGCTGTAGCAGGATCAGCAAAGGGAAGGGATACACAGCCCCCCACCAGTGCCTGCATCACTACAGCCTCACTTACAGGAGGATTCAGAGGAGGAACCCCCTGATGATGTCCCTGTAGACAGACGTAGGTGTACCCAGTACACCCTGGCTTTGGCTAAGATACAAAGCATAGCACATTGACTGACAACCTAGGGCCCTAGGGACTGACACCTTTCTCCTACTCACATACATATAGTACAATTGTTAATGCCAGACATTCCACACAACTTGTACCTATCCATGTATTGGTTGTGTACCACTTGCATCACACAGTGTCAGCCCTGAACTACAGTCCTGTCAACTGCTGCATTCGCAAGGTAAGTCTCTAATCTACACACTACTTTAAGGATTACTATAATATGGTATTGTATGTATGGATCTGCTGCATTTATACAAGGAAATATAGTGGGCTATGTGGACAGAAGTAACATCCACATGGGACTACAAGTACCCAGTCCAGTAGTATGTCATCATCATCATCTTCTTTCGACTGTTCCCATTAGGGGTCGCCACAGCGGATCATCTGTTTCCATTTCTTCCCGTCCTCTGCATCTTGCTCTGTCACACCAACCACCTGCATGTCCTCTCTCACCACGTCCATAAACCTTATCTTAGGCCTTCCTCTTTTCCTGTTACCTGGTAGTTTCATCCTTAGCATCTTTTCCCCAATATACTCAGCATCCCTCCTCAGCACATGTCCAAACCAACGTAATCTTGCCTCTCTGGCTTTGTCTCCAAACCTTCCAAACTGGGCTGACCCTCTAATATACTTATTCCTAATCCTGTTCACCCTCATCACACCCAGTGCAAATCTTAATATCTTTAACTCTGTAACATCCAGCTCTAACTCCTGCCTTTTTGTCAATGCCACTGTCTCCAACCCATATAACACATCTGGTCTAACTACCCTCTTGTAGACCTTCCCTTTCACTCTTACTGGTACTCATCTCTCACAAATCATTCCTGACACTCTTCTCCACCCACTCCATCCTGCCTGTACTCTCTTCTTCTCCTCTCTTCCACACTCACCATTACTTTGAACTATTGATCCCAAGTATTTAAATTCATCCACCTTCGCCACCTCTACTCCTTGCATCCTCACCATTCCTCTATCCTCCCTCTCATTCACACACATATATTCTGTCTTAGTCCTGCTGACCTTCATTCCTCTTCTCTCTAGAGCATATCTCCATCTCTCCAGGGTCTCCTCCAACTGTTCCCTACTATCACTACAGATCACAATGTCATCTGAAAACATCATAGCCAATGGGGACTCCTGTCTGATCTCGTCTGTCAACCTGTCCATCACCATTGCAAATAAGAAAGGGCTCAGAGCTGATCCTTGATGTAATCCCACCTCCACCTTAAACGCATCCCAGACCTCAACGCTGTCACACTACCCTCATACATATCCTGTACCACTCTTACATACTTCTCTGACACTCCCGACCTCCTCATACAATACCACAACTCCTTTCTAGGCACCCTGTCATATGCTTTCTATAAGTCTACAAAAACACAATGCAACTCCTTCTGACCTTCTCTGTACTTCTCCATCAACACTCTCAGAGCAAACATTGCATCTGTAGTGCTCTTTCCTGGCATGAAACCATACTGCTGATCACTAATCATCATGTCCCTTCTTAACCTAGCTTCCACTACTCTTTCCCATAACCTCATGCTGTGACTGATCAATTTAATCCCTCTGTAGTTACTATAGCTCTGTACATCACCTTTATTCTTAAAAATCAGTACCGAAGCACTTTGTCTCCATTCCTCAGGCATCCTCTCACTTTCCAAGATTTTATTAACCAATCTGGTTAGAAACTCCACTGCCATTTAACCTAAACACCTCCATGCTTCCACAGGTATGTCATCTGGACCAAGAGACTTTCCATTCTTCATTCTCTACATAGCTATCCTTACTTCCTCCTTGCTAATCCATTGCACTTCATGATTCACTATCCTCACATCATCCAACCTTCTCTCCCTCTCATTCCCTTCATTCATCAACCCCTCAAAGTACTCTTTCCATCTTCTCAACACACTCTCCTCGCTTGTGAGTATGTTTCCCTGATTATCCTTTATCACCTTTACCTGCTGCACATCTTTCCTAGCTTGGTCCCTCTGTCTAGCCAATTGGTACAGGTCCTTTTCTCCCTCCTTCGTGTCCAACCTTTCATACAACTCTTCATATGCCTTATCCTTATCCTTCGCCACCTCTCTCTTTGCCATGCACCTCATCTCCTTATACTCCTGTCTACTTTCTTAATCTCTCTAACAATCATACCTCTCAACTGTACAGATTTTTGCTGAATGTCCAGATTTTTCTTCATGTTTTGCCAGTTTTTCAAAAATCTGTTATTCTATCAACTTTCTAAATTTGTAAGAACAATATTTAAAAATTGGCCCTATTTCTGGGCCTTTGTCCCACTTTTATTTATGGCTTTGTTCAGACTTCTAGCTCTAGGAGGTTGAGAGGTATGCTGACAATCCCACTTCTTCTTTGCCAACCTCTTTCTCTGTATACTCTCCTGTACTTCCTCATTCTACCACCATGCCTCCTTGTCATCCTTCCCCTGCCCAGATGTCATACCAAGCACCTTTCTAGCCGTCTCCCTTACTAGTTCTGCAGTAGTTACCCAGCTATTTGGTAACTCTTCACTGCCACTCAGTGCCTGTCTTAACTCTTCCCTGAACTCCACCTCACAATTACCCTTTTTTCAATTTCCACCATTTGATCCTTGGTGCTGCCCTTACACTCCTCCTCCTCTTCTTGATCACCAACATTATCCTACAAACCACCATCCTATGCTGCCTAACTACACTTTCCCCGGTCACCACTTTACAGTCTCCAATCTCCTTCAAACTGGCCCTCCTACATAAGATGTAATCCACCTGTGTGCATCTTCCTCCACTCTTGTATGTCACCCCATGATCCTCCCTCTTGTTAAAATACGTATTCACCACAGCCATGTCCATCCTTTTCGCAAAATCCACTACCATCTGACCTTCTGCATTCCTTTGCTTAACACCATACCTACCCATCACTTCCTCATCCCTTCTGTTCCCTTCACCAACATGCCCATTGAAATCTGATCAAATCTCCACTCTCTCATCCTTGGGTACAGTCATCACCACTTCATCCAACCCACTCCAAAATTTTTCTTTGTCATCCATCGCACACCCAACATGTGGAGCATATGCACTAACAACATTCATCATTACACCATCAATTTCCAGCTTCATAAACATCACTCTATCCAACACTCTTTTCACTCCAAAACACTCTTAGCATACTGTTCATTCAGGATAAATCCTACACCATTTCTTCTCCCATCCACACCATGATAAAGCAATTTAAACCCACCTCTGATACACCTAGCCTTACTCCCCTTCCATCTGGTCTCTTGCACACACAATATGCCAACCTTCCTTCTGTCCATCATATCGGCTTGCTCTCTCCCTATTCCAGTCATACTGCCAACATTCAAAGTTCCAACCCTCACTACTGCAGTCCTAGCCTTTCTCCTCTCTTCCTGCCTTCGGCCATGCCTTCCTCCTCTGTGTGTTCCCTAATAATCATTAGGCCTCATGTTTGGAATATGCACTACATCAGACAAGGGAGTTGTTAAACAGTGGGGGTCACATGATATTTGGACTACTGTCTATCCCAACAGATCATGTGCTGTTGTTCCCCCAAAACCAACACAGAGTGTTCCCATATAACTGCTTTAACAGTAAGTCAGCAATGGTATATCAGCAAACAAGGCAATCTTAGGGCTGTAACATAGAATCAGATCACACTCTGTCCGGCAGCCTGTGTGGCTCAGTGGACTAGGAAGTTAGCATGAGTGATGGTGTTGATGCTTCTAATCTGGAATTAGGCACATCTTTTGCATGGGAGGTATTATTATGTTGGTGTTTTCACAAACTGTCAGTCTGTGTGTGGTGTAACATTATGAACTGCAGTCACATATTAAGTACAGCAGACAGTTGGGGAATGCCATGGACATTTAGAGTGATGTGCAGTACTGCAGAAACAGGGGCAGATGTTAATGTCTGTAACATACCTCTCAACCACTTAGTACAAGAAATTTGTTCAAAGCCTGATAAAATGGGGAACAAAGGCCCACAAATAGGGGCATATGTTAAATACTGCTCTCATAAATGTAAGCAGTTGCTAAAATAACAGAGGGTGTGTTTCAACAGACAATTTTCTGAAGGATAAGTCAGACACTCAAATGTATGTCACTATTTAGTGACTTCAGTCCTAAGTTCATCCAAGTGATTTGCCAGAAAACCACAAATTTTATGAGGAGCAGACCATGAGCCAAAACTCTGGACATTCTTCCAATCTCTAGACAGTTGAGAGGTACAGTCTGTAACAGACAAAATCCAGGACTGGAGTACAGGTAGGTGTGGCCTGGAGTCACTGTATAAGTACTGACAGTCACACTGGGCATGGGCCCAAACACTTAGTTAAAATGAATGGAATTCTGTTTTCCCATCATTAGACTGACCTGTTATGTATAGACAGGGATGCCAAATTTCTTATCCGGCAGGTAGTGACCAAAAAAAAAGGTCCTTCACTCTAAGTGAAGATCAAAAAAAAAAAAAAGGTCTTTAATGTGGAACACCTTTAGTTCAGCATTAAACACAAGTAGCTTTGTGTTTAACAATTTTTGATTGTCCCATATGCCGGTATACGAGCCAACCAAAAAAGTCGCAAAACAGAGCTACATCTGTTCAATTCAGAACATCAGGCAGTTCCACATTCAACAGAAGTAGCTCTGTTTTGTGATTTTTTTGATTGGCTTGTATACCGGCATACGGGCCAATAAAAAAAGCAAACTGGAGGTTGTTTTGCCTGGATTTTATCCGGCAGTGTGGGACTCGGGATCGGGCTACTGATCCCGGGAAAGTCCCGCTCAAATAGGGACATCTAGCAACCCTGTGTATAGATATGTCTATACATACAGACATATACATATACATATCTGTCTGTCACTATCCCTCTCTCACATATGTAGTATATTTATCTCTATGTAGTGTCAAATAGATATATACCAATATATATATATACATATATATATATATATATATATATATATATAAAACTATATATATCACATTAATACATAGACTCTCCCCATATATCTACATAACACATATGCATATCATAAACACACACAACTACATTTATATATACATCCCTGTTAATTACAGAAATATGTGTGTGGTTGCCTGTATTGTTCTACATACCCTAATAATGGTGAGTAAATCTGCACTATCACACATCCATACTGTTGCTCAAAGGATTCAAACTAAGGGTGCAGCAGTACATAATCCAATTACCTACAGACCTCTGTGCCTGCTGAATGTCACCATGAAGAGAGACGCAGGTGAGCAGGTGGTGTAATGTATAATGTTGTCAACGGCAAGGGCACATTGTTCTTGCCCACAGGTTTGCTCATCTAACTGCAAGCAGCCACATATGGCCATACTGCTAAATATACACATAGCTAGGAGAATAACAGTTATCCCACTGCTAGGATACTAGATGCAGATAACAGTATGAAGCAATATCACTCTGCAGACCACAGATGCTGTTCAACACAAGCCTAGTTTGTGTAATCCACAAGTACTGTGCCTGCAATCACAAATGCAACATACTCAACCTGTGGTGCATGCAATAAATACTGTGATCTATAGTGAATACAACTAGATAGGGAGGGGTTCTAATCTCACTGCAAGCTACTTGGTGCGTGTATGTGTATACCTCTGCAAAACAACTGCCATGCCCTCGTGGGCTATCCACCTGCAATGGTTTTGCACATTTTGGCCCTGTAACTTGCTGCTGGCTTCCACACTACCCTCTTCTACAAGGCCTGATGACATTATCCACCTTAATGCTACCAGCTGACAGTGTAGTGTCAGGACTTAGGCTGTAGTGTGTGCAGTAAATACTGTGCTCTACAGTGGGTAAGACTAGATAAGTAGGGGTTCTAATCTCATTGTAGGCAATGTGGTGGGTGTGTATGTCCCAATGGAATAATATGATCATGTTGGTAACATGCAAATACGTATGGGTTTGCAGTATTTCATTTGTAGTATGTGATGTGCCCCCCCCCGCCCCATGGACTGACCAGAACAAGGCCTGCTGATTTCATCAAACATAGTATGTCCTGAACTGATAGGACCAGCAGACAGGAGGTGTGTAGCATGCATCACGTACTGTGATTTGTAGTGTGCACCATTACATAGGTAAGTGTTCTCATCTACATACAGCCAACTTGGCATGTCCTGTATGCAGTAAGTGGAAGTGGTGCTAGCCTAAATGTAGCCATGGTTGTGTGTGAGCCTGTTAGAGCATTTTACATCATGTTATGGAACCATAGGATGTTTGAATGTCCCTGTCATAATGGCCATACAGCCCTCACAATCATAGACATCTTTATACCTGTAGTTAGAGGATCAGTACATATTGCCCCAGTCCACGAGGGACACAGGCAGATGCCCTGTGTTGAGATAACAGTCACCCAGATATTCATACAGATGGCATGTGGTGAGGTGCACTGAGGTGCTTTGTGTGCATTAGGTAGGGTTTTGTTGCAAGGGTGTGTGTAAGTCTGCTAGACAAATCTCTCCCACAAGCATGTAGAATCTCCTTGGACTATATGAAGAGAGACATTATTGAGCTCTCAGAATATGTGCCCCAGGCAGGTGTGACCCTAGCCCTGAGTAGCAGCCTACCTTCACCAAGAATGATGCCACAATACCAACAGAAAATGATTGACTTTAACAATTGGCTTAGTTTCTGGTGTCTTTCCAAGGGGATCCAGTATCTGTCTGCCTGGGATGACATGGTTGACAGGCCTCATTGTTTTGCCAGGGATGGCCTCCACCTGTCACGCATGGGGTTCCAGATCTTGGCCAGGGCTCTTGCCTCCCCATTGTGCCTTTTTTAGGCTATGCCCCAAAGACAAATCTTCCAACATGAAAGATCTGTCAAAAAACAAATTGAAGGTTATGCTGCTCAATGCTAGGAGCCTTAATCTGAAAATGCACTCACTGGAGTCTCTCCTCACTCTTACTGATGTCTGTGCAGTCATGGAAACTTGGTTCAGGGCTGCAGAGAGCACCCCTGCCTTACCAGGCTATACTTCATTCCACACTTTCTGACCCCAAAATGAGGTCAGAAAGACTAAGGGTGGTGGAGTCTCTAGCTTCATTAAAGACAGGCACACGTCCAGACTGGTTTACCAGCATGATGCAATGGAATTACTCTAGGTGAAACTGACGGTTGGAAAGACACCCATCCAAGTTATAGCCAGCTACAGAGCCCCCTCCATGTCTCAGGACACTCACTCCTCCTACCTGGACCTACTTGATTCCATCAACGTACCCCCTAACACCCTGATCCTTGGTGACTTCAACTACCCAACCATAGACTGGGTGAACTATTCCTGCACTAATCCACTGACCCAATGATTCCTTGACTGTATCAGCTCTAATGCACTAGACCAGCTGGTCTCATCCCCCACAAGGGGAGATAACATACTGGACTTGGTTCTCACCAACATGGGTGACATCTGCACTATTCCCATAGCATGTTCTTCCCTGGTGAGATCAGATCATCAATCTGTCTCATTCAAAGTTTCTATCACACACAACCCCTCCCCAGCCATAATCAGGCTAAAAAACCTCTCAAAATCTGACTACACCCTCCTAAGGGAGGATATCAGCAGCTTCACACCACCGCCCCTCTCAGAGGATGCAGACAACTATGCTGAACAGCACACCAGTGCAGTATACAAGCACCAGTATAGCTGCATGGACTCAGCCATACCCAACAGAACTAAAACCTGCTCCTCACGGAAACAAAAACCTGTCTGGTGGACATCTTCTGTCAACAGGTTTTACAAGAAAAGAAAGAAACTGTTGTCAAGAGTAAAAATTAACAAATTCCAACTCAGAAAATCTCCCTCCTCTGCCTCAACAAGCAAATTAGATCACTAGTGAAAAATTCCAAAGCCAATTATGAGTTGAAGCTAGCCTCCGAAACAAAGGGAAACCACAAGTCCTTCTTCAGTTACATTAGGAACCTCCATCGCAAAGCCCAAGTTTGTTCTGAATTAGTTCTTAATGGTACCACTTACACTGATCCTGCTGACGTAGCCAACCTACTAGCTGATAGGTTCAGTGCAAACTCCACCCCCTTATGGCTCCACAAAGGCACAGTCGACATCCCCGATACTTGTCCCACACCTCACATCTCCATAGATCAAGTGTTAAAGGCCCTATCCAAGGCAAAGAACACAGCTTCCATGGGATATGATAATATCCAGGCTGTATTCTGCACCATCTACAGCAAGAACTAGCTTCGCCACTGAGCACCCTATTCAACCACAGCCTAATTACAGGCTTCATTTCAGTAGAGTGGAGAACTGCCATTATCATCCTTTTGCACAAAGGTGGTACCACTACTGACCCAGGAAACTATCACCCCATTAGTTTGACAAGTCTGATCTGTAAAGCTATGGAGTGTATTATTATGGATCTCATAAACAAGAACATAAGCAATCTCCAAACACTTGACCCCACCCAATTCAGATTCAATGGGGGCAGATCTTGCCTATTGAACCTAGTTGACTTCTTTGAGACTGTCACCAAGGACTTGGATGAGAGAAAGTCAGTACATACAGCTTACCTTGACCTGGCCAAGGCCTTTGACACAATCCTCCACTCAGGCATCATTAAAAAGCTAACACAACTTGGTGTTAATCCCTATCTCATCAGATGGATGGCCAACTGGCTCACAGATAGGACCCACAAGGTCAAAATAGGTGCCACCACCTCCAACAGCAGACCTGTCACTAGTGGTGTTCCCCAGGGATCTGTCTTGGGACCCCTACTGTTTGGCATCTACTTCCCAGAGGTCTATGCAAAGACCAAGGGCCTGTGGCTGACCAAGTTTGTGGATGACTGTGAGTCTGGTGCTGTCATTGACTCCTCAAATGATGTTAACATATTGCAAGAGGGTCTCACAGCTACAAATAACTGGTGCCAAAGTCATGACCTTAAGGTAAATGCAAAAAAATGAGTTATCAGACCATTCGGCAAAAACATGGCCCCTACTGATTACCACATCAATGGTAACCCCCTAAGCACACAACCCATGGTGAGAGACCTGGGTACTCAGGTTGACAACAATCTCACATTCGACCATCATGTGGCGGCAGTGGTTAGAAAAACCTTTTACTTGGTTCATCTCATAAGTAAAGGGATTGCATCCAGAAAAAGGAGGTTATTACCTCTCTGTACTCCACCCTCATTAGACCTATAATTGAGTATAACGCCCCATTTTGTATGTACCTCTACAAACACCTGCATCAACTGGAAAGGCCACAGAAATACCTCACAAAGCGAATCCATGGCCTTCAACACCTTTCTTATGTGGACAGGCTCAAATCACTATCACTTTACTCAGTATCTTACAGATTGCTCAGAGATGATCTGTATCTTGCCTACAAGACAATATTGGACCCTGCCCTACCGAGATGCACCATATCAGTAAGTCTAACTCCTCATGCATTACCCACTCAATGGGCCTAAATCTAATATACAACATCAACAAAACCTGCTGGAGAGATAATTTTGTCTCCCAGAGGCTGCCCTGTCTCTGGAATAGACTTCCCATACATGTCAAACAGAGTACCTCGCTGACCCAATTCAAGCACAACCTTGATGAGTGGATGGGAAACCACATATTTCCATCTTTGTCCTGATATGTGCTGACTGAGGTTTTTTTGGGGGGGTAAACTCTTGGCTTAGCTTGTAAGGGCCCCAGGGCCATTAGCATAGTAACCTCCTATGATCCTATGATCCTAGTAACAATATCACATATGAGGTTAATGTCCTTACAGTGGGTTATCCATCTACTATGCCTCCCATGGATAGGCAGCACACATTGCCCTGTATGCAAGGCACAGATCACCTTTGTGTAGTCTTTATGCCACAGGTGACAATGGCACTCATTGCAGACTATCTCTATTGAACAGATACTGGAGACGTGAAGTGATCTTGTGAGGGACAACACTGTTGTGTGCAATTGCTGGTACTGCTTGGAAAGGTACATCACCAAATGGCCATTGCACTCAGATATTGGCATGCTGAGGGAAGAGTACTTGGAGTTTATGAGCATGTCACTTACAGGTGACTGTGGCCTCAGCAATGCCATATAATTCCTGCTATACACTGTAGAAACAGGGTGATCTCAGGCACATTAGGTGTAAACCTTTGTGGCCAGGTCTGTGTGCCCAGTTCATTCACCCCTGACTATGTACATCACATGTTGCGACTGATGTGCTACTTACCAGGTACATAGGTCTAACTGATGGAACTGGTACTACATATATATTTGCATGGAGTTTATGGCCATTACAATGTCAACAGGCATGTGTTCAAAATACCCACTTGCAGGATAGTGACATACCACAGAGACTCTATGAGTGCTCACTGTTTACAGGCATTAGCTAACATTGTCAGCCACAGTTAGTCAGTAGTCGCATGAATTGTGGTTGAATGGATTCCAAGCAGTAGAGGACCCAGGACTGTGCCCTGTTGAGCACTGCTGCTGACAGATCAGCTATTGGAGGTGGATGTCCCCATGATGTGTATGTGTGCCAGCACTGGACCACTTAGTAACCCTACAATGTTAGTATCATGGATGCCTAAGTAGGTGCTTTGTAAATGTTGCCTGAGTGGGGGATATAGTCAGATGGCTTGGCTGTGTCTTTGGGGTTGCACTCATGGACCCTCACACAGGTCCATGGTCACTGCCTCAGAAATGTCCACCACATGTAACAGTGATGCTTCCTATTTCACACATCCAAACTGTATACAGTCAACTTTGTGTAGAACACATATGTGTGTGCTGATCTGCTCCATGATGATCACCCCTATAGCCATACAGATATGGATACTCAGACAAAGAAGTGTACAGTTATGTTGGTCAGTGGATGCACCATATCTGTGCAAGGGTATAACAGTTGCAGTTGTCCACTCAGCTGGTGTGCAGCCAGTAGTGTCAGTATGATTGCAAGGGTGTCCCAATGGTGTTAGTAATACTTGTCAGATCACATGTGGGATGCATCCTGGAATATTAGCATGTGCAATAGATGCTTTGTATCCTGCAATGAGAGACCAGTTATGAACTGCTCTGTAAATATGGAAGTTATGGGACAGGTTGCAGGAATGTTGTGTCACATGTGTTGGGGACAAGGGAGTGTAGCTGACACAGACAGTGTGGGTGTACAGGTCAGGTATGAGTCCAAACCCATCATATGTGGCATCATGTCTTATGAAGTCACTAACAATCTGGGCCTGTCCTTTGAGGTCACACATGTAAGTATACTGTGTGATGTGGTTCTGCTATACCTGGGTGGCTACTTTTGTCACTTACCATGTCTACTCAACATCACAACAACACTGTGCTTCTTTTAGCTGAGGAGGTAGTACCTCCATGTAAGGGGGCACCCTCTTCCTAACTGTTACACAGCACTGCCCACCTGTTACTGTACAGCCTGTTAATGGCAGTTGTCCACCAGTCAGGTTTGCTGAACTATGATGAGCCTGTGTCCCAACTATCATGTACAGCTGAGTTCATGCAGTTGTAATGCTGCTGACATAATGCATGAGAGTAAAGCTCTGAATACTTGCCTGTCCCATTTGAACGGGAGTGCAGTCACACTATGTCAACCATCCCACAGGAAGTAATAAATGGCTGTCTTGACATGTATGTCTGTGTTGTCTGCAAGGGGAGGTACATGCTGGTAGTTCTAAGGAGACTGATCTTTGGCTAGATCCCACCAGGGAGGACCTCATATGGGGGGGCTG
Organism: Protopterus annectens; assembly: GCF_019279795.1. Classification (NCBI taxonomy): domain Eukaryota; kingdom Metazoa; phylum Chordata; order Ceratodontiformes; family Protopteridae; genus Protopterus; species Protopterus annectens. The sequence goes on along the minus strand of NC_056732.1, from coordinate 1,687,482,885 downwards.
TACTGGTCACCCATATTGGTAAACACATGATGCACTATGTTGGTTCTCCATGTGGGGATGTCACAGCACTGCTGCAGGACATTGTAGGTAAGGACCTAGACCATCCTTTGGGCAAGTCAACTGCATCATGACTAAGCAACACAGTGTGTACATATTACACTTCTCAATCGTGTTTGTCTCTGCTCTGTACAGACACCTTACATGACTCTTTTCCTGCAACATGCTGGAAGTAACTGCAACACTTACTTGCATAGAGGACAACTAGCAGGTAGTGCCAAACAGTGTCCCCAGATCTCTGAGTCATGTTACCTGAAATGTCATGATTGCAGTTAGAATGGATATAAACACTGACACTGTCGTACACCTAGTGACACTGGACCAAGCACTGTTACATTTGCTCAAGGTTAGATCATGCTTACTGACTGTAACTGGTGGAGTCCATTGAGTTTTACACTGTGCAATGGATGTCGGACATATGTCTTACTCCACCAACCATGACCTGACAAGGTTTATGATAATATTAGATGAGAAGACCTTGCTGTAAACTGTGTACATTATATACAGAGTGTTATGTCAGCTGGTGGATAGGCAAGTGCTGACAGTCATATTCTGGGAAGATACCAGTGGGAGACTTGCACTGCAATGATGCTAGTCACCAGTGGGGTTCACTGTCCTCCATTACTGGCAAACTCCATTTACCTATTTCCTCTTTCCTCTTTGCAGTCACAGCCAGGGCCAGTAACCTTTGACTGAGTACATCAGCAGGTGATTATGACAGCTCCCAATATGCAGACTTCCACACAGAACCAACAGGTATCCAGGATGGCCTAAGACACAGTCAGCTGTACTTTGTGCCACTAACAAAGACTAACTGCCAATCACTGCACAGTACTATCCTGTGGGACATCATCCACCCCTGCACAATATTGTAGTGTCCGCACACTGCAAGCAGTTGAGCCATTACACATGGAGTTATGGACACAGAGAGTAATGTAACCATTGACTCAAACTGGTCGTTAAGATGTGGAGATGCATTCACTGTTGTACACCCTACACCAACAGGTTTGGGATGTAAATCCCAGCCTGTCACTGCCATACGGAATGTGGCAGTCATCACAGCTATCACTGTGTGCAATGGCACCCTTGCTACATCACTACATAGGCATATCGTGCAACTGCAGTAGCCACACAAGTTCGATGGTACACCAATACACAGCATATATAACATGTTCTATGGGGCCCATGTCATGACTGTGCATGTGTAGTCTGTCCCCTAAATGCTTAGGAAGGGATGTGTCTGGCTCCATACATGGAGTTGTCAGATTCCACTGTGTATCTCCTGCATATGCATGACAGGACAAACTCATGTCTGACCTGTTCTACACACCTACGAGACAGGTATGTAACAAAGACAGTGCACCTTACATGAAACAGCCCCCCATACATATGAAACACATATCTGCTGTGACACACATCATGTGCAGGTTACACACTGGGATGCAGAGCATGACAATCATAACTGGTGTTGTGAAACTGTCTGTACTGGACACGGGATATTTGTAGATGGGTCATCACCATCACCACAGCTTGTGGCATGGCAAAACAACACTGCATTACACAAGTACATGTTAACTAATATAGTCACCCTGTGCATCAGACACATAACTTCATTTCCCTGCATCGATGACAAGGATGACAAGCATGTGGCACAGGTATCATCACTTGCACAGGGTGTTGTGTGGGGGTGCAGGAGGCCTAGGCTGACCCAAATAGCTGACAGCATGTGTGTGAGTCAGGAAGGGAACCAGGTAAAATGGACCATGAAAATGTGCAGTGTGTGTCTGTAGGTGACCTGCATTTGACAGTGGTGTGTGAGAGTGTGCATGTACACAGTCAAGTTCAGTGCTAACCCTACATGTGTGCATGTTGAACAGCTTTGGACCATACATGGTAGAGTCGACAGTTCACCGTCTCCAGCCCCGAACATTGGAACTGGCTCAGCCGGGAGTTGGACTAGTACCTCCATGCCTAAGGTCAGAAGTAGTGCTAGTACCTGATGGTGACTGCTGTCTGCTGGGACCCTGTCCCCCATGGGAACATCCAGGACCACTAGCCCATGGCCTGCCATGTTGTGGTGTGGACAGCACACTCCCCTCTGTAGCACTGCATGTACTGCCACTATGGAGTGTGATTGTGCACGGCCACGTGGACTCTCAGCAGATGGGATTGCTGCCCTATGTCAATGAGTCTGACGCTCATCTCCAACCACACGTTCCAGCACAGACATTGTGCAGTCCAAGAGAGACAGTGTCTCAGCCCACCTTCTGTCCACTGCATCAGTCAACTGATCCAGGGTGTCCCCAATGAGGTGGAGGCAGTCAAGGATGTCAGACTGTGCTGCATCCATAACCCTAAGCATACGTCTGGTGTTCTGTTCAAAACATGCCTGTGCCTCCATGATGGCCTGAAACATGCGTCTAGTGACCCGTGATGTGACACATGCAACAGGTGGTGGATGAACAACAGGCCTCCTACAAACATCCCAGTCAATCCACCTTTTTGGGACCTTGACAGCTCTCTGGCTATGGCCAGTGTCTACACTTACTGGAGCCATAGTTGCCACACTTTCCTGTTCAATGTCCCCACCCTCTGACTGTCCAATATCTGTAGCCTCCGAGGACAAGGTATGTGTGGGCATACTGACTGTGTGGGGTGAAAATGGAGGCAGAAGAGGGATGTCTAACTCTGGGACAGATTCAGCCCCCAACACCCCAACCTGTGCCTCACTGTGGCCACCATCATCCAAAGAGACACTGACATCAGGTTGTGTAGGGGACAGAGACCAACCCCCCCCCCGGTCACCTGTGATAAGAAAGAAAAAAGTGGTACATGAATACCTGCGCTATTGTGTATGAAAAATCCACCAATACTCATAATAACAAAGACCCACAACTAGATTAACGGTCAAATTTTTCCTCCCTGCTTTCGTCCAAAATAAACTTCCTCAGAACAAAATACACATTCAACTCAATACCTTTATAACAATCACTTCAAGTAAATGAAGTAAAACATGACCAGCACAATTTACCTTTTAATTAAGCAATATGACAGTATACTTGATAAATCGACACATAAAAACCCAGTACACCTATGTTAACAAATTTATTGAAATTCACGTTTCACTGCCTAATTTAATGTGCATTAACCTTTTGTATTTTAAAAGGCATTTTAGAGTAAATGTCTCATTTAAACCAGCAGGCTTATCTTTTCTTAACTGTCACTGCCAAAGTGTTTCTATTTGTTCAGCTACACTCCTGTGATTACTCCCTCTAAGATCCTTATGTACCAGTTCCAGAATGGAAAATAAAAACATTCCACCATGTTTACACATGACATTATGTTTAAACAGGGCAATATTCTGGCCCTTAACTTTAATAGAATATAAATGTTCCATAATAAATCAGTGTCATGCTTATGAGGAGCAGGATCACTCCCTTGACCACTACCTGATGAACTTGTGAAAAGTTGAGGGTGAGGTAATGTCAGTGCCAATGCAATGTAATACATCCATATATCTCACATTTACAGTACCTACTGTGTTACTTGCTGTATTGGTCACATTCTTTGTATGAGAGTACAACTGAGGTAAATCTCTTCCTCCCCAAAAAAACTAAGACCTGACACCCACGTAAAAGTATGTACAGCCTGACACACTGACTGCTACAGTATTACATTGCTGATCACAGTAAGCCTACTTTCATGCTCCTCTGCTTTGGAAGCTGTGGCACCCACCTCCACAATGTATGGTGTGATGTATGCCTAGGAGATGACCTGTGTGCCTGGGTTTGAATGGAATTCCTCAGTAGCCATGAGTGATTGTTCCACTGCAGACCCACCACTGGTGACAGCACGATCCTTGGCTCCATCTGCTGCCCCTCATTGTGCAGCATTGATAATGTCCTTGCACAATGTTGAACCTGCTCATATATCCTGGCCTTATGGCCTGTTCCATTCTTATCACGGACAAGATCTGCCCACAATGCAGCCTGCTGTTCCCTGTTTTGTCTCCCCCTGGACAGTAGGATGTGATGATGTTGTCTTAGTCCTTCAAGTATAATTTTATTTTCCACATCAGAGAAGGGTGCATGGCATCTACAATACATGATTCCTGAAAGACAAAAAAATGGGACCACATTACAGGATCACATACGTGGAAGTACACTATGTAAAGATACAGGAAGGACAACATGGCTGGCACTATCTACTGCTTGCTCACATATGTCATACTCCATAGCATTCAAACATACTAAGTGTGTGGATACAACTGAAATAGTAGCAACAGTCAAGTATTTCTGTGTGTGCCATTACAGATACTGCTGTATGATCATGCACTCAACACTCGGGACTACTGTGGTGTGTCCCCTACAGGCAACACCTGATAATACATCATAGAACAGTGCCACACAATTAGCACTGTGGTATTACAACCACTATAAAGGGATAGTCCAACAAGACCAGTGTGTCACAATAACAATGCACCCTTGCTGTGTAGGTGTAAGACAGCAAGAGATAAATGTCATGTCATTATCACAGGTCTACAACAGGTTTAATGCTGTATTCCCTATTCCCCATGTGGCTATTCACCCATCTGCATCCTGTTGTACACAAAGTCAGTTACATACCTGATGGAGTGCATTATTCCTCTGTTGATATGTGGTGATAGTAAGGTTTTCACAAAAGCGTGCTCTGTGTGACGAAAGTCTCATACAGACTGGTCTCCCATAGCCAGCTGCTTACCTTTTAAACATGCTTCAGCAGCAGGTGATTGCCTCTAAACCAATCTGTGGGTCTGAAATACTAATTGCAGCTAAGACAGATGATTTGCACTATCATCAGCCAATGACATGCAACCACTATGCAATATATAAGGCCTTCATGTAGATTAGAGCCCCTTTCTGATATGTTGTGCTGGACATTACTGGGGTGAGGAGACTAAGTCATCACAGGGGGTAGGTCTGTAGCAGAAACCTTTACATAGAGATGTGTGTGCTACAGGTTGCAGCTGCTGCTGCTGGTAATAGACATAGGCAGAGAGTGGGAACATATTGGAGGGCAACAAGCTGTAGGAGTAACTGTGGGAGCTGAGTCTACTTTGTTGTAGAGGCACAGCCAGAATGGGGCTACCCTTTTCACTTCAATTAAGGCATGTGTTTAAGGTAAGTATGTTAGGCAACCGTATCACTAACAGACTACTAGGCAACATGTTTGGTGTGTCCTTGAGTACAATGGGGTATAAATATAAGAATATGTCCACCATTTGGGCAACCGCCAGGCCACGTGTTACAGTCTGGTAGTAATTTGCAGCATGTATGAGGGCAGGCCTTTTTACAAGCAGGGACTTACAATGTGCATGTTATCTGTACAGCTGTGACATTCTGCACAGTGACTTTGGAAGGATTGTGTAGTGCACTTTGATATTAGTGGCCCTCATTTGTAGTACCTGTATTGACATTCTCTGTGAATGCATATTAATGCATGACATGACACTTTATGCACACATAGTTTTGCTATAGGGATATGTGAAGTGTGTTCCTATCTGCAGACCTGTGACTTCCATCAGTGAAAATCAGATATGTCATTTGAAATGCATTGTGTGGACAAAGAGTACATGACTCAGTCATTAATAGCTGATGTCACAATACTGCACATTCACTTCTACATAACACTGGATTTGAACCCAGGACTGTGTGGAAAAATAAACTGCTTACAATGCGATTAACAGACTGAGCTATTGAGTCACTGTTACAGCAGGTGTATTTGCAAAATATATGTGCACACATACAGGCTGTGACATACATTTTCTACATCCATTAGTATGTGTGTGTGTGGCTTTATATGGATGTATGTGTACACCAGGGTCCCAGTTGAACATGTATTTTGCCATGAATGCCTTAGATGGTGTCTTTCTAAATGTTTCTGCTGAAATGCACATTTACCTGCTATCACAGGCCTCACTTATATCCATTATTATGTCTTTGGCTTTCTAGTGGTGTACTATTGCACAAGAGTACAAGGTACACTCACATTTTTTTCCATAACTGTAACAGGCAATTACTGTGTTTTGTTTAAACCAGCGGTTTTAATTAAGAGTTGTGTGATGTGGCTGGTTAATGCAGTGGTCTACAAATGCGATGGCCTTGGGTTTGAAATATGGGACAGTTGTTTATTTTGTAAGTGTGTATTACAAGTTTAAAACTCATATAGTCAATATAGCTTTATTTAGCTCATCTTAGTGAAGCTGCATGTCACGTCGAGCAACAATGTGCTAAAAAAGATAAAGAAAAGAAAAATGGGGAGCTAGGAAAGTGTTGAAATGAGGTGCAAGTAGAGAGAAAAATATAGTGAAATGCAGGTAGGTATGTGCAGGAAAGGTGTAGGAAAGACCCATAGCTATCCATTTTTTGTACAGCAACAAGTGTGCACTTTGACAGAATTTGTACATGACTTTGAACTCTCAACCCCAGAGAGAGGGGTGAAGACAACATAACTGTGTTGTCAAGACAAGTGGACCAAATTATGTATGTCCAGTAGACACGTATGCAAAATGGAGAGCTATGTAAGAAACACTTTTTTGGGGGGGACAGGTGCCTATTTTTTTTAAGGTGAGAATGGAATGTTGGGGAAGGGCCATAAGTACATGTGGGGGAGGTAAGTTGGATAGGTGAGGATGCATTTGCAGACAGACAAGACAGCAGACAGAGGCAGTGTGTGACACATATGGGTGGTGAACACAATGGATAGGGAGGGTGTTGTGGAATCCAAGTACCATCTGCATCCAAACGGCATCAGTGTGAATCACGTCCTCACCCATGGGACTGTTGGCTCTGCTCCTTCACTGCAACAGTGGTGGCAGTGCTGGAGGCTGGGCAGCAGGGCAGGGCTGCCTCACCAGGTTGGCCAGCATGCCCTCATTCTGGCTCAGGTGGTGGTCAAACCCACAGTAGACTATCCTGCACACCAAGACTGGCAGCTCATCCCGGGTAGCAACTCCCCTTCCACCACTGCTCTCAGAGGGGGGCCAGGCCCTATCCCATGGGGCAGTACTACTCGACACCACAGATACTGCAGGGGCAACAGATGGGGCACCACCTGTCTGCGTCTCAGACGTGCTGTGACCCGATGCCACTGCAGCTGGTTGAGGCAAGGTAGGCGGATCAGCTGGAACTGGTCCACCTTGACGGGTCATGGTAAATGAGATATAGGAATAAGTTAAGGTTAGTAATAACCAAACTATTGTTACAATTAACAGAATGGAACATCATTTTAATTAATCCAAATACATATTAATGTATATTATGTGTAACACAGCAGTAAATAACATAACAGTCAGTATGTTACAGCATGCCAGTAAGAAGTAAACCATAAGAGGCAAGCAAAAAAAATATAGGCATAGTTTTATTCAACCTAAAGGGTGGCGAAAGCCACATAACTATGGGCTAGGCTTATAAATGCCCTTGGGCAGATAGCCTAGTATGAACCTATGAACCTATGAACCTATAAGGCCAATAATAATAAATAACAATAATAAATACATGAAGATAAGGAGTGCGGAGAGAGAGAGAGAAACAATCCATTTTTGACAATGCAGACTCTATCCCTGAAAACACTGATAATAAATACTCGACAGGTGTGTAGTGTCAGTTTTGAGTACAGTGACTATAATTCTCCTATAGTTGATGTAGCACATACATACCTCTCAAACTGTTAGCATGGGTCAGTATGGGCCGAGCAATAACAAATGCAAGTATAAAACTACAAAGAGCACTTTCAGATAATGTGGACTTATATAACTACCAAGGTGTTCTGTAAGTGGATTTAGTAATACATTGCATTCCAGGTAATCATTTCTCTGGTAATCTTGTGGCATACGGATTTGGCAGTTTTAATTACATTATGTGAAATTGTGACACTTTATGTACAGTACATAAACTAGTCATCTGTCATGCCTTATTTGGCATGCATGGGTATAGAATCCAATAGCTGTAACTGCAGGAGACATCTGCAAAAAATGTAACATTGACTGCAACATCTTAGTACAGACATGCAAGTAATACAGCCATACTGGAAATATGTAGACAGATGTATTTAGGAATTAACAATGCTATTTAACACTTTATTGGTATTGCTGATAAGTGTCTGTGAAGTCCACACAATATCTGCCCATAGAGTGGGCTACCTCACCCATATACCGTTATTACCTGAAATAGGAGGAACAGAGAGCATTATGTGACTGATATTGGCCTGGAGACAGCCTTGGATCATACTATGAGTTAAACAATACAGTTTGCAGGCCATTAGTTTTGCATTCTACAGCTATTACAGTGTTACACATGACAGCAGCAACCTTACCATAGACAAGTAATGCATACAGCTTTACTGCAATGGTTATGACAACACAATCCTGTTGTACACCATTTTGCTTACTGTTATTGGTATTGTTTATTGTTTATTGCAATACATTTGTTATTGTTCATTTATTGCATTACAGCTCTCTCTAATTGCCCATTTATTGCACTACATACACTTTCTTGTTTATTGCACTATAGTTAGCATAATAAATCCATACATAACACATTCACGGTGCAACCTGGCCAGGCGCCTAGCATGGGACTTGACATATGAGCCCTCTCAGCTGCAGCTGTTGGGAAAGAAGCACATCATTATGCATACCAGTTTTGCAGACATTCAGCTTGCATACTGGTAAAACAGAGGAAAAGTTACTGACAGATTTGTGGGGCATTCCCAGCTCTGGCTTCTTGGACCCAGGTGTCTAAGGTTCCCCTCTTTCTCCTCTTCAGGTCATCATAATGGTGATGACACTGCTCACCTCTGTGGGTGATACCAGTAACACTGATGATTTCCCTGGCCAACCAGTCCCAGCCCTCCACCTTATACTCCAAGCCCTGGAAACTACCCTGCAGCAGCCTGGGTTCATTATTTTTTACCAGGAGCCCAACAAAGACCCCATCTCTGCTCCCAAAAGCATACACCTTCATCAACACCACCTGCCATATCACCAACTCAGACTCCAAAGATTGTTGCAGAATTCCTACCTATTCTGCCTAATATAGGTTGTTTTCCTACCCATACATGTCATTGAGCAACATTCCAAAAAGCTCAGTGTTGCTTAGCATTGCGCAAAACAGCAAAGCGCAGCTAAGCAGTGCAAAATCTCACACAACTGAGGTTTTAGATAAGCTTAGCACCACGCAAACAAAAGTACCCATTAGCATGTTTAAGCAGTGTTCAGCACAGCAATGCCATATTTCACAAATTTGTTTTTAAAGTTAAACATATATAATAAATTAAATTACAGACATCTTATCATTTCTATGGACTCAAACCCAGGACCTACTAAGCATTAGGCTGTATATCTACCCACTTAGCTACTTGAATATTATGAAACCTGGTATACCTTCACATATACTATTCGATTACCTGTTAGTATTGCTAAGCACTGCAGCAAGAGGTGCAAACATGCTTAAATAGACCCAGACATAAATAATTAATTACATATGGTTTCTATTTTTAGATGTCTAGCAGCTGTCAGCTATGTATGTATGTATGAGCACTGCTCAGCTCTGTGGCACTCTGCACTGCACCACCCAAACAGCAATTTAACAAAAAAAAAAAAAAAAAACAATTTAAAATAAGAAAAATATGCAATTATGATCATTAATGACACCCATTTTCTATTTTTAGATGTCTGGCAGGTGTCAGCTGTCTATATGTGAGCACAACTTGGCATTGCTTTGCTCCATGCTGTGCCACACAAACATACAAAAACAAAAAAAAAATTTAAATAAAATATTACACATTTGATCCAATTCATAGCATTTCAACAGTAGCGGTGAGGAGCAAAGGGTGCCTCATCCTGTACACATCCACACCCATGGGTTGCCTCTACATTTCTCCCTACACCGATTTAATATTCCTGTTCCTATGCTCTCCCTCAGCAGTGTGCCATCATTAATATGCATGGCATGCTGCCAAGGAGGAGCCATGGCAGTGTACATGGATACATTCCATGCAACCTCTACATGGTGCCTACATGGATTTTATTAAGTCCTGTGGAATGTTCTTTCATAATATTCAAATACCATTCTTTCTTATTTTTTTAACAATGTTTACATTTAATTTCCATGAAAAGATTTTGTTTTGGTGCTCCTTTATATCTTCATTCATATAACTTTTCCATCTTATCCCTATCCCCTTCTTTTTCCAAAAACACTTATATTTAACATACAAAATATATTCCGTCAAATTTCTATTCTCTTTTTTGTAACTTACTAAAGCCCTATACAAATTCAAGGAAACCACATGAGCAATTGGGTTAATTAATCCTAACCCCCTTCTTCTTCCTTTACATACAAAATCCCCTTATAGCTGGATTTAATCTCAACCCCCATTTGAATGAAAATACAATAATTTCTTTTTTCATAATTAGATGGAATCATATAAATATTTTCTAAATAAGCTAACTTGCCTAAGAGAGTAGAATTTATCAAATAAACTTTTGTCTTGTATGACAATTTATAGGACTTCCAAAATGTGCTTATATCTTTTAATTCCTGAAAAATTCTTCCATTGTTTGTTTCTTATGGTCATTTGATCCAAATACTATTCCTAGTATATCTATAAACTCTACATTAAACTGTATATCTTCTATATTTCCCATGAATAAAAAACTTTACCTTTGTCCTTATTTATACATAAACCAAGTATCTTTAAGTATTTAATTAAGTTTCCGATTGTCTCTTCTATCCTTTCTTTGTTCTTGATAATTAACACTATATCATTTGCATACGTATATATTATTGGTAATCATATGTTTTCTGTTATCTTATAACCTGCCATATTTAATATTCTATTCATTTTATTGACAATCACATTCATAACTAAAGCAAATATAATGCTACTCATTGGGTATATTTGCCTTATTCCACATGCTATTTTAATTTCTTCACTTTACCATCTATTTAGAATTATTCTTACATTATTTTTCTCATATGCTGACTTAATTACTTTTACTATCCTTTCACTTATGTTTTAAACCCCTAATATATCCCATACAGAGTCATATTGTATTTTATCAAATACCTTACTTAAATCTCATACCATGACTTTAGCTTTCACCTTTTTATTTATAATACCATCTATTACTTTTATTATCTGTAATAAATCCTGACTTCCTTTCTCCTTTCTGCCAAAAATTGTATGATCAAGCAACTTGCCTACTTTATTTGTTAGTCTTTTAGTTATTATTCTCATAAATATCTTATAGTCTGTGTTATTCAATACTATTGGTCTCCAATTTTTATATTGTCTTTCGATCATTTTTTCTATATAAATTTCATGACCCCAATACATATCTCTTTATCTGCCATACCTATCTTTAGCTATTCATTTAATATCTCCACAAAAAACACATTTGGTTGTCAGTTTTCCATATCATTGTATATATGATATTCAGTGCCATCCAGTTTTATAGCTTTATTCAGATTGAGATCTTTCAATATTTCAGTTAGCTCGTTCACATTTATATTTTTCTCCAAATTCTCATTATCTTCTTTACTCAGTTTTGAACTATCCATTTCTGTCACTTTGCCTCTTTCTTTACAAAGGTATGCTCTATAAACTTTTTAATCACCTCAAGTATTTCTTCTTGGGTAATTATTTTTTCCTCCTTCATTATTCTTGAATTCCCTTATTATTCTTTTATTCTCTTTTACAAAATTATTCAAGTAAGATGCCACTTCTTTTCTTCCTTGTAAAATACCTTTGTTTACATAACAATCTGTTAATCTTCTCTTGATTTATATCACGCATTTCATTTTATTTCTCATAAAAAACTGCCTTATCCGTCAATAGTTCTTTAAACACTTATTGACTCATCTGCTTATATTTTAATTTCTTTCTCCTTCTCTTTTCATCTTGACACTCCAAAAACCACTTTTTATATTTTCCCTTGAAATGTATCCACTAACTTGTCCAATTTTCATAAAATATTCTCATACCTATATGATACTTGCATGGCTTATTTATCTTTTTCCTATCTTCTTTATTTAAGACTTTTTCATTAAGCCTCTTGACACCTATACCTATTCTTAGGTATCCTTATTTCTCATGTACATCTATCCATATTGCTACATGATCTGAAAAGCCGTTCCTTTTTATCCTTTTTTTTTTAAACTGTCAGATACTAAAAATAATCAATTTCAGTTTTAGTTTCACTTCTTTGTAAGTTCAGTGTTTATTATCCCATATGTATAGCTTTGCATTTTTCATTATCTCATGTATGATTTTAACATCACTACTTTTTTTCTTTCCTATTCATAAAGTGCAATTAAAATCCCCCACTAATATTATGTCCATATTAACATCTACATAATTTAGAATTCTGTCTTTATTCCTTTGTATCATATGCATATATTACAATAATTCTATAAACATTTGTTTTCCATCTTAAATCTATTACCATTATTATTCCCAATTCTACTATTGTAAAATCTCAGATTTTAATGTTTTCTTGATGCAATGCAATTATTCCAGAGCATGCATATTTTCCCATATTCCATATAATGCTTCCACTCCATAATAATTCAGTTTGTAACCTTTCTTCTTCTGTAAAGATTCTAGTATCTTGTAATATAATTATGTGCATATCAAGTGAACCACACCATTCTAAAATACCTATTTTTTAAATATTTTTCATACTATTAATATTTAATGATAAGATCTTCAGCCTTTAAAATTAAATTATTATAAGTATCCCCTCTCTCATCCATTACCTTTTTCGTTTTCATTCACTACACATTTAAACATTATTTTCTTCTCTTTCACTGTTTTTCCTATAAAATTTTTCTTTCCCTTACTATTTGCCAGTTTACATATTCTTCTTTGTTCATATCAAGCACCTCTTCTTCCCTTTCCCCATATTTTCCCTCCATTATTATTATTTTTATTTCTTTCCTGCTTATTAACCTGTCTTTCTTGTTCCTTTTCTATATATTTATCTATGTCATATACTGGATCCTGAGTACATTCTTTTCCTGTAACATCTACATTTTCTTCACAATCCACCCATGCATGCCCAATTATTTCACATTTTTTACATTTCATGTCACATTTTCTTGCTTCATGCCCTATTTTTCCACAAATAAAACATTTTCATTTATCACAGTCATTAATCAAGTGAATGTTTTTTTTCCACAGAAAAAACATGTTTATGGCTGCTTTCTATATTTAACAAATCCTTTGCTACCATTCCCATTAATCACACTCAGAATATGGTACAACATTTTCATTTTTCATTTTAAAAATAATCCCACAATCCCAGCCCTTGGTTTATAAACCTCGGCCATCATAGATTTTTGTTGTGTCCATAACATCTTTACATATAGTCTTTAAATGTTCTTTCAGTTCCTCTTTTCCAACTTCCATTCTAAATTGTATCAAGACTCTCTTTTTGGTTTCTCTATTCCTGTACCACATACTCACTCCAAGGATTACAGTTCTTATTTTTTTTTCATAATGTTCTAAAAAATTCTCCATATACTATCCTGTTTCAAAGATTGCATCACAGTATGTTTATTAAAAAGAATAAAGGCTCTTACCTCCTTGGGTGAAATACCCAGTGGTGCAATTACAGTGTCCCATACTTCATAACTTTCAAGTCCTTTCTCTTTCTTAGTGCTTAACTTTATAACAAATGTCTTCTTCACTTCCTTCACTTCTTCGAATCTTCTCTCTCCTTCTTTCACCATCTGTGCATATGATTTCTTTCTTATCATGCTCTTAGCAACCTCCTTTTGTATCTTCTCCATAATTTTACCCCATGAAGCTGCCACTTCACTCTCTGGTTCACTCTTGTTGATCATTTCCTTTAGGTAAACATCTTTCAACCCTTCTGACTGGAGGGTTGTTACAACAAAATTTTGTGCTGCTACCTCTTCATTGAAGAGGTTTTGCTGAAATATCTCCTCTGTGTCATAAGTCAAAAAATCATCCTTCCTTCCATGATCCATCTCTTGATAAGGCACTACTGCCTTATCCAATTCAACAACTGCTTCATTCCATTCCTTGCAAGATAATTATTCTCCTTACTTCCATACATCACCACACTCACCTTAGTACCATTGCTATCAGTCATTTGCACTTTCATATCTCACTGCATTACACTCACCTCCCTTTTCTCTCAGCCACCTTCATGGTCAAAACAAAAACAGGAAGTGCATCTGCAAAGCATGCCCCCATATGAAGAGTAGGAGAAGTCCCAAGATTCCCTGTTTAAATTTCCCTGGGACTATAAATATCACCTATAGCCTACCCTGAAATGAGGCTACTACATTAGTGGGACTAACCCAGTCAGCAAAGAATGAAATAAATAAATAAATAATAAATTACTTTTGAAATCTGTAACATCGGGGACTAGACTTTCCACTGGAGAGATTGGGAACTGCTTTTCAGGAATCAGCTTGGAACTGGTTCTTATATTTTGCTCCTGTTGACATAAACAGCAAAGGGCCATTATATTTTTTTCTGAAGACTGCTGCTGTATTTTCAAATTATTTATTGCATTTTATCACTATAAAATGTATTTGCTTTTCCTTGGTTTATCTAATGCTAGTGTGCTTTGAAATCACCTTTATTGAATTCAATTTACTGCACTTGCATATCATTATTTAACTGATAGCTACTGTTTTACTGCATTTAAAGAACATTGAAAGTACTTTTAGTGAAAAAATTGGTAAGCATTTGAAATGTTGGGACTCACTAGAGTGAGTCACAAAACATGGAAAATGAATGGCAAAAATAATGGACTTACATATATTAAGTCTGGCTAATGAAGTTTGCAGATGACTGCAAACTAGTAGCCATAGTCAAGTCCCCAAACAATGTGGACATCCTACAGAAGGGCCTCGCTGAGACAGATGCCTGGTGTCAGAGCCATGGCCTCAAGCTCAATGCCAAAAAGTGCAGTGTCATCCCCTTTGTTAAAAACTCTGTACCCATGAACTACCACATAGGCAGCAATCTACTTAACACTGAATGTGTGATAGGAGACCTTGGGACCCAGGTGGACAATAGTCTCTCCTTTGATAGTCACATTGACACAGTAGTCAGGAAGTCCTTCTACGTGGCACACCTCATCATAAAAGGGTTCTCATCCAGGGAAAAAAAGAGGTCATTGTTCCCCTCCACTCAACACTCATTAGACCCATTATAGAGTACAACGCCCTTTTTGGAATGCACCTCACAAGACATCTGCAGCAGCTGGAAAGGCCACAGAAGTACCTTACAAAGAGGATTACAGGCCTCAAACAAATGCCCTACACTGACCGCCTCAAAAAACTCCAGCTTTACTCCGTAGCATATCGCCTACTCCGAGGTGATCTCTGCCTAACATATAAAGCTATGTCAAACCCAGAGCTGGTGGACATGCTACACCTAAAGAAATCCCAATCCTTCCAAGCAACACACTCTAGGGACCTAAACCTTGTCACCATAATAAACAGGACATGCTGGAGGGATAGATTCCTGTCCCAGAGACTTACCATACTCTGGAACAGGCTACCCATCTATGTCAAGCAAAGTTCTTCATTAGCACTCTTCAAGAAAATTCTTGATGAGTGGATGGGAAATAGGAAATACACCCCGGGGATCACTTCTGTGTCTCTGCTCGACAGTGGCACAGGAAAATAACTTTCTTGGGTGGCGTAAGCCAGGGAACCTTGTTGGCTAGCTTACATAGGCCCTTGGGCCGATAGCCTAGTACCTACCTATGAACCTATGAACTTATAAGTCTGAGATGCTATTCTCAGAATATTCCCTTTTCACTGTGGTAAGACAATCTCAGAGTTTATATATATAAGTTGGGGGTTATGGGGGGCAAGCCTCCCTGCAAAAAGAAGTTTAAAGGAGAAGAGCAATGTTTGAGATTCGTTCCTCACTGCATTTTCGCTCTTTTTTCTGGCTTGTTAACACTCCTTATTTCAAGTTAGAAAATTCTGTCTCATTTCCCAGAGCTCAGCAAAACTTAGCATCCTTGCTTGTGATTGAGAAATGTTTCCACTACATCCAGTGTCATCCAGGCAAAGAGATATTATTGTATTTGATTTACTACACTTGCGCCTCATTATTTAACTGATTGCTACTGTTTTACTGCATTGATACCTGTCTTTTCTAAGTGGTATTTTTTAAACTGCATTTAAATCACCTTGATGTAGGGTGATCTAGCCAGGTTATAATTTGTTTTTTTGTTGCACTGCACTTGAGGATTCTGTTTCTCTGTGTTTTCACATTAAGAGGACCAGATCTTCCATCCTGTGGCAGAATGTGTTTACCTGGTCTTTCTAAGTTGGGAAGGACTCCAGAAGAGATCAAAGTGTAGTTGATTATTGGCTAGAGGGCTCAGGAATTAGATTTCAGTTTCTTTTCTGTTGCTATAAATTAGGTGCATTTATGAGGAGCTGCCCATTGCATAGCAAATGCTGGCATTGCCCTGCACAGATGCAAATGCTTGGACAGTAAAGTTTAACCTGTATAGCTAATATTAGGATTGTAATCTGTAATTTAGTGAGGTATTTCATGCAGTTAAGCTTAGAGTAGCTAGTTTATAAGTCTAAAAGGCTAATACCATATTTTAGCACCATCTAACTGTAGTCTCTAACCCTTGAGACCACCCTAAGAGACCTCTGTATAACCCAATATTTAAACCATAATAGCCTGCCCTAATACGGGTCTGGACACATGGATATGCCATTTCCAAATGTTTCTGGATCCAGCTTGGTAGATATGGGCTTCCTGAGACAATGTAGCAATTTGCCTCATGTTCACAGACAACTATTTAATCCTAAAATAAACTAATACAGTATGTGAGAGGTGTGAATACAAAATTTCCTTGGATGCAAAACTCTCACTTACAAACAAGGTTGTCAAGAACATGCACACTTCATCCTTCACACATACCACTGACCACACACATTCTTATGCTGAAACACTAAAAAGCAATCTTTCCAACCTCAAAGACCTCCTACAAACAACAACAGCGATTTCTAAAGCACACACCAAAAGCAATACCAGACACCACACATATGCCTACACCCAATGGACCCCCATAAGAACAAAGCACATATGGCAGGCAAACACTTTTACCAAGAATTTTGTTATAGGGGGCTCCATTGTAAGACACACACATGCCCCACTCACCAGACTGGACAAGAAGATAACGGATAGTAGTTTATCTGGAGCCAGGATCTGCCAACTTACTCAAGAACTAAAGCTAATGCACCACAGGTAGCAGTATGATTCTATCATAGTTCATATGGGTGTAAATGACCTGAGACAAGGTACTGGACTATATGCAGACAGGCATTGTGGATGTCTCTGAGTATGTGTCTCAGACAGCTAACTGCCTTGCTTTGAGCACCATTCTACCTTCACCAAGGATAATGCCACAAAAAGAACAAACATGTTTGAATTTAACAATTGATTTAGTTTCTGGTGTCATTCCAGGGGGATACAACATTGTCAGCTTGGGAAGACATGGTTAACAGACCTTGTTGCTTTGCAAAGGATAGTCTGCATCTGTCCGCCCTGGGCTTCCAGATATTGCCTAAAACTTTATCCACCTCCTTAGACACTTTTTTTAGGCAATACCAAAAAAAACCTGCCAGCTTAGCAAATGAAACCCAGAGGAACCTGAAGGTGTTACAGTGCTAGGAGCTTTAACAAGAAACTCTGCACCCTACAAGTTCTCTCTTCATTCTGGATTATATAGGTATGTATGCTGTTACTGAGACATGGTTTACAGCCACAGAAAGTACTCCAGCAGTGCAACATTTCAGTGCCTCCCACACATTTAGACCATCAGCTGCACAGACAGGGACTAAAGGTGGAGGTGTCTCAATCTACATCAGCAAAAAGTATACCTCTAGGTTGGCTAAACAGGATGATGCCTTGGTGGTCAACTACATACATATCACCATAGATAAAGTCCCTTACCATATCCTAGCAAACTACAAGCCGCCATCTATGTCCCAAGAATCCTATAACTCATACCTAGACCTACTGGTGGCACTCACCATGCAACCAAATACCTTATTCATGAGGGACTTTAATTACCCCTGTATAAACTAAGAAACATACACTGCCTCCAACTTGCAGGCACAATGTTTCCAATATTTTATTAACACAAATACCCTTGACCAGATAGTGCAAACTCCAAATGGAGGTTCAGACATACTGGACCTAGTACTGACCAATATAGGTGAGCACTGCACCTCCCCTGTGTCACGTTTTCACTCATGAAATCAGATCACAAAAAAAAAAAAAAACATAAAAAAATCAACTTGGAAAACCCAGCAAAATCTGTAACTGTTAGGAACTATTCTAAGGCAAACTACATCTTGTTAAGTGACAATGTGTCAAAATTCAATGCACCTTTGAACTCCGAGTTTACAGCAACCTATGTGGAATTCTTCTCAGAAACTCTGTACAACCATGTAAATGGCTGCACAGAGGTTGCTGTATTCACTAGAAGTAATCCCAAAACAAACCCAAAAACAAACCACACTGGTGGAATCCTAAGCATATCAGGGTATTTAATCAATGAGAAAATTTTGAGGCCAAAATCAGAAACAGCAGCTCTCATAATAAGAGTTCAATAACTAAACTGAACAGGAAACTAAGAAGATTAATTAAATCCAGCAAGACAAATTATAACATCAAGATAGCCTCTTAGGTTAAAGACAATCACAAGGCCTTCTACAGCTATGTCCAAAACTTTAGAGGTAACACGCAGCAGTGTGCTGAACTGGTGGTAAATGGTGTCATCTTCACTGAGCACAGTGACATAGCAAATATGCTGGCTAACAAATTCAGCTGTAACTTCACCGCCAACTCCCTCTCACCACCACCCCACATGAAATCCCTACTAGTATAACCCCCCCCCCAACTATTAGCATGGAGAAGGCTATGGCAGCATTCACTAAGGTGAAAGACACAGCCTCATTGGGACAAGACAATATTCCAGGTTGCCTCCTAAATAGCTTGAAATATGACCAATCAGGACCACTTGAGTCATTTTTCAATTACAGCCTCTAAACAGGTACATATCACATGAATAGAGGACTGCAACTGTTATCCCTCTTCACATGGGTAGACCATCACTCAACCCCAGAAACTACAGACCCATTAGTCTGACTACTCTAATATGCAAAGCCATGGAATGAATATTCATGGAAATGATCAGCAAAAACATTGGCAACCTGCAGACACTGGACCCATCACAGTTTAATTATGTCAAAGGAAGGTCATGCCTACTTAACCTGGTAGATTTCTTTGAGGTGTTCACCAAGGCATTGGATGAGGAGAAATGGTACATACCGCCTACCTAAACCTGGCTAAGGCATTCAATACAATACCTCACTCAGGTACTCTTGACAAACTCTCCAAACTAGGCATAAATCCATACATAACTTGTTGGATTGCTAACTGGCTCACAGTTAGGACCCAAGAAGTCAGGATTGGTGAGATCACTTCCACCAAGGGACCAGTCACCAGTGGAGTACCTCAGGGTTTAGTTTAGCATCTACTGTACTTCTTGGAGGTCAAGGCTAATGTCAAGGGCATCTGGCTTACAAAGTTTGCTGACAACTGCAAATTAGGAGCTATCATACATTCCCCCATTATGCTAACAGCCTGAAAGAGGGTCTAACACAGCCAAACAATTGGTGCCAAAGCCATGAATTAAAACCTAATGTCAGTAGGTGCATTATAGTGCCTTTTGAGAAAACTTTTACCAATGATAATTATTTCATTGATAAGACACCCTTAGGAGTTGACCTGGTAGTTACAGATCTGGAAGCATATGTAGACAGTAATCTGGCCTTTGACCAACACATAGCCAAGGTAGTAAGAAAGTCATTCCATATCACCCACCTTATAAGTAAGGGTATGGCATGCAGGTCAAGGAAGTTATAGTACCACTTCACTCAGCCTTTATCAGACCCATCACTGAGTATAATGCACCCTTCGGCATATGCCTGACCAGGCAAATGCAACAGATGGAATGCCCACAGAGGTCAGTCACAGATAGAGTCTAGGGTATTAACACAGTGTCTTATACAGATCACCTTAAAGCATTGTCTCTATACTCAGTCTCTTATAGGTTACTGAAAGGGATCTATGCCTATCATATAGGGCATTCTCAGATCCAGCCCTAATGGACCTATTGCACAAGTGCAAAATTAGTAGCATGAGAAACACCAGATAAAAGGATTTAGACTTTGCTTGTGACATAAAATAGAAGATGCTGGCATGACAATATGTGACTCAAAGAATCACTATGCACTGGAATAGGCTCCCCATCCATGTGAAGCAGAGTCCATCTCTAAATGTATTCAAACGTAACCATAACCATTGGATGGGAACTGAAAATTCACCCTTGGGCTAGTTCCCATGTCTCTGATAGACAGAGGACAATAGTAAATATTCCCTAACTAACATACCCCCATTAAACCTTTAGCAACTACCTAACATGCCCCTTCAAATAGATTCCCACGTTACATGGGTATACAGTTATGTTGAGTTGCATTACTAGGTGTGTAATGGCCCTGGAGTTCATTAACCTAGTATATTCCTATGAACCGATGAACCTATGCTGTTATTAGGGAATGCAGTTTTCTGCATGATTAGATGTTTTGGCAGCAATTAATCACATGCTGATTAAATGAAATGTGATTAACCATAGTGAATACCTGTTACTCTTTCCAGCATAATTACACTGATCCCCAAAATGACAGGATTATTAAAAAAAAAAAAATTTGCATTCAGGCAGAGCTACATTCCCTCCCCACTCCTTTGATCACCTATGGTGATCCACCTTGACTGGATCATTGACATGATCATTGATGCAGTGTAGTAAAGGAGGAGCATGTCTACTGCACATCACATGGTCTTGAGGAGCATGCCTACTGCACATCACATGGTCTTGAGGAGCATGCCTAGTGCACATCACATTGAGCATCAGCTCAGGAAGCAGGAATGGAATTCAGGATCTGTATTTGGATTACAAATTACAGGGTGAAGTGTTTAGTCAAAATTAAATTTTCTTATAGTTTATTCTCTACATAATAATAAAAAAATGCAGAAACTATCAACACGTGGCTTAGAAATGGTGTTGCACGTCATGCACTGGGTAAAAACGATATTATTTCAGCAAACAAGATAGTGACACTACTACTGGATTTTCACAGATGCAAAATGCTACAGGGGTCGATGAGTTACTGGTGCGCAATTTGCAGCCTAGACCTCAACAGTCAGTAGGCAAGGACCTGTTAATAATTTCACTGTGTATGTTTTGAAATATTCAGGTCAAAATTCATTGCATATAGGACATCTTCAAAATATGTACTGTCTTTCATTTCAAGGTTTGCTTCAGAAGCACTACAGTTTGAGGGCTGTAAAAAACATGGTTTATTGACTCTGAGTCATTCTGATAGAACATTAATTATTTGGATTTATTTGTTCCTGATGCCTTATTAGAGTGCTGACTGATTTTATATGATTTTGTTGTTTACTGCAAACTTATTATGAATTTCATGTTTGCTTGGTTTTGTGAATTTTAAATATTACCTTTTCTATTGTTTACATTTTATCCTGTGCTCCAAGATAAGGCTTGGATTTGTTTTTAAATAAACTGAATCAAAAATTGAATGCAGCACTCTTGCTCCCTGGGATAAACAAGAATGACTATTTACTAAACTCTGAGTGTGGTAACACTACTTCACAGAGCAAAAAGCAACATCTGCTTAAATATAAATGTATGGATTAGGATCATAGGATCACAGGATCATAGAAGATTACTAGGCTATCAACCCAGATGTCATTTTAAGCCTGTTTCAATCCAATGTGATACCGTAGAGGTACTAGTCAATACCTAAGATTAGATTCAGTGATTACTGCCCATGTCCAGGAGGGTTGTGGGCACTATCCCTGATAAGAATTTATGGTGCCCTATTCACTCATCCAGGTTCCTCTTGAACAGTGTCATAGAGGTGTTCTGTTTCACATGAATTGGCAGCCTGTTCCAAAAACATAGCAGTTGCTGGGAGATAAATCTGTAACTCCAGCATGTCCTATTTAAGTCACAGGTCAGATTTAAGTCCCTGGAATGAGTAGCCCCAGACCCATTTGATTTACAAATATGCAGTAAGTTCATTAGGTTTGGGTCTTGAATTGTTCTGTAGGCCAGGCGCAAATTTCTTCTAAGAAGTCTATGCAATACAGAGTATAGTGAGAGGGATTTTAGTCAGTCCATGTAAGGCACATACTGGGGGCCCTTGATCTTCTTTGTTAGAAACCTCTGAGGTCTCTCTAATTGCTGTAGGTGCTTAGTACGGTACATACCGAATGGGGCATTAAACTCAATTATGTGCCGAAAAAGTGCTGAGTATAGGGCGGGGTTATAAATTATTTTGCTGTCAAGGTGATGCCTTTACTAATCAAGTGAGCTATGTGGAAAGTTTCTTTACAATGGTAAACATGCGGTGGTTGAAGTTAAGGTTGCGGTCAGCCTGTGATCCTAGGTCCCTTACTACTTCATGGGTACTTAGGGTATTATTATTGACTTGATAGTGTGAAGGGACATTGTTTGTGCCAAAGGGAATGCGATGTATTTCCATGCATTCAGTTTGAGACCGTGACTAATACATAAGTCGTTGTCTGTGTGAGACCACCCTGGAGTATACTAACATCATTTCGGGATTCAATGACTTTCTCCCAAAATCCACATTTAACACATTCTATTAGGATATTTGCAATATGCACAGTCTTTGTCATTCTATTTTTGTGGAATCCTTCAAAGATGTTTTTTTTTATATAAAATTAATGTTAGGTAATCAGCAAATAATCTAGTGGTACAGATGATACTTAAGTATAATGCAATATATGTAGACAGTGAAGCATACCTGTCATCAAGGTGAAATAATTAAGACGTGTTATATGTGATGCTCACATTCAGCAATGACCTTTACTGAACTGAAGTAAATAGTTATATGGCTCATTGACCCCTGTACTGTTAATTCCTCTTCGATAATTCAGCTTCAGTATCCTCACCGTATGCACTTAATCTGTTTCCACATGCTACAGCCCCCTTACTTTAAAATAAAGATCCAATACATACATATAAACTACAATTAAACACACTGGTTGCATAAATCTACAAAAATAGTGTATTGTGTAATGTACAATAATAAAGTGAAAATTGAACTATTTAGAAAAATTATCACTTCAACCACACAGAGTCCCTCTCTCAACACACACAGATACACACACCCATACACACACACAAACACACACACACACACACACACACACACACACACACACACACACACACAGAGTCTCTCTCTCTTTGTCTGGCTTAGTTGAATACCATTTTGTCAACTTAATTATGTTTGCCAAGGTAAGAATGAAGCTGCTTGTCATTTGACTCATAGTGTTTGGCCTTTTCTAATGTTTCACATTGTGTAATGCGATTACTATCTGTGCTTTTACGTGTAGACACCAAACATGATCTAGTGTGTGTTGTCAGACTGGGAGTATAGTCAATTGGTTATTTCATATAAATGGCTATCGATTGTATACATATTCATTTAATTATTTATACCTATATATGGTTCCCGTTAAAGTAGTTGAATGTGGACTGCATTGTCTGTGTAACAGGGTGTCTGAATGGTTGAATGATTGAGTTGTCAGTTTGTGGTTTTGTTAACTTCTACTTTTCAACTCAAATTAAGTGTTTCAAAGTAAGGATGGTGTTGTTTGTCAGTTCACTGTCAATGTGGTTTGTAGTGAGCTTCTGGCAGTGAATCTTTGTGATTGAGCTTTTCTAATGTTATATTCTCTGTAACAGTATTGCTGTCTGAGTGTTTTCTGTGTAGACGCCATAAATAATGTAGAGGTGCTGCTCTTGCAGTTAATAAATATTAGTAAAACTGTGATGGGGCCATGGTTGTTCATGGAAATATTGTAAACGAAGGGTCATAGGTAGAGTAATGTGTCACTTTATAGGTAATGACAGATCCCTGTCATGACAATGCCTAACTTACTAACAACAGGGATAACTCCAGTATACTAGTAGGGCAAACAACTGAAAATGTATCCATGGAGTCCAGGAATGCAAACATAACCTTTTACTGAAAAAACTTGGCAAGCACTTTCAACCACACACATCAACCTAGATGTCATCAAACAAATCAGACAAATACAGTATCTCACAGTCAGTGTATATGCTAAAAATATATTATGATGTTTTTAGCCACAAACACTAAGGCTGGCATAATGGTTTAGGTGTTTACCTTACAGATATAAGGTGCAGAGTTTGATTTTCACATGCAGTAATTGATTAAGATTAAAATGGCCCACAATGGCAGTTAGCCTAGTAGTAACCTATGACCACACCAAACAAAATAATTAAACTCCAAATAACTATATTATCAATACATTAAATCTATCTCTCTATTTATCTTTCTATTTAATCTATCATATTTGAGAAATCACCAAATGCCAAAATCATGAAACTAAATGACTGAAACTGCAATGCTGTATCATTCAGCTGACAAAGTATTTTCAGATAATATTTTCTTTGAGGAGAGGCTGCTGCACACCATTACTCATGCATGCTAATAAGCATCAGATAATCTACATGTATAGCCTGTCCTGCTGTGGGTGAATATTCAACACTACTGCAACACAGCAGACATAAAACATCAGCAGTAGTTGTGTGACTTATAGTGCACATAGAAACATGCAGAGTGACTCCAAATTCAAGTACCGTATAACAGAAATTAATAAGCCACATTAAAATTGCTTAATAACATCATCGCTATCTAATCGGTAACTAGTACACTGCATTTTCCTTTCTTATTAAGTAATAGAACTGAAGTGTTCTTACTAAACCCAAGTTATCCTTTCAAATTCAGTGTTATTTGTCAACATTTACATTATGTAGTTGCCAAGATCTCTACCTAATAGATTTTTAAAGTTGACTGTAATCCCTGGAATGCAAACAACTGTCAGCTAACCTTTCCTCTGTATAAATATTGCTGCTAATGTTTCTGTTGTGCAGATACATTCTAGAATAAAGCTTCCTTTACTTCTCCAGTATAGAAAGAACTAAACAGAGTGCAACACACACTAATTATACGATGACTCCCTATTAATATTCAAAAACGTGCATGCTGATTGGCCCAGCCCAACCAGCGAGCCCATTGTAAATCCCACAATATATCCACGGAAAAAGATCCGGTCGCCCGGACTTTTTTTCGTTGGTATAAAATGCCCCAAAACCTTTTTTTTTTTACAAAAAAAAAAAAAGAGAGAGAAAAAACGGAGCAGCGGAGACTTTCTTTTCTCCATTGCTTCTGTTTCAAAGCATTGATGTACTGGGTATGCGTGGGAACACAAGTCCCATACGCATGCGCAGTACATCAAAACAAAGAAGCAGTATACCACAACCGGCGGAAGAACAGTAATCCGCCATTATACAAAGACATTATTTAAGAAAAGTATTTTTTTTTCTTAAATAATATCATTGTATAATAGCAATAACCGACTCTGTGGTTGTGGTATATTGAAGATTTACCCATGGTTGCCTTTGTTTAAACCACACCAACCGTGGGTAAATCTTAAATATATTACACTATCATTAAAACGTGTTCTGTCTTCTACAAAAACTTATGTGCAAGGTGTGCAAAAATATTCCTGTGTCGTGTTAAATTTTTGCTGCAAGACCACTGACTTGAATTATTTGATATAGAATCAGATGACTCTTTGGGATCCAAACGTAGTGAAAGTTTTGAAACATGAGGAGAATAAATCTAAGATGACTTCCCTGCTTAGTCTAGCAAAAGCCTATCGGCATCAAGCAGGAATGGAAATCAAACCAGAAGTAGATAAAAATCAGGCAGCAACTGAATGTGCCAAAAAAAAAGAAAGAATATAAGGTGAAGAATCAGATGAGAAGACAAGCGATGTGGAAAATGCATAAATACAGTTACAAGTACAGAAAACTCCTGGAACAACCTCATGCTGATCAGGATTGAATGCAGGAATGGTTAAGGAGGGTGAATTTAAACCAAAAGGAGAAAGGTTAATATTGGCGGCCAAAGATAGTGGACTACATACACATTTGTTTACATAGTCCACTGAACATGTGAAAGAACTAGACAAATGTAGGTTTTGTAAAACAGAACTGGGAACACATCTTGTTGCTGGTTGTGTTATACTAATGGCGGAAGGACTGTATATTAAAGGCATAATGTGGCAAGATGGTTGCATTGGGGATTGTGCAAACATTATAATATTGAAGTAGCTGAAAAACACTGGAAATATGAGCCACAAAGCATCAAAGGACATGATGAAGTTTATAACACATGGGATCATCCATTATCAACAGTTCAAAAAATAGATGCCAGAAAACCAGATATAGTAGTCCATGAAAAGAAGACAAAAGTAGCATTGATCATTGGAATTGCTACATCCAGCGTCTACAGTGTCTTATGTACAGAGAAACACAAAAATCATAAAATACCAGGATTTGCAGTGAGAAATGAGGGCAATGTGGATGAAAGATACCCAGACAGTTGCTGTAGTAGTAGGAGCAATGGGTCTTATAAAAAAGAATTTATAATCATACTTAGAAAGGATACCAATAAATGTAATTCTGCACAAACTGCAGGAGTCATTACTGGGCACATTGCAGGTGCTGCAAAGAGCCCTTCTGGTTAACATCAAAGATTGATACAATACTAATTTCATGAACTTTAGTCATATTTTGACTTAGGAATTGAGTCCATTCCCATCATGGTATTAGAAACCCAAAATACTTAAAGAAATTTAAAAATGGGCCCTGTAATTGGGATCCTCCTCCACCGATCAAGATTCAACATTTTACTTTATTTGTAAGTTCCGACAGCTTTGCATACATGTGTCTAGTATAGGCCTTTGACATGGTGCCATGTTTTGACTACATAAGCCTGACTGTTTAATGAGACAGTCATTTCTTTCTGGAACCCACACAGTTCAGATCTCAAGCCAAACTCATATCAGTGAAAATTATTAAGTACACCAGCCATGGAATAATGCAAAAAAAGCAGCAGATGGTGAACCAGGGAAGAGCTTTATTAAAGCACTAACACTGTAATTTACATTAGTACTGCTTTATTAAAGTTCTTTGCCAGTCTGACATCTGTTTCTTAATATCTTTGTTCATGTTAATTATACAAGTCAGTGGAATGTTCCTGCATTCTGTGCCTAGATAAATATTGCAAAATGTTCCCGTTGCCATTAGATTGTTATTCAAGACTTGAAATAACACTGCCTTAATGTCTTTCAAGAAGCCCAGTGTGAGGTGTCAGTGGTTCAGTTCCACTACTTTTAGAAGTTGACTGGAGAAACTGCAAGGCTATCTGGCTACCAGAAGTATGACAGCAGCTGGGAGTTCATCATACACAGATCATCAGGAGGGTCCTTTGGACAGTCCAAAACCTTAATCATAGCACTGATGAAAGACCAAACCTTGGGGTAGGCCACTGCCTAGCCCTCCTGGAGGTAAGTTGATGTTTAAAACAGTGTTCTGGACCCCTGCAGGTATCAAGTTTGTCCTTAATTGATAAGAGAACAAGCCAGAACCAGTTCTGTTCCTTGGAAGATGATAAAGTTCCTGGTACACACCTAGCTCTAACTCTGGGAGGATAAAGTTTGGAGGGTAGACTTTGCTCATGGCATTGCTAGCTGGTCAGATCTTGAAACATTTATCCTGATCCCAAGGATCAGCCCCTAGAGTTGCCTGACAATGGGTCAGGGGGTACTTAATACTGACATTTTCCTTCCCTGTGTCTATCTCCCTGGCACAGCAACCTCCATTAGCCCAGAATAAGATGATTGTTTGGTAAGCTGATAGCAGGGGTCTTGATCAGTGTGTAGACTTTGAGTAAATTGTTGATGTCTGGTCATAACTTGAGTTGAGGGGGCAGGAACACACCCTTAGAGAATGTGGTCTGATGTCATCACCAGAGGTTGCACAGGCCTCCCTCAACCATATATCTCATTCAGCATCTGTACTTCTGTGTGCCACAGTTTTCACACCCAGTACTCCATCTGCATCTATAACATGCTTGTCCTTGTACAATACTGTACAACCCCCCCCCACCTAGAATTGGTTGAAGGTGACAGATACACTGTCACTCACATGTCACAGGCATCAACTTCAAAAATAGTATATCAATTTCTAAATGCTGTCTACAGTATGCTAAGGATCACATCTGGTTTCCACATACTCCAGAGGAGAGAGCAACAACCATGCAACATTTCTATGCTATAGCACACTTCCCTGAGGTTCTTGGGACCATAGACTGCACACACATGTAAACAAAAGCCCCACATGGTGAACAGGGAAGGAGGTACATCAACAGGAAAGGATATCACTCATCAATTGTCAGGTTGTCTGTAATGACCAAGGGATCATCTACACTGTGTGTGAAGATAACCCTGGCAGTTTTTATGACTCACACATATGGCACATTTATGGCTTGTATGTAAGGTTTGCTAGGCATAATTTTCCACAAAGGTAGTAGAGGAGGATGCAGGTTATGCACTGGAACCTTGGCTTATGACACCCATGTGCAACCCACACAATCCTGCTGAGTAGGCATACCATGATGCACACACTCAAACTACGAATATTACAGAGTGTGTATTTGACTTGCTTAAATTAAGTTTCCAGTGACTAGACACATCTGGTGGTGTCCTGCAGTATGACCCAGGTACCTTGACCAAAATACTTACAGGCTGCTTCATGTTGCATTATGTAATTTTCAGGAAAACAGCAGCAAAGAAAACAAGGCCAAGGACTGCAGTTTCTGCACCACAGGCATGGCAGTAGGGCCACCAGATATAGATGAGGAGTCTGAGGAAGAACAAGCAGCCATGGATGATCCAGGCAGATGTAGACATGCACAAAATGCCATGCCTCTGGCTAACAGGCAGAGGACAGTGGACACACTCAATACCTATGTGAAAACCTAAGAAGCTAAGCACGTACAAACAGTAACAATGATGCATGCACAATTTTCATTGTTTACTTACCCACGTAACGACTGTACTCTGTGAGAGTCCGTCAGATTCAACCCTAGCAGATACAAGTTATAGCAGCAGTATTAACCAAGGTAAGTGATGAACCTGTAAAAAAGAGCTATAGAAATGATTTGTAAGATGAAACGTGGCTCGACTTGTAGATGAATGTCAGCAGTAACTCATGAGTGTTACATGCAACATAAATATGAATCTGCCCAGTACTATGCATCTTGCACTAAAAGTGCCTTAACTTAAACACCCCAGTAGTGACCAGGGCAATCATACAATCATGTGCACAAGGTGCTGAGCAAGCAATAATTACTATCTAGTAGGCCTGTGTTACTAAGAATAATAGTACAAATACAGTGAGAATAAAGAAGGAGTTAACAAATCATTTAAACCGAAGAGAAACAGTAAAAAAATGCATTGCTTTGGATTAAAGAAAACATCTGAGTAAGCAAGCATTAGTTATCCACTCTGTGCATCAGACAGAGGCAATCCTGAGTCACAAAGAAATGTGCAAAGCACAGGGCACAGTCATCATTACCTGCACAGGGTGGTATTCACTAGTATTATTTTTATACTTATGTGTGGTCAGGTGTTATGCCCAAGATGAGTTTTACCCCTGTTTGAGTCTGCATGAACAAAATCAAAGCACTTGTGCTAGCACTGCTCCCTGGTATCTCAGACAGGTGTGAGCCATGCAAGGCAGAGACAGAGACCTGAGTTCACCATCACCACCTCCAACCATGTAAACTACCTCTGCTAGGAGCTGTACTGCTAGTTCCAGGAAGCTGAAGTACTACCTTAATGTGATACGAGTTGCCATTGTAACGTCTACAACCACTAACACATGACCTAAGACATCTAGGTGTTAACACCTCAATCACTGATAGAGCAGTGGAAGTAGTCCCATTATGGAAGTGGGATCTGGCATGGCCACACTGGCTAAGAACTAACAATGTAGTGACTCTCCAACTACAAGGATTGATCCTCCCCCAGTAGACAATCCATTACAGACATTATATTCTTCATCAATTAACTGGTACAGGCAGTCTCACATGTCAGAATGCAGAACATGCAGTACTCTGGCTATCTCTTCTGAGACCCTAGTGGATCATGCTGTGCCTCCATGTTAGCCCAACACATACATTGTGCAGCACATACATCAACAACAGGGGGAGGGTGGACAACAGACTTCCTCCAAGCACCACTACCAACACCCTTGTGTAGTACTTTGCCCTCATGATGGCCTGGGGGAGACTCAGTCATCTCTGCAGCTGGATTAGCCACATGATTAGCTGTGTCACTCTCAGTCTATCATATCTGAGATGGCTCTATGTCATTCGTATGTAGAGGTATACTGTCTGTGTGAAAACTCTGGGCAGGGGATTATGAGCCACAACTTCAATATCAGACTAACCCCTAAAACCCCAGACTGCCTCTTCATCACTGCTATCATCATCAGAGCCTAGCAATAGGATCATAGGATCATAGGAGATTACTTGGCTTATGGCCCTGGGGCCCTTACAGGCCTAGCCAAGAGTTTATCCCCAAAAAAAAACCTCAGTCAGCACCTGTCACCCCTGTTAATGAGGGACAAAGGTGGAACTCCTGGGACAAATTTGTGGTTTCCCATCCACTCATCAAAGTTGCTCTTGAAGAGGGTCAGCAAAGTACTCTGTCTGACATGTGTGGGAAGTCGATTTGAGAGACGGGACAGCTGTTGGGAGACATATCTGTCTGTCTGTTTGTTGATGTTGCATATTAGATTTAGGCCTTTTGAGCCGGTAATGCATGAGAAGTCAGACTTACAGATATGGAGCAACTCTACTAGGGCAGGGTCCGATATTGCCTTGTAGGTTAGACACCAATCACCTCTGAACAATCTGTACAATAGCGAATAGAGTGATAGTGAGTTGATCCTATCCACATAGGACAGGTGTTGGAGGCCACGTATTCTTTTCTGAACTATTTCTGTGGCCTTTCAAGTTGGTGCAGGTGTTTGGAGAGGTACAAACCAAGCAGGGTGTAATACTCAATTATAGGCCTAATGAGGAAGGAGTACAGAGGGGTAATAACCTCCTTTTTTCTGGATGCAATCCCTTTATGAGATGAACCAAGTAAAAGGCTTTTCTGACCACTGCCACTACATGATACTCAAACGTGAGATTCTTGTCAACATGAGTACCCAGATCTCTCACCACAGGTTATGTGCTTAGGGGGTTGCCATCGATATGGTAATCAGTAAGGACTGTGTTTTTGCCAAAGGGTATGATAATACATTTTTTTTTTGCGTTTAACTTAAGGCCATGACTTTGGCATGAGTCATTTGTTGCTGTGAGGCCCTCTTGCAGTATATTAACATAATTTGGTGAGTCAGTGACAGCATCCAATTTACAGTCATCCACAAACTTGTTTAGCCACAGGCCCTTTGTCTTTGCCTGGACCTCTCAGAAGTAGATGCCAAAAAGTAGGGGCCCAGGACAGATCCCTGGGGAACACCACTAGCGACAGGTCTGCTGTAGGAGGTGGTGGTGCCTATTTTGACCTTGTGGGTGCTATCAGTGAGCCAGTTGGCCACCCACCTGACAAGATAGGAATTTATGTCAAGTTGTGTTAGTTTTTTGATGATGCCCGAGTGGGGGATTGTGTCAATGGCCTTAGCCAAGTCAAGATAAGCTGACTTTCCCTCATCCAGGGCCTTGGTGACAGTCTCAAAGAAGTCAGCCAGATTCAACAGGCAAGATCTGCCCCCGACGACTCCGAATTGGCTGGGGTCAAGTGCTTGGATATTGCCTATGTCCTTGTTTATGAGATCCATAATAATACACTCCATGGCTTTACTGATCAGACTTGTTAAGCTAATGGGGCAATAGTTTCCCGGGTCAGTAGTAGCACCACCTTTCTCCATAGGGATGACAATGGCAGTTCTTCACTCTGCTGGAATGAAGCCTGTAATTAGGCTGTGGTTGAATAGGGTGCTCAATGGAAAACTATTTCTTGCTGGAGATGGTGCAGAATATAGCCTGGGATACTATCAGGTCCCATGGAAGCTGTGTTCTTTGTCTTGTAAAGGGCTGGTAATACTTAATCTACAGAGATGTGATTTGCAGGACAAGTATTGGGGATGTTGAATGGGCCTTTGGGAGGATAGGGGGATGAAGTTTGCACTGAATCTATCAGCTAGGAGGTTGAACAGGATCAGTGTAAGTGGTACCATTAAGTACTAATTAGGAAGAAACCTGGGCTTTGCCATGGAGGTTCCTGTGTAACTGAAAAAGGCTTTGTGGTTTCCCTTTGTTTCAGAGGCTAGTTTCAATTCATAATTGGCTTTGGAGATTTTCACTAGTGATCTAATTTGCTTCTTGAGGCTGAAGAGGAAGTTTTTGCAATTTGGAATTTGTTCCTTTTTACCCATGGACAACAGTTTCTTCCTTTTGTTATAAAGCCTGTTGATAGAGGATGTTCACCAGACAGGTTTATGTTTCCTTGAGGAGCAGGTTTTAGTTCTGTTGGGTATGGCTGAGTCCATGCAGTTGTACAGGTGCTTGTATACTGCACTGGCATACTGTTCAGCATAGTTGTTTGCATCTTCTGAGGGGGGTTGGTGGTGTGAAGCTACTGATACCCTCATTTAGGAGTTTGTAGTCAGCTTTTAAGAAGTTTTTTAGCCTGGTTATGGCTGGGGCAGGGGGGTTGGGTGGGATAGAAACTTTGAATGAGACAGACTAATGATCTGATCTCACCAAGGAAGAATATACTATGGGAGTGGTGCAGAGGTCACCCATGTTGGTAAGAACCAAGTCCAAAATGTTATCTCCCCTTGTCGGGGATGAGCCGAGTTGGTCTAATGCATTAGAACTGATGAAGTCACGGAATCGTTGGGTGAGTGCATTAGTGCAGGAATAGTTCACCCAGTCTATAGTGGGGTAGTTGAAGTCACCAAGGATCAGGGTGTTAGGGGGTACCTTGATGGAGTCAAGTAGGTCTAAGTAGGAGTGGGTGTCCTGAGTCATGGGGGGTCTATAGCTGGTTATAGCTTTAATGGGTGTCTTTCCATCTGTCAGTTGCACCTGACGTAATTCCAGTGTGTCATGCTAGCAAACCAGTCTGGAGGTGTGCCTATCCTTAATGAAGATAAAGACTCCACAACACTTAGTCTTTCTGACCTCATTTTGGGGTCAGAAAGTGTGGAATGAGGTATAGCCTGGTAAGACAGGGGTGCTCTTCACAACCCTGAACAAAGTTTCTGTGACCACACAGACATCGACATCTTCCAGGGTGAGGAGAACCTCCAGCAAGTGCATTTTCAGGTTAAGGCTCCTAGCGTTAAGCAGCATGACCTTCAATTTGCTTTTTGACAGATCTTTTATGTTGGAAGATTTGTCTTTGGGACATAACCTAAAGAAAGGCACAATGGGGAAGGCAAGAGCCTTGGCCAGGATCTGGAACCCCAGGGGTGACAGGTAGAGGCTATCTCTGGCAAAGCATAGAGGCCTGTCAACCATGTCATCCTAGGCAGACAGATACTAAATTCCCTTGGAAAGATACCAGAAACTAAGCCAATTGCTGGTCAATTATTTTTTGCTGGTATTGTAGTATCATTCTTGGTGAAGATAGGATGCTGCTTAGGGCTAAGGTCATACCTGCCTTGGACAAATAATTTGAGATCTCTATCATGTCTCTCTTCATATAGTCCAGGGAGGTATATCTCTAGTCATTCACACCAACATGGGCAATGACAGATTCATACTTGTAGCTGTTGTGGACAGACTTAAGTGCATGCATGATGTGGTGGATTCTGGCATCTTGTCGAGCCTGATGAAGGGGGATATCAGTGTGTCTCACTACTGAGTCACCAATGACTAGTATGTTTGCTTTATTGTTATGTCTTATGGGCTGTGTTGGTTTATTGTTATGTCTAATGGGCTGTGCTTGTGAGACACTGCTGTGTTTTCTACTATGTGTGATGTGTTTGGTGTTGTGTGTGGAATGTTTGTGAGTGTGTTTTGTGGATCTTTGTTGTTTAGGTAAATTTTTATTGAGGACCCCTGCATAGATGGTTGTGTGTTGTGCTTGGCTATGTGATGTGGGTGGTATGGTATTTGTGCTGGCAATCTCTTCTTTGTCAGTAGTACTGACTGTGGCATGAGACAGCATGGATTCCAGGTTACTGATGTAAATGCATTTCTTGCAAGTAGAAGAATTATGGGCTAAGAGAAGAGGACTGTTTGTGAACATGAGGCAGTTACTATACTGTCTCAGTATGCCCATGTCGACCAGGCTGGCAGTAGAAACTGGTGGGAATTGTCCATACATAGTGCTCTGAATACTTGGTGGAGTTATGAACAGCGGGTATTATTAAGGGTTTGTCCACAAGAGTGTAGACTATAAAAATCTTAAATGTAAAATAACTGACCTGAAGCACAAGTGCTAAAACCAAAGCTAAGATGCATAGAATACCAGATATATTTAATAGGGCTACTAACAAGCAGTAATAAATGCAGACTAAGAGCACTTGAATACTTAAGGGCACACAAAACAGCAAAATAAGGTAATAAAATAGGTAGAACAGAGTTACAGTAAGAGCAGCTGAAAAAAGTGTAAAAAATGTTTTTTTTGTTTTTTACGTTTTTAGGTGGAGAGGGAGGAAACAGATAAAGCTTAAGAGACTACAGGGTTTGTCCTTCCCAAATGCTCTCTCTGTACACAGTAGATAGATCTGATGAGATGGGACTTGTAGGAGTGTCTGAAATCAAAGAAGCAAGGGGGTAGTCCTTCCCAAATGATCTCATCGTACTCAGTTGAGTGAGCAAATGAAATGGGTCTGGGAGGCATGTCCAAATACAAATTTACAGAAGGGGCGAGTAATTCCAAAATCACCAAATTTAAGACTACAACAACACTAGGGAGGGATAGCAAGAAACCAAACTGCAGAAAAAGAGAGAGAGAGAGAGATCACAATATTCAATTAATATTCAATGAAACAAATAAATAAATGCAGTACAGTTTTGTTAACTATCACTGAACCAGTGCAAGTGCAAAAAAGTATACTTAAATCAGCTTGTATGTCCATATGGTTGTAGACAGACACATCAGCCAAAAAGCTCTGCTACTGAGCACAAATATACAGAAATGTAACTATACCAGTGGTATAAAACAAAGGATAGACCCCCCCAGGCTATCAGATAAACACAAAACTTCACAGAAGTTAAACAACCCCCACTGAAACTGGTTGGCTTACGGTTTTAGTGCTGAGCTAGCCCTGACAGACAAACTGCAGAGAGAGCACAATATTCAATTAATATTCAATGAAACAAATAAATAAATGCAGTATGGTTTTGTTAACTATCACTGAAACAGTGCAAGTGCAAAATAGTATACTTAAATCAGCTTGTATATTCAGATGATTGTAGAGCAGTCACAGCTAGCCAAAAAGCTCTGCTACTGAGCACAAATACACAGAAATATAACTACACTAGTACTATAAGAAAAAAGATAACCCCCCAGGTTATCAGATAAACACAACATTTCACATAAGTAAAAAAAACACTGAAACCAGCTGTCTTACAGTTCTATTGCTGAACTAGCCCTGACAAACAAACTGCAGAAAGAGAGACTACAGTATGCAATTAATATTCAGTGAAACAAATAAATAAGTTTGGTATAGTTTTGTTAACTATCACTGAAATGCAAAAATGTATACTTAAATCAGCTTCTATGTCCAGATGGTTGTAGATCAATCACAACCAGCCAAAAAGCTCTGCTACTGTGCACAAATACACAGAAATGTAACTATAACAGTAATATAAAACAAAGGCTAGACCCCCAGGCTATCAGATAAACATAAAACTTCACAGAAGTAAAACAACCCCTACTGAAACGGCTTGTTAACTATTACTGAAACAGTGCAAGTGCAAAAAAGTATGCTCCAACATCAGGTGGTAGGAGTTCCATAGTGATGGTGGCAGGCTCACCTATGACAAAAGGAATAAAACACAACAGAGAAATACAGGAATAAATGGTCACACGTATGATACATTACCCTGAGTTACCAATAATTGATGCAAGTAAAATCAAAAAATGAATTAAGGTAGATTTCAACAGACATCCCATAAATTAATTCTAGAAAAAAAGTTAATAGCCATGCCATTTGCAGGTGGTCATGGAACGTCAGACACCCTTCATACGGGATGCCAGCAACAACCTGCTCATGAGGCTACAGAACATTAAAGGTAGATGAAAGGAGCACCTCCAGCAGCTTCAGAATAAAGAAAACCCACAGAAGCTCCACTGCCCCAGACACAGCCTACAATGAGAGAAGAGAATTAGCCCTCCATAGAAGAAATAAGGACAACATTAAGAAAAAATGAAGTCAGGAAGTCAGCAGGCTCAGAAGAGGTCACAGCAGATATGATAAAGTTGCTGGGTGAGATAGGAGAGAAATGTCTCCTGAGGGTACTCATAGCAATGTAGAGAGAAAGGCGTATCCCAGATGACTGGAGAATAAGCATACTAGTGGCAGTGTTCAAGAACAAAGGGGTCATTCACAATTGTGTGTAGTATAGAAGTCTAAAACTCCTGTCACATTACATGAAGTTTCAGAGAGGGAGATTGATAAATGAATATGCAGAGTAGTAGAAAATAAGATGGGAGATGAACAGTTTGGATTCAGATCAGGATGCAGTACAACTGACCTGATTTTTGCAGTGAAATAAATAGTTGAGAAGAAGTTAGAGATGAAAGAGTCCAACTGAGCATGCCTAGACTTGAAGAAAGCATTTGAAAAGGTCCCAAGAAAGCTAATTTGAGCAGTCCTGCAGTGGTTTAAAGTCCTAGAAACATTGGTAGAATTAGTGCAAGCTATGCACAAGGACCCAATGACTCAAGTACAAACAGTGTTCAGTCTCAAAGAGGGGTTCACAGTGGGAGTGGGTGTACATCAGAGTTCAGCCCCCTGCTGTTCACACTGATGATGAACTACATTAGCAAACAGGTCGGAGGAGACAGATCGATAAAGTTGCTGTATGCAGACGATGTGTCAATATAGGCAGACTGAGCAAAAACTTTAGCACAGGATGAGGGAATGGAATACCAAACTGAAGGTGTGTGGGATGAAATGGAATACAGATAAGACAGTTGTAATGGCTGTAAATGGGGAAAATCAGAAGAAGCTGAAAATTGAGATAGAAGAGAAACAGATGAGCAGTTTAAAAGCTTCAAGTGTCTGGGAGGTGTGCTTGAGGAGAAGAGAAGTCTGAATGAGGAGGTCAAAGCCAGAATCAGAGTGGCTACAGCCAACTGGCACAGAGTATCAGGTGTAGTATATGACAGAAGAATGCCAAAGAAGCTGAAAAATAAGGTGTACAAAACAGTGGTGCAACCAGTCCTACTGTACTGTACAGAAACCTAGACAGTAAAGGCAGAGTAGTACAGGAAGCTAGAGGAAATGGAGACAAAGTGCCTGAGATAAGTGGTAGTCTGCACACTGTGGGACAGATGAAGAAATTAGGGCATAAGAGCTGAAGCCAAAGTAGATCCAATTGCAGAAAAGGTCAAAGACAAAAGATTACAGTGGTTCAAGCATAAGTGCAAAAAAGCAGAAGACAACCTGTTGAAGAAGACTTGGCATAGAAAGAAGCCAAGAGCAAATGAGGGCATCCATCAAAGAGGTGAATGGATTATGTGCGAGAAGACCCGCGACTGTTAGGCATGAGTGTCAAAGAAGGCAGAGAAGTGGCACTGAATAGAAACAGATGGTGACAGTTGACACAACACTCAGACCCCATGAAGAAAATGAGAAAAAGTGGGATGATGATGATGACACTTTAGTACGAGATGTCTCTAGACAGACAAACTTGAGACTGACGGAAGGCTGTTAAACATTATGTTAAATAAAATTAAGAATTCAATACACAGGAGGTTCAGGTTAAAAAGTTTACTAGTGTACACCAGGTGGCAAAAAACGTACAAGTACAGAATTTTGTCTAACAAGAAACAGGAAGCATACAATTCTATATAGTCTTTGCATTCAAGCTGTGCCCACCTTACTGACATGGTTTGTCACAGGGCATCTACATCACTTTAGCTTACAGTCCTCTATTCATAAAAACTGCTGATGCTGTATATTTTAAAAAAGTTTTCCTCTGGTAACAATATGGCCTTGCTATCCACCTGGTCAGACATAATGTCTTTCTGTAAAGGTACTTCTTCAAGGTTTCACATCAGTTCGAATACAATGGTGGATTCAATCTTTTAATACACATCTTTGTTCACTGTAACACTTTCCCACCAGCTGTATGCTATCTTAGTAACACATATACAAGGCCAAATCATCCCAGCAGGAAAGAGCAGAAGATTTCATTATTTCACATATTTAATTTCCTGACCCAGCAGATGATCACTTGTGAAAAGCATAAACATTAAAAACTCGCTAAGCTAGCATCTGCCAGGGTTGGAGGTCAGCTTGCTTCAAGCCACACTGCAGTTTCAAAACTACTTACATTTACACATGAATTAATCCTTTCTGTTATATGATTAATAGAATAAAATGCATTATATACTACTTTGCTTTTAAACTAGCATTTCTCATATATTCAAATACACATTTTTCTAACATTTCCCCCCTATTAATACTTTTTATTCTATTTTGAAGTATGCATAGTGTCATTTCATCTCCCAACCTCTTCCACTTAGGATTTTCAGCTAGGTGAGTCATTCAATCTATACTTCAGAAAAAATGTCATCTGAGATCAATTTTTCCATCTCAATATCTTGGTACAAAGTTTCAGTAACAGATACATCAATAAAATCTTTGATTAGTCTTTTCATGCAGGGAATTCCACAGCAAACACATGCTCCTATTAGGAGTATACCCACACAAATGGCAATCAGAATATTCATTAGGATGGAACTCCACCCCCCAAATAGATTCTGGAAAAAGTCCATCAGTGGGTTTGGGCCTGGTTCAGTCATGGCTGATACTTGCTGAATTACCTCTAGGTGATTGTTAATTTCATGCCTGTTGTCTGATATGTACGCACAGCATTCTTCTTTGATAAGCGCACACGTACCACCTCTCACCGCTAGGGTGAAGTCAAGAGCCATTCGATTTTGTAACACAACAGTTCTCATTGCATTCAGTTCATCAGTCACCAGTTCTAGGGCAGAAAAAGTTGCATTACTCATTACTTCGAGAAGTTTCGACAACTTCCTCAGCTCCCAGATCGATTTGACTGCTCCATAGGCTGGGAATATTCCTGCCCAAGATATAACACTGTCACTCAAGTCCATATGAGTCAATTTACTTTTGTCTTTCACGGTATTATGGTCTTTCCAGCCAGCTTCGATCCTTCCAACTGGATTTACAGGTTTTTCAACTGGACCTTCGGGTTTTCGGGCTGCTTCTCTCACGTTTCGTATCTTACCCAAAGGTAATTCTGCAGTATGTCTTATTGCCAGAACCAGATAACCCAAAAAACAACTGCCGGACCAATTCTCAGGTAACCATTTATATGCCTTTTTCCCACAAATAAAATAACAGTTTTCTACTTTAGTACTAATACGCATTAGCCCTGCATGAAACATTTTCAGATCTATAACTGACAATTGTTTAAACAAAACAGGATTCTTGCGAATGTCATTCATGGTTGTTTTCAGTGAGTTCAAATATGAGTCATAATTAGTATTGCAAAGAATATTGCCATTACTATTCTTAATATAACACCGATAAGATATGGTTATATTACAATTACTCCAGCCCACCTGGAGAGTATCATTTTTGTAAAAACATACAATTCCTTTTTGTGTGACAGGTAAAAATAAAACTATTTTGTCCTGTGATCTCACAGTTCCTGTGTCAAAGAGTAAATTCCCCCAAGTCTCATTTATCCCCAAAGAGACAGCAGACATTATCAGTCCTCCATATGCTGTTGGTATAGCTGTACAAACCCAGCAATTTGAAATGTTCATAGTCTCTGCATATACACGCTTCATGGCTAGGTATGTGTTAAAATTTGGATGCCATTCCATAGACGTTTCGTCATGCCTTCCCACTTTCACTTGTGTGGTTGTGTGTAGGATAAACCACAACAAGAGGAAAATTGTCACAATTACAGTCAATAAATGTATACTCAACAAAATTATTATGCAACATCTCTGGGGTTGATCTAAATTTCTATTCACTTTGTTTTTGGCCATCTTGGTCCTGTTGTGTATCAGTCACAAAGTTTTTATCAAGTTGAAAGTTCTTTACCGGTTTGCAGTGTGTCAAATGAACCCAGGACGTCCTCTCGGCCACTCTGACTGCAGTAGGCATTGCCAACAGAACCTGGTATGGTCCTTCCCACTTTGGACTCGCCCAATTCTTCCTCTTCATCACTTTCAGCCAAACCCACGTCCTGGGGGCCAAAACTGCTTCTACTGGTCTGGTCTGATCCTTATCTGAAAAAGAGTTAAACTGCAAAACAGATTTATTTGTTAACAGTTTCCTCATATAACTAGCTAATGAACTGTCAGCCTCTTGCTCTGCAGGCATGAGAGCTTTCCACTGAGGCACATAATATGCTCTCCCAAAAATCATTTCAAAGGGAGTCAAACCCTTCACATTTGGAACCGTTCTCATACTCAGCAGTGCTAAAGGCAGACAGTGTATCCAATTCTTCTGGGTCTCCTCAACTAACTTCCTAAGTTTATTCTTGAGGGTACCATTGTACCTTTCCACCAGTCCTGCTGACTGTGGGTGGTAGGCACAATGGTTCTTTAAGGAGATACCAAAAAATCTCCCAAGTTGTTGGATTGTCTGGTTCACAAAATGTGTGCTGTTGTCACTATAAATCCTTTCCGGGATGCCAAATCTAGGGATTACTTCTTTTATCAGGGCTTTCACCACTGTTGCTGCATCCGGATTTTTGGTTGGAAAAGCTTCTACCCATTTGGATAACATATCTACAATAACTAAACAGTATTTCTTCCCTTCACACTTACTCAATTCTATGAAATCCATACAAATAGTATGGAACGGATATGGTGGTATAGGAAAACTTCCTTGCTTGGTTTTAAATGCCCCTTGTGCATGGTGCTTGTTAGAAGTATGACAAGCTGCACAAAATTTTTTGTGTAGTTTGTGAATCCATATGTTTGGAATATTCGGTTTACTAACTGTACCATCCCCCCTGTTGAGACACGGCACTGCCCATGGCTCATCAAAGCTGCATATCTAAATAAATTAGACGGCAATATCGTTTTTTTCTTTGGAAATGTACAGTCCGTTTTCAAGAATTGCACCTCGTTTTTCCCATTTTTGCTTTTCTGCTTTTGTAGTAAGCATCTGCATTGTTTTTAACATGTCTAAATCTAAAATCTCAGAGGGTTGTAATTCTTCATTTAAAAGTAAAGTTTCTGAGTCTGAGGCTGCTTGCTTTGCAGCTGCATCAGCTCATGCATTGCCTTTCGAAATCTTATCCTGTTGTTTTGTATGAGCTACACATTTACAAATAGCTACTTTGGTAGGTAACTGAATAGATTCTAATAATTCTAAAATAAATTGCGCATGATTAATAGGTTTTCAACTAGATGTTATCATTCCTCTATTTTTCCATTGTTGCGCAAATACGTGTACTGTAGAAAAAGCATACTGACTATCAGTATATATGTTTACACACTTGTTTTTTGCTAAAGTACATGCCCGTGTCAAAGCTATCAATTCTGCTGCTTGTGCAGATAAGTTATGTGGTAAGGATTGGGCTTCTAGAATTTCAGTGTCTGTAACTACTGCATACCCTACTAGATTCTTTCCTGTAGGACCCCTTCTGCATGAGCCGTCCACGTAATATGTCACCTCGGCATTATCCAAGGGCATATCTGTGAGATCTTGTCTAGGCAAAGCTAACTGTTCAATTTCCTGCAGGCAGCTGTGTGGTGTGCTGTCCGCAGGAGTTGGAAGTAATGTTGATGGATTTAATGTCGTACATCGTTCAATTGTCATATGAGGTTGGCTCAGCAGTATAGTCATACATGAAAGATGTCTAGCAGGAGAGAGGTATGCTACTTTTTCTTGCAGTAAAATTATTGCAACTG
This sequence comes from Protopterus annectens, assembly GCF_019279795.1. Classification (NCBI taxonomy): domain Eukaryota; kingdom Metazoa; phylum Chordata; order Ceratodontiformes; family Protopteridae; genus Protopterus; species Protopterus annectens. Next base: position 1,687,440,603 of record NC_056732.1, on the reverse strand, counting down.
CATGAGGCACTCTCAATGTGAGAGGGTGGAACAACAACACTGAGGCTGAAGCCTGTACTGCCATTGCAGCTGCAACTACTGCTTGTACACAGTGAGGCAAAGATCGCGCCACTGGGTCTAACTGCAATGCATAATAGGCTATGGGGCGTTGCTTGTCCCCATGTTGTTGCGTCAGCACTGACGTCATATATCCTTGCTTGCAATCTACGGTCTGAAAGAACCATTTGTGATAATTTGGGAGTCCTAAAACTAATGAAGAAGCTATCAACTGCTTCAACCTGCAGAAAGCCGTCTCTGCTTTAGGTGTCCATTGTAAAATATCTTGTGCTGCCATTGGTGTCTTATATATCAAGTCAGTCAGTGAAGCAGATTCCAAAGCATAATTTGGTATCCAGCTCCGACAGAAATTAGTTGTACCCAAGAAAGACATCATTTCCTTCTTGGTTGCTGGTTTGGGTGCTTGCAAAATTGCTGTTTTTCTTTCTTCGTCTAATATTCTACCTTCATTGGATATTACATATCCTAGGTATCTAACTTGTTTTTTCCAAAGTTGTAACTTACTTTTGTTTACTTTGTGTCCTTGTATTGCTAAAAATTTTAATAACTCTGCTGGGTGGGGGCTGCTAGCAAGACGTCATCCACATAAAGTAGAATCTGACTACCTCCCGGTGGGGTAAACCCTGCCAGGTTGCTAGCCATTTCTTGTGCAAATATTGTTGGGCTCTCACAATATCCCTGTGGTAGTCGAGTATAGGTCTACCTTTTCCCCTGAAATGTAAATGCAAACCAATATTGACTATCAGGATGTATAGGTATCGAGAATAAAGCATTGCTGATATCTACCACAGAGAAATACTTCTGTTGCGGTTTTAAATCATTTAACAAAGTATGTGGGTCTGGCACCATAGGTGCTCTAGGTATTACTGCATTATTTACAGCTTGTAAATCTTGAACCATCCACCATTCCCCGTTTGCTTTCTTAACAGGAAATAGGGGTGTATTACATGGTGAATCAGAAGATTCTACCAGTACTCCTTCTTTGAGTAATGCTGCTATTATAGGCTTGATTCCTATTTTTGCATCCTTTCTCAAAGGGTATTGTCTTTTCTGCGGTCTAAAAGCTGACTTTGGGGTATTGTAACTGGTCCTGCTGTTCGAATAAGTCCTACATCTGACTTGCCTGTTGACCAAAGAGTCATTGGAATTTCACATAAGGCTTTTTCTTCTTCTTCTAATAGAAATGTTAATCAGCTGTCCTCGCTAGATTGCAAGTGAACAGCTGGAAGTGTCTGTGTCAACCGATTTAGTTTTTGTTTCTCTATCCCTTGTTCTGACAGTTCTAAATCAATCTGTTTCTCCCATCTTGTCACCTTTTCTCCTAAGTCTGCCCATTTCACATTTTTATTCTTTGTCAAGCTGACATGTGGTAATCGATTTGATCTATATAATGCAAGGAATTCTTGAGGTAATGAACAGCTAACTACACTGTTCCTCTCAGTATCCCAGTATAAGGTACGCAATACTAATCTAGTTGCACGATTTCTGAACAATTCTTGCTCATACTCTCTATCAGGTCCTGGTGTAGTACAGTAGTATAGAGTACAGTGTAGCAAATTCTGTCGATCAGTGTCAAGGGAGGGGGCTTTACTGATGGCTACATTCATCAGTTCCTCGGTTACTGCCCCTGGACCAGTCGTGACTAGGTCCTGGCTGTACCAGTAAAAAGTTTCACCCTTCGATCGCACTACAAAGGTATCCATTTGTCTCTGCGCCTTCATACCTTGTACAGTTGGAACTACTGCTATGCCAGATATCTGCATAAGGTCCCTGCCCAATAGGCTCACTGGACATTTTGCAGAAACAACAATTTTACTTCTCTGGGTCATACCTGAAACAGGGTCAGTTATTGCTATATCATGGGAAAGTGGTTCCCTGTATAGCTGTCCATTTGCAGCTTTTACCAGTATATAATCAGGTGATTCAGAATGTTCTGGTAACTTGGAGGGGTGTATCAGGGTCCATGACACTCCTGAGTCACACAGGAATTTGACTTCCCTTCCCTCCACCAGAAGTTTAACTTCCGGTTTCGTATCTGCTAAGTAGAGCTCTAAGCTCAATAATGCTAAGTCCAAAATTTCACTTTCTTCATCCTCCATATCTACTTGCACTTCCTCTATTCCTTCTATCACATTTACATTTGTTTTTTGTTCATTAACTTTCCCTGATGATTTCTGACTCTCGCATGATGTATCTTCACTATCATATAGTCAGTCCTCATCTCCCTTATCTTCTGTAATTACCTTTTTGTTCTGCTTACAATCCCTTGCTAGATGTCCCTTTTTCCCACACTTAAAGCATTCACCTCTCTTTTTCCTCTCTTCAAAATCTTCTGATCGTTTGTCAGACTGTTTATTTCCCTGGGCATTCTTCTTGCCCTTTTTACCTGATTGTAACACAAATACTTCAGCTCCGTCTTCAGCAGTGAAGACTTGCACCTTTTTTTTCTTTTTACTATTAAAATGTCTTTCAGCATGTCTAGCGTATTCAAGTAAGGCTTGTAGTCTACCTGTTCGATGGTCTATCATATGCTTCGTAATGAAGCTACTAATAGGTGCAATGCAACCTTTCAAAAATGCATTTTTCAATTGTTGTTCATACGGGGAATCATTCGTTTGGTTCTCAGGAACCGACATACCGCTATGATTATTAAAACATTCTAATAATCTAGCATAGTACCCATCTATTGTCTCATTTTCCTGTTGTATGCATTGATTAATGCAAGTCCAGTCTGCTCTAGGTTTCCATTTCTCAGAGATTCGGTCTGTAAGACTTTTCACTCTGTTGTCTAATTCTGCGTCACTATGTGGGAGTGGTTTAAGCTCTGCATTACGAGGATTCCAGGTGCCACAAATCATGTGCCAATCTGGACCTATAATTTGTCTTACTACTTTTTCTTCTTCTTCCCCATTCAAGTGGTAACTCAACCTCATTTCTTGCTAATCTTCTAAAAATTTTGTAAAATTAACTTTCGGATGGGGGATTCCCTCAGTAGCTTTCCGAATATCCTCCGGTGTCCATTGTCTATATACTAAGAGTGTTGGCTTCTGCCCTTCCTGCCCTGCCTGAGGATTTGGGACCTCTATAAGTGGGCATATTTCTTCCTCACTCTCATCCTGTAGGTTTCTCTCTATTTGATATGATTCTGCGTCCCTATGTATTTTACGTGTCCGGGACCTAGTTTCAATAGGATCTGTAACAAATGGTTGTGGTCTTGCTGAAACTTCAGGATAACGCAGAGGCGGACCAGCCTGTCCACTCGCTTCATACCCTGAAAAGGGTAAAGGAGGGGCAAGAGAGGAGGAGGAGCTGTTGCTATTACTAAGTTATCTTCTTTGTCTAAAAATAATGTTTTTGAATTTTTAAGCTTCTGTTCCCTACGATTTGCTTCCTCAATCCACCTGTGTGCCTGAGGAATGCCTAATTGGCGTTGCTTTATTTCCTGACCTCCCACATCAGATTTAAGTTGCTTAAGGAGTTTAACTAGTGAAGTTTTATCTAGTTTACCATCAAATTCATTATTTGTTAACCCATTTCGTATAATACCTAATGTTATCAGAATGTTGTAATTGCATGTATTTTGCGTCTTCGGTTAGGGGCGGATCTCGCAATGTTTTAGTGCACTGATTTCCCATGGTAAAAGAAAATGTTACGTAACCCTTCTAATCACGTGATATCAGAAGTTCAGTTCCTTTTCATAGTTTATCTAGAATAACTGCCTACCTTATTCTGTTACCCTGATCTATGACCAAATATACAGTACTTCCTCTTGTCCCTGATCTGCAAAACAAATCTTGACAACAATATACTGTAACTTAGTCCCTGATCTAAAACAGAAAAAAAGGCAAATCTTCCTACCTGAGCCTCCGGTATTGAGTCATCCAGGATCCGCTCTTCAGCCACAGATCAGAAAGTGGCCAGCCTCTTTAAACGACAATTCAGTCGGAGGTCTTTTCACCCAAGAAGAACCATTTCGGTAACTTCTCCTGCGCAGTATTCAACCACCGGTAGACTCTGATCTGCAACTGTCTGAGCGATTTTCGGCTAAGAAGGACCAAACTGTTAAATAAAATTAAGAATTCAATACACAGGAGGTTCAGGTTCAAAGGTTTACTAGTGTACACCAGGAGGCAAAAAAAATACAAGTACAGAATTTTGTCTAACAAGAAACAGGAAGCACACAATTCTATATAGTCTTTGCATTCAAGCTGTGCCCACCTTACTGACGTGGTATGTCACAGGGCATCTACATCACTTTAGCTTACAGTCCTCTATTCATAAAAACTGCTGATGCTGTATATTTTAAAAAAGATTTCCTCTGGTAACAATACGGCCTTGCTATCCACCTGGTCAGACATAATGTCTTTCTGTAAAGTTACTTCTTCAAGGTTTCACATCAGTTCGAATACAATGGTGGATTCAATCTTTTAATACACATCTTTGTTCACTGTAACACTTTCCCACCAGCTGCATGCTATCTCAGTAACACATATACAAGGCCAAATCATCCCAGCAGGAAAGAGCAGAAGATTTCATTATTTCACATATTTAATTTCCTGACCCAGCAGATAATCACTTGTGAAAAGCATAAACATTAAAAACTTGCTAAGCTAGCATCTGCCAGGGTTGGAGGTCAGCTTGCTTCAAGCCACACTGCAGTTTCAAAACTACTTACATTTACACATGAATTAATCCTTTCTGTTATATGATTAATAGAATAAAATGCATTATATACTACTTTGCTTTTAAACTAGCATTTCTCATATATTCAAATACACATTTTACTAACACATTATAATGAAGATGACAATAAAAATAAACCTCAAATACTTCCTCATTTTAATAAAAATGTTATATTCTTATATTCTTATATCTAAACCCATTCTCTCACTTCCTTTTTCTTCTTTCCCGTCTTATCTCTGTTTCTCTCTCACTGCCTCACCTTCTTGTCCTGCTGTATACATAGAAAACATACTTAATGGCATATCCAGGTCTTTATCTGCAGACATCCTTTTGTCAGCCTCCACCTCAGCACTGATGTTAACTCTTTTGCACCTATCCATGCAAAGTCCAGTCCATGCCTACAGTGCAAGTTCCAAACTAAAAGGCAGCTCTCACACCTACAGACCCACTGTGCAATACCTATAAAAACAACAAATATTCCCATTGACTAAGCAGCTAAAGATGCACAATCAGGATTGTTGAATTCCATGATTGAGCACCTTTTGCTGCAGACAAGAAAATAACACATATGAAATTGGAAAAAAAATGTATAAAACATCATTTTTCTCTTGCTCTTTTCTTGTTTAATATGGTTGATCCTCAGCAGCCACACAAAGTACTTTGAATGTTCTAGTCATCTTCTGCATTAAGAAAACCATGTTAAATATCATTGGTAACAAAGTGGAGATTACAAAATTCCAAAAATAAATGTTTATTTTAATGTTCCCACCAGAAACTCATACACATCCAAGGAAGGCAGTGTTATACAGGGTGATGTTCTTTGTTCTAGCTGGAACTTCACAGATTCATGACATCACCAGAGAACAAGCCAATCAAACTGTCAGGAGTCTGTGCAGTTTTGGAGAGAATGCACTTTAGTTTTCTTCAGTTTCAGAGGATAATTTGTAATCACATTTTCAATGTGAAGCACTTTCTGGCACCATACCTCTCAAATGCACAAAAATTTGCAGAATGTCCAGATTTTTGCTTCATATTTTTGGTATGTTCTTCCTGAAATCTGTACTTTTCTGGCAAATAGCTGAGGATTGAAGTCATTAAATAATGACAAACATTTGAGTTTAAGACTCCACATCCTTCAGAAAATGCATGCTAATGCAAAACCTATTATTCTATCAACTTTCTAAGTTTGTAAGAGCAATATTTAAAATCTGTTCCTATTTGTACCCCCACCATTTTAGGCTTTGCCCAGATTTTTTGCTCTAAGAGGTTGAGAGATATGTGTTTCTGCTTTTTTTGGTATGCAAGCCATTTGGAAGTCTTAACACAAAAACCTGTCTAAGCCAAACATAAAACACCAGAACCACACAAAAGGAAGGACAGAGTTCAGATGCTAAGAACTACTGGAAGAGTAGGCATTGCAATACAGTGCAGTTCTTGAAGGATATGAGGTTTAAAACATAAATATCTGTTATTTAGTGACTGCAGCCTCAGAGTTTTTTCTTACACATTTTGAAAGTCATCATACTAACAAGCATTTGACATTTTGTGTGTGTGTGTGTGTGTGTGTGTGTGTGTGTGTGTGTGTGTGTGTGTGTGTGTGTGTGTGTGTGTGTGTGTGTGTAGTTGTAAATGGACTTTTTTTTAATAAATGCAGGAGTGTATGTCTGTATTAACAAACTGGTGTGTATATAATTATAAATCAGAATGTGTTCGTGTGTGTGTGTGTGTGTGTGTGTGTGTGTGTGTGTGTGTGTGTGTGTGTGTGTGTGTGTGTGTGTGTGTATGCATTTTATAAATGAAAGAGTGTATGTGTGTAGGTCTAAATAGATGTATGTATGTGAGCATGTGTGCTTGTTTATAAATGTGTACATATTTATAAATACAATTGCGTGTGTTTGTGTGAGTTTATAAAAGCAATTGTGCATGTATATATAGGACACTAATACTTGTATTATTACTTTGCCTTTATGGCATCAATTGAAAGCTTGGATAATGCTGTGGAGCTTCTCACTGGTATTGAGTGCCTAACTAATATCAGTCTGCATATATATATAAAGTTAGTTATAAATATATTTATGCAAGTTTGCATATTTAATGTAAATACCTTGGGCAATGTCCACATAGAAGCATGGTGTAAAAGTATTTCACAGGACAGCTCAGCACACAGTCCAGGAATGGCCACTGACCCAGATAAAGTAGTCAGTGAGAACATTTCTTTTTATACCATATTAAATATTTATGTTAATAACTTGACCAAGTGAGAATATAAATAGTACTTTGTGATGACAAATGAAAGCTTACATAATGCTGAAAAAGTTGTCACTGATGCCTGTTCAGTACCTGCTGGTAATTTCCAGATATTTATACTTAAGTAATAAATACGCAAATACACATAAATATCCTATTTCTGTAAATGGCTTGGGTGTTATTTGCCTCGATCCATTGCAGAACATTATTTCATATGCATAATCAACACACAGTTCATGAATAGCTCCTCAGACAAATATGGTACTCAACATGTGAGAAAAAGTGAATTATTTTTCAGAAATATGATGAATATATGCCATATGTTAATAATCATATTAAGAACTTAACCAGAAGGTGTTTATATGGTACTTCATGGTATCAAATGAATGCATACACAATGCTGGAATAACTAGATATTTGGTGACTAACTAGCACTGTTTTGCAGATACTCACTTTTATTTTTCTATTAAATATGCAAATCTTCATGCACAGTATAATTATGTAAATATCTCAAAAATGGAGTGACATTTATAAAACTTCTTTATAGCTAATTGATGACCACATCAATAGGAACAAAAGTTACACTGATAGTTGGGGGTCTATCTATTATAGTTATAGAGATACTAATAGTTGTATAATTGCTATAATAAAATGTACATATAATCTAATTACTTGTTCAGTATAAAATTATTATGTCTAGCTGACATATTAATATCACCATTGTGAAGATAAGTGTCTGCTGAATACCTTTCATAGTTTAACCTTTTTGTAACTCTTATAGTTGTTGAGAAATATCAGTTTATTTACAAGTATTCTGAAAAACTGCATTCATAGAATTTTAGCTTAGGGGAATGCTGTTCTGGCAAAAAAATCTGCAGGTGCCAAGTGGTGTGAAATTCCACTCAGGCTTGGTGTGAAACAGATAACCACTACACTGGGAGACCTCAAGGAGCAGCCTGGATCCCTTCAGTGGACTCCTCCATCTCAGTCAGTGATATTTCAGTAGCAGTACTGCTATCAACAGCCCTGTCTTCGTGTACTTTAGCAAGTAGCTCTTTTCTTGGCCTTGGTGATCATGTCACTGGCCAGATGTCTGATGTGGTTGTACTCTCGTCCATGACCACCCACAGCATTGACATCACTGACCATCTGCTGTCAGATATAATCACAGAAGGGCTTGGCAGCTAAGACTTTTTCTTAATATGAGTGATCCATGTTGACTGAGTGCCTGCACTATCACATCATTCTCAGATTCCTTAGGAGCCATATCCCTGTACAGGATGAAAAAGAGCACAAAACAAATATATGTTTCAGAAAAAGAAGCAAAGTGACTGACAACAAAACATATATGAATGTATGCAGGCATCATCTGTAGAAATGAATCTACTGCTCTGTAGGAATACACACACACGTGCACACACACCCATACACACATATGCAATGCCTAAGTATAAAAATGCCCGCCCCCAAAAAACATCAGTGACAAAACTGATAATGAAAAATAAAAAAGTCACCACCACTTCAAATTCCAAGTGAAATGGATGTTTATTAAAACACAGTTCCCAATAAGACTGCTAGCTAGCCAGCTCAGTTAATTCATTCAGCAGCTTTTCCATTGCTACTCACAATACACACCCAAATTCTAATGGAAAACATAGGGTGACAAAACCAAGGATCAGAAGTTACAGCATAAAAACGATGCCCAAACTTTGGTTGGGACTATACTAACTACACAAGAGGATATTTTAACATTACATACACCCCAATAATTTTCCGGCTTTAAACAACCTTCCAGGGACTTTTAGGGCTGTTAATAATTGTTCTTCATTCAGTTCTACATCCAACAGCACCAAATTGCCTATGGATATAAAACTGCTTTTTTCAGTGCTGGAATGGATAACATGTTTTTGAAAAGTTCACTGGAACTTAAACAGGTTCCTAAAGATCTTCACCTTTGGCGTTTTCCAGCTGGGACATTATCTGGTTCCGCTATGCATTGTGAACTTCTGGAATTCTTTGACAACACAGGTATGCAGTTAATGTGTATTATTATACGTAGCAATGAACATAGATTAAAAGTATTAGAAAAAGAAGTAACTGAACTTAATGATAGCATTACCAAAGATTTGTCATTTGACTGCAACAAAAAATTTATTTTGAAAAAATGTCTGTAGACCTGTCTAAGTTTGTTGATGAAGGGCTAAGTTATTTAGGGATACAACTGACCATAAAGAGAAGAGTTTATCCTGAAGCTAACAGTAAAGAAACTGGTAGTATAGATGTTGATGTTGCTTTCAGCTCTGGACATAATAATGGCAATGTGTCTGTTAACCAAGCTGGTGACCACAGTGACACTAATGAATATTTTTTAGACCACCAAGTCCCTTTGAGGCAGTCAGAATGCCTACAAAACAAAACCAAGAATTTTGTTCCTTATGGGAGACAGAAACATCAATGGAAAGGTTCCAACTATCAAGGCAGGAGGGGCGATTACTACAGGAACGGATAAATGTACATGTTCCTGTGGATTATTTGGCTGATGATATGTTGACTGTAAAGTGTTTAACCAAAGGTGACTTTTCTATTTACAATTTCACAGATGTGAAAATTGATGATGGACATTTTAGTTTACTAAGTAAAGGTTTTTCTTTTGTTCCTATGTACAGAGTAGATATAGCCAAGGTATTAATTGGTTTAAAACTTTTTATTAGACAACTGAACTGGCATTGTTTTTTTTAATTTTATTTATTTATTTTATTTATTTTACATTTGTTAACCGGGCTAGTCTAACTGGATGCATGTCCATTTTCAGTAGAGGCCCAAGGAGTTAAGCTCCAAGTTAGGACAATAAAATTAATACAATAAAGTATAAGATACATGAGCAAATATAAAGTATTAACAGTATGCATAAACAGGTTACCACAGTAAAATGTGCAGTGCATGATACAAGAATAAATAAAGGGATGTAAATACAATCAGAGTTGTCAAGAGAAATATGCAACATAGTTTAAAAAGGAAAATAGAGTTGCTTAATGAGTAGATGGGTTAGACAGAGTAGAGTATATAGAGACACTTTGACTAGTCAGGTTTAGAGCATTGACATAGCCAGTGTGTTTTCAGGAATACTTTCAATTTGTTTTTGACTAGTCAGGTTTAGTGCATTGACATAGCCAGTGTGTTTTCAGGAATACTTTCAATTTGTTTTTGAAAGAAGATAATGAGGAAAGTATGGAGAGTTCGTTTGGAAGGAGGCTCCAGGCTTTCCCAACTATATTAGAGAAAAGGGAGTCACCAGCTTTGTTATATGTTTTAGTGGTATGTACTAGAAGTTTCTGAGAAGACCTTAAGGATGCTAGGTTTTTATAGGGGGTGATTAGTGTCGAGAGAATAGGTGTTTTTGAAGGTTTGTAAAGAGTGTTATGGGTTATAGTTAGCTGATGGAATGTAATTAGATTTTGAAGTTCAAGCCAACCTAGCTGTTTTAAATTAAAGGAGTACCACGCCCACAGACTCAAAAAACATGTTTAAAACATCATGGCATGTTGTTTCCTACACTTTAACAGCACTCTGGGATTATTTACAGGATTTTAAATATTTTTATATGTAATTCCAGACTCTGACCACCTGGAGGCTGGCATATTGACGTGGTTTGGATAAATCAGGTTGCCATCCAGTATCCCAGAAATCATTGTTTGGTTCAGAAATGTTACATCATGCAGGCCTCTGTTTGCCTAAAGTTCCTGTCATTTAATAGATGTTGCATGTGTACAAAGTACTGAGTAAAAATAGAACAGTGTAAGTAACATTCCCTGCTGCTGGATGACTACTTAAAACAGAAACAGTGCAAATGCCACAGAACATACTCAAAGTGCTGTTTACTGCTGCCTTTTTTTCTAATTTAGTTTAAATGGCACTAATTTGTGAGACAATGAATTCCAGTCCATTTACTTCTCCCCTCCCCCATAACACTTAGCTTCCTAGCTGTCAAAGTCCTGAGGGTAATTTGACCTGGTAATTCCACTGATTGGCAGATCTCAGCAGGGTGCTTGACTCATGTAATTTAATCTTTGCTCTAGCATTTCCTTTGTTAGAGGGGACATTTTTTTTGCTGCACTATAGCCATGGCCTTACTTGACTGCATTCACATCCAGTAAGGTCTTGCACCAACGAGCTAAAGAATAAAACATTTATACTATTAACCAGTTTAGATCTTTATTAATTTAAGTGTTAAGGTATCACTTCATGCTTCCACCTTGTTAAAAATTGAGATTTACACGTGCAAAATGTGTTGGTATGCAGCGTTTGCCTTCATATGTTTTTACTCCACTGGTTGGTTTGCAAAAAAAAAAAACTTTTGCAGTGTCCCTGGATTTGTCTTTGTACATACAAACCACATTGCTATATTTTCCCCTTCCTTTTTCATGTGTCCAGTAGTCACTTATAACAAAGTAAAAATTTTATTGATTTTTTTTTTAAATAAAGGACATCAAGGTTAACTTACCTTGAATCAGATAATGGATGCAACTGCAAAGAATCGCTGTTGAAATATTTGTGCATGGACAAAATCCCTTACTAAATCTATTTGCCAGCCTCCAGTTCAATTGGTGCTATGGCTTTAATATATTGGTGTGTTTGCTCATGGCTTCCAAATATCTCCACCATTACATACCAGTTTTGCAGTGTAGTAACCACCCGACATGCCCATACACCTTTAGCCATCAATATGCAGCTACTCCTGTTCATGTGATGAATTCATTTTCAGACATAAGGTGTAGAAGCTGCACTGAATAATTCTAGGTGCTTGTTCAGGTTTCACATGGTGCTTGCTTAGAGCTACTCTCATGTTAAGCCACTATGAATATGTTGCACTGCCACCTCTGATACCAGGGTAATGTTTTAATCTTTCTATTCCCACACTGCACACTAGCAGTATCTGGTGCAAATACAACAGAGAAGTATGCAAGCGATACACCACCTAAGCATCACTTGCCGTGCAGAATGTACAAGTATGCATACCAAATTTCTGTGTTTCCAAACATCATTGTTACTACACTACTACTGAATAAAATGAACAGCACTCAGGCTGGGGGAAGGACAAGGGAGCCATGACATCACAGAATGGGCGGGTCTTATTATTTTAGTTAGAATCAGATGATGGCTGTGGTGATGTCACTTTGGGGGAGGGAAATGATTAAATAAAAAAAAAAAAGTACCTGCACTGCCTGGCCTCGATGATGTCAGTAATTGGGCAACTCCAGCAAGCTTTATTCAAACGTGAGAGAATCATTTTGTAAGTGAAACCATCACAGTATGAGAAGGTAGGCTTCTGTTACAAAAGTAAGGGGAATTATAAAAATTGTAAATGCTTTTTTGTTGTTGCTTTACAGAGGGCAATGTAAATAGGGAGAAAAAGGGCCGTGAAGTTGAGGAATACATTAGAGAAACCTGTTGTACTCCTTTAAGGCAGTGATGGGTTCTAAAAGGATTACCAGTTGCAAATCTATCTATATTATTGTAGGACATTTCCAATTTGTTGAGATTATTTTTTGAAAGGTTAGTAAAAATGGGTGACGCATAGAGTAGAGAAGAGATTAGATGAGTGTGTGCTATTGTGGTTCGAGCTGAAGGTAGGAGAAAGGATTTTATCCTATAGAGAGAGCCTAGCTTTTTATTGACTGTTTTTATAGTATTGTTAATATGGATGTCAAAGTTCAGATTATTGTCAATGGTGACTCCTAATAGTTTTGTGGATGGGTCTGGAGATATAATGGTATTATTGATAGAGTTTATTGAGAAATCCAGTGGAGGGATTTCTTGGTAGGAGAGAAGAGGAGGAGTTTAGTCCTTTTGGGGTTTAGGAGAAGGCATCTATGTGTGAACCATTGCTCAACTGTATTGAATACTTGTTGGGTCAGATAGAGTAGTTCAGAAGAGGAGGGGGCTGAGCAAATCAGTGTAGAGTCATCTGCATATTGTATGCATGTAGCTTGGGGATGGCAAGGTGAAGATCGTTGATGAATATGGAAAAAAGTAGAGGTCCAAGGATGGAACCCTGGGGGACTCCGAGGTTGACAGGGAGATGAATAGATAGAGACTTGTGCCATAGTACGGCCTGTTGTCTTTTATCCAGGTAGGACTGGAACCACTTAATAGAGGATGTATCTAGTGACAGGGATTTTAGTATTGTGATGAGAATTTGGTGATTTACCATGTCAAATGCTTTAGATAGGTCAATGAAAAGGGCAGAAGAGAGTTTGTTAAGGTTGCGGTTATTGTTAATACAGTCTGTGAAGGAAAGAAGGGCAGTTGTAGTGCTATGTGAGGGTCTAAAACCATGTTGACAATTGGCTAATAGGTTATTATGCATAAGATGATCAAGTAATTGTTTGTGGATGCATTTTTCCATGATCTTTGTCAGAGGTGAGAGAAGGGCAATGGGGGCGGTAGTTGGAGAGGTCTGTGGATTGTCCTCTTTTGTGGAGAGGGATTATATGGGATATTTTCCATAAACTGGGAATAAAACTTTCAGTAATAGTCCTATTGCTTAGGATAGAAATCGGATAGGCAATAGCTTTGGCTGATTATTGTAAGAATTCAGCAGAGAGTTGGTCTGCTGAGGGGGAGCAGGGTTTTAGTTTCTGTAGAAGGGTTAGAATATATGATGTTGGGACAGGTTGTAAATGAAAAGTAGGGGGTAAGGTTGGTTGTTTGGAAGGTAGAGTGAAGTTGTTAGGAGATAGTTGACTGGCTAATGTTTGTATAGCATCTGTAAAAAAGTTGTTAAAGTCATTGGCTATGATTATTGGTGTTTTGTGTTCTGAATTTAGAGGATTTGGAGTAGTGGATTGTCCTGGGTGGAGTAGTTGGTTAATACTAGGCCAAAATTGCTGTGGTTTATTTGTATGGGCTTGTTGGGATTAGAGGTAGTAGTTTTTTTGTCAGTTATTATAGCTTTCTTAGTTTCATTTCTTAGTTGTCTAAATGTTTGTTGGTCTATAGGGTTTTTTGTTTTTCTCCAATTTGCCCAATGTTTGTTTCTTACATTGATTCTATGTTTGGTTTCCTTAGTAAGCCAAGTAGTGTGTTTGGATTTAGTTCTAACTAGTCTGGTTGGGGCATGATGGTTAAGGATGGCAAGGAAGTTGGAGTTAAAGTAACTTACAGCTTCCTCTAGAGGTAGATTTTTTAGGGGTGACCAGTTGCATGCTCTTAGTTCCAACTGGAGAAGTTCTGGGTTAAAGTTCTTTTTACACCTTATGTTTTTAATTGATGTTGTGGAGGGTAAATTGATTCTATGTCTGATAATATAGGTAAGAGTGTGGTCACTTAACTCATCAGGGAGGCTTCCTGAGTCATAGTTGTGAGGATGATGGTTAATGAGGATCCAGTCTAATAAGGTTGATTTCCTGTTAGATTTATTTATCCTGGTAGGGGAGGTGATGGTTTGGGAATATCCATAAAGGTTAATATGGTTTGAGGGGAGGCTGCCGCAGAAGCAGGTCCAGTCAATATTTGTATCACCTAGAATAATGGTTTCTTGAGGTAGGTTTTGGGAAAGCCAGCAGAGTATATTTTCCATGGTAGCTATGTTATTTCCTGGAGGTAGATATATACAAATGACATAGATGGATTTGGAATTGTTAAGAAGAAGTTTGGAGATTAGGATTTCAGCATTAGAGTCTATAGGTGGTTTGCAGTTATGAGTAGTTAATTGTAAGCTAGGTTTATATAGGATAGCTACCCCTCCACCTTTCTTGGAAGTACGGTCTAGTCTCAGGATATTATAACCAGGTGGGATGATTTGATTATCTTTGGTTGAGGGTTTTAGCCAGGTTTCTTTTAAGCAGAGAATATCAAAGGAATATATTTCTGTTAGAGCTTGGAGTTGAGTTACTTTGTTATTTATACTGCGTATATTAAGATGAGCAATTAAAAGTGAGTTAGATGGTCTAGAAAGGGCTTGAGTAGGTGATTCTTTGGGGTTGAGGAGAGAGATGGCAGTTGTTGGGGGGCCCGGGTTAGGGTGAATATCACCATCCTTTGCAAAGAGTAGTAGGCTTAGATAGTATAGGGTTTTGAATCTACTGTATAGAGATAGACATTTTTTGGCAGTTGAATTGTTAAACTTTGTATGTAGAGTTCTATGATATTTTGGAAGTGTGTAATTAGATGAGGATGTAATATTAGCATGACTAAGAAGTACAGGTGTGTATGTAGAGGTGGTTACTTTTTTTGGATAGTTTAGGTTTGGGTCAAGTGGATTCTCAATTGAGGTGATAAGATGTGTAAGGATTAAAGGAGGTAGTAGTGAGAGAGTGACTAGGCATGTGATATAGCATGGGATGGGTAGAGTTTTCATTATAAGGATAGATATCTGTACTTTCTTGGTAGATGAATAGTAATAGATTAGGTGGAGATGAGCGAGTGATTAGGGTAAGATGTGATAGGAGGAGAGTAATGAGAGGATAAAAGTTAGAGGAGTGAGGTAATAGGGGAGTTATTAGGATAGAAAGGAAAAGAGCAGAGTTAAGCAGAGAATAAGTGATATCACGGGGGATAATTAGAGAGTACAGGTGAGAGAAAAGAGGTGTGGATAGAAGGTAATGGAAAGAGGAAGGGGTGTGGTTGAAGAGTCACAGGAACAAGAAGAGGTGTGGTTTAGGAAGTATAAAGGTAGGACCCCTGGGGGTGGGGAGCGGAGTGAGCTCGCAGGGCGAACGGAGCTGGTAACAACAGAATACAGAAACAGTTAATGAAAAAACAATCAGCTAGGCTAGTTCTAGTGATAGAAAGGAAAATAAATAGGGCCTAGAAAGTGTCAGTAGACTATATATGGGCAGGGGTAGGAAGGAAGGGAAGAGAAATGGAGAGGGGATGGAGGAGGTGTCAGTGGACAGTAAAATATAATTAATTAGGAAGAGAGACAGCTAATAGCACGTCAGAGAGTACTGGATATAAGAAATGCGGTAAGAAGGTGATGTAAGAAAAAAGTGGGTAAGAGAAGAGAAAGTCTGGAATTAGGGCGCCACCTAGTGGGCAAGTCTAGTATAGCTAGTTAGATTGTGAGGTAGTAACAATGGAAGATTAGAGATTAGAACATGGGAATGAGAAGGAAAAAAAAGGGGGTCTATTCAGGTGGGAGGGAAGAGATTAGTGAGAGGTTATGTAGAAGGGGAAAACACTGGCTACTGGCTGTCCTAGCTCAGGCCTGGGTATGACATGTAAAAATTGGTACAGGCACTAGACAGTCTTATGTTTGATTTATTCAGCAGACATACTTTTCTGTTTTCCTTGAGAAGGGATTGTAGAAGTATTAAGCAGTGAGGTGACCCGCCGATATTTGGAGAGGGTTCCTAGCTTCCTGCTGACTAGCACTAGAAGCCTGGGAAGAGTAGAGTATCTTTAGGAGACAAGAGAGATAAGATAGAGGATAAGACACAATAGATTATACAACAGAATAGAGCTTCTCAACAGCAATAATCAAACCTTGACACAATTCTTGCAGTATCCAAATTAAACATTTCAAAAAAACAATAATAAAATAAAGAACATATGCATAGTAAGATTGACAGTCATGTGCAGGGAGATAAAAACTGGTTAGCAGTAATACATAAGTCTTTGTTATCAGCAATGCAAGATTATATAATGCAGCACTCGTGTATCCCTTTTTATGTCAATATTAAGTAGTAGCTGCAGTTACAAATAAAGCTGAAATTCAGTTCTGCTTGGCAGCAGCACATAAAATAATTATAACAGAGTTATAAAAACCTATAAGGACCTTGCCAGAAGCAAATGGGAGACTAATTATAGAGCAATAGTTATCAAACAGTAATTGTATAAAGTAAATAAGGCAATTCAGCTCTAATTCAATACATTAGAAAAGCTAATTACATCAGAGTTTAGAAGTATGTATTAACACTTGCCAGCAGCTACGTTTGACAACTTAATAATAATAAGTTATCAGTAGTCAGCCCCTTCTACTGGCTCTGTTGGAGGGAGGGGGGGTTAGAGTTGTAACTGTATTAACTGGAATTGTAGGTGCTTAGGAGTCCTGAAATAAACCTAAATTGCAGAGTTGTGCGCTTAGTAGCAGAAATGGGTGCGCTAAAACGGCTACTAATGTTCTATATCCACTTAAGATCCATTAATAGGGGTATTATGCAGAGAAAGAAAAAACAAAATAAATCTAAAACAGTCAGCACAAAGAAGTCTATGATAGCTAGGTTAAAATGGGGATGTAGCCGATTATGGCGTACAATCAATCCGACAGCAAAAGCTTTAGATTTACACAAGGGTATTAGTCAGTATAGAAATGCTAGATGGAGCATCTTTCGCCAACCTTGTCTTCAGGAACAACTAAGGGTGGTTCTGGCCCTGATTCGTATAAGGATAAATGGCTTAATTAGTTGAATGGTTGGTACAAGGGTCGGCAGCAATGTGAGCGGTACTCAGCCGCAAATACTTATTATAGATATTATGGGCTAAGGAAGGCGAGAAATAAGCGCCTTAGCATATTATACCTTAATCCTTATACACACAGCCTTTAACCTATGGACAATAGGCAAGATTCATCTACGATTTTCCCAAAAGGCAATAAGCATAGACACGGTGCCTATTTCAGGTACCAGTAGAACGCTGTTTTAAATTTAAGGTTACAGTAACAGTATACCCTGGAAACATAGGCAATGAGTTCAGGGTATATTATCTTGGCGGGAGCTAGTCGCAACTATTTTACGACTAACTATGCTTGGATTCAAACCTAGGAGCACAAATTGTTAGCTGTTAAGCGGCTTAATTTAAGAAATAAAAGCAGCTTAATTAAGGATTGAATTAGCAGTATACCCTTACAATATGGGTAAGAGTCCTGGGTATATTTACTTGGCGGAAATTTGTCTTAAATCAAAAGAAAAAAGTAGCTTAAATAAGTATCACATTAGCGGTGTACCCTTACTGCATAGGCAAGAGACCTGGGCATATTAACTTGGCGGGAACTAGTCGCATCAACTGAGAAACTACCTTTACAGCATAGGCAAGAGTATTTCCTTGGCGGGAACTGGTCGCATCAACTGAGAAACTACCTATGTCTGTAGTGATACCTAGGAGCAGATTGTGTGCTGTTACACAGCTTATTTAAAGAAAAAACACTGTAGCAATAGTACTCCAATAGTCAAACCAAGTAAAGCATCCAATAAGGCATACAAAAAACACAAAACATGCATAGAAAACGCTGATGGCAGCAACAGGGCCAAATACAGTTAATTTAAATCCATTAATCAGATATATAAATGATCAAACACAGAATAGTATTCAAGTTTATGAGCAGCAGACACTTTTACCATTAAAAAAAAGAAAAAAAAGCACATACCACAGAGGTAGACGCTGGGCCAGGAGCAGGGAGCAGCCAGGTATTATCCCAAGTCGACAGGAAAGTCCTAAAGGAAGTGCCCCCACTAGACCCAGGGTATTTATGGGAGTACAACAGAGTAGAAAGGGAAGGGGAGGGCAAAAGGGGAAGAAAATAGGTTGAGGTAGGCGGGGCAAGAGGCAGCTGACTGCAGGCAAGGTAGTGGTTAGATATGAGCTTTAGTCATGGTAGGAGAAGTAAGAAAAGAGGTGAGAGATAGTAAGATGAACAAGTTAGAGTGTTAAGAAGGTATGGTTTGGGACCAAATATGAGAGCAGTGTATAGAGAGATTGTCAGGCAGTGGTGAAATAGATAGGAATCGATAGATGTACACAGGGGACAGAATACAGAAACAGTGAATGAAAAAACAATCAGCTAGGCTAGTTCTAGTGATAGAGAGGAAAAGAAATAGGGCCTAGAAAGTGTCAGTAGACTATATATGGGCAGGGGTAGGAAGGAAGGGAAGAGAAATGGAGAGGGGATGGAGGAGGTGTCAGTGGACAGTAAAATAGAATTAATTAGGAAGAGAGACAGCTAATAGCACGTCAGAGAGTACTGGATATAAGAAATGGGGTAAGAGGGTGATGTAAGAAAAAAGTGGGTAAGAGAAGAGAAAGTCTGGAATTAGGGCGCCACCTAGTGGGCAAGTCTAGTATAGCTAGTTAGATTGTGAGGTAGTAACAATGGAAGATTAGAGATTAGAACATGGGAATGAGAAGGAAAAAAAGGGGGTCTATTCAGGTGGGAGGGAAGAGATTAGTGAGAGGTTATGTAGAAGGGGAAAGCACTGGCTACTGGCTGTCCTAGCTCAGGCCTGGGTATGACATGTAAAAATTGGTACAGGCACTAGACAGTCTTATGTTTGATTTATTCAGCAGACATACTTTTCTGTTTTCCTTGAGAAGGGATTGTAGAAGTATTAAGGAGTGAGGTGACCCGCCGATATTTGGAGAGGGTTCCTAGCTTCCTGCTGACTAGCACTAGAAGCCTGGGAAGAGTAGAGTATTTTTCTGTTTTCCTTGAGAAGGGATTGTAGAAGTATTAAGCAGTGAGGTGACCCGCCGATATTTGGGGAGGGTTCCTAGCTTCCTGCTGACTAGCACTAGAAGCCTGGGAAGAGTAGAGTATTTTTCTGTTTTCCTTGAGAAGGGATTGTAGAAGTATTAAGCAGTGAGGTGACCCGATATTTGGAGAGGGTTCCTAGCTTCCTGCTGACTAGCACTAGAAGCCTGGGAAGAGTAGAGTATTTTTCTGTTTTCCTTGAGAAGGGATTGTAGAAGTATTAAGCAGTGAGGTGACCCGCCGATATTTGGAGAGGGTTCCTAGCTTCCTGCTGACTAGCACTAGAAGCCAGGGAAGAGTAGAGTATTTTTCTGTTTTCCTTGAGAAGGGATTGTAGAAGTATTAAGCAGTGAGGTGACCCGCCAATATTTGGAGAGGGTTCCTAGCTTCCTGCTGACTAGCACTAGAAGCCTGGGAAGAGTAGAGTATTTTTCTGTTTTCTTTGAGAAGGGATTGTAGAAGTATTAAGCAGTGAGGTGACCCGCCAATATTTGGAGAGGGTTCCTAGCTTCCTGCTGACTAGCACTAGAAGCCTGGGAAGAGTAGAGTATTTATGAACTGAATGGTCATTGCGTTGCTCTTTTTTTCTGGAGGGTCTTATATAGAGCAAAGCAGTGCTGGTGATGTTGGATGTTCTCAAGACAAAATTCTGTACAAGATAATGTGAATATAGGTGAGACCAAAACATTTAAAAGAAAAAGCACATTTATACCACTGCAAAATTCTGTGATAAATAGTTTTGAACAGACATGTGAATTTGAATTACGAAGACACTTTAGTAAACCAACTGTTTTTACTAACAATTTATCCAGTGAAGAGACAGCATGCCTATAATGTGGTCTAAATCTAGAGAACATTGGGTGATGAAACCCAACAAGGGTGGTGAAGCAGTTGTAATGCCCTATGACTATGTTAGAAAAATGTATGACATTTTGAATGACAGCAATGTATATGAAAGGGTGTCTTTGAATGAAGTTAACATGGCTTACACCAGAGTTGACTGGTGGTTATATGACTCATTTTGCCAGGATGTGTTGGACACAGGTTATATTCAGAATCCTGAAAATTCACAAAAACATCAGTAACCCCCCATTTAGACCGATTGTTGCTGCTAGGAATTCCAAGACAGAACCATTAGCTTCCTATATTGATGTGTGTACTAAGAAGGCATTAACCAACAAACCATATATTCTGAAGGACTCCTGGCATTGCTTGGAGTTGCTTAGGGACAAGTCAGTTATAGATGAATATATGTTTATTACAACTGATGTGATTAATCTATTTACAGTTATTCTGCATGACATCAGTCTGGAGTACTTTGGTGAAAGTTTATTAAATGTTGAAGGCATTCATAATGTCAAGAGAAACTTATTGTTGAGATGATGGAGATAGTTTTGAACAATAATTTTTTGTATTTTGAGGGTGAATATTTTAGACAGAAATCTGAAGTGGCAATGGAGGCAAGGTCTGCCCCCATAAATGCCAACCTAGTTCTTGCCGAATAGGAAAGGAAATGTGTATTTGATTCTGTCTACGTGAAGTATGTAGCCCTATTGTCACATTTCCTTGATGATATCCTTATCTTGTAGCATGGCAAGAAGGAAACAATTAATGATTTTGTGTTGTACCTAATGAGTACAACTGACATTTTAAGATTTACTTATAATATTGGCCTGAATGAAATACACAATTTAGATATACTGTTATATAAGCATACCCAGATGGAGGGATTACATTCCAGTATTTATAGGAAAGAAACTTTATCCAATATGCTTCTACATTTTGATAGTTGCCACCCCTTTCACCAAAAGAAAGGGGTTGTGAAGGGGCAGATGGTATGCCTTTTGAGACGAGTGAGTGGCAACCACTTGTTTGACACTGAATTATCCAAGTTGATTGGACTTTTCTTGAATAGGGGCTACCCAATCAGGTTACTAATTAAGATCAGAAATGAAGTCGTAAAAAAGGAAGGGCATGTACACTCTAATTTTACTAATGAATATAAGTACGAAAATGAATGGACGTCAAACTGTACCACAAAATAAAACATTGGTCCTGCCCTTTAACCAGAATTCTTAAGCAGTAAAAATGCTTATCAACAGCTGCTGGGATGCAACTATCACTATCACTATCACTAGGTGCTTATCAACAACTGCTGGAATGCAACTATCACTATCACTAGGTGAGCATCCCATGGTAACCTACAGTAGAGGGAGGAATTTGAAAGAAATCTTGGAAAAGAATAAAGATGTTTTTAACAAATTTTATTGCTCCCAGATGAGTAAATGTGGTATGTGTATATTCTGCAGATTTATACACGAGGATCCATATGTGACCAATGAAGGTCACGGTAGGACAATACAATGCCCAGGACAGGCTAACTGCAATACTAAAATGGTGGTATACATTGCTGTGTGTGGTACTTGTCTTGCATTCTATGTAGGGGAAACCACCAGTAGGGTATGGGATAGAATGGCAGAACACCTTAGAGATATGAGAAATAAAAAAAAAACACTAATGCATTATATTGTCACAGTGAAATATGCGACAGTTGTAATACATTTTTCTGTTTTGTTATTGACAGGGTTAAACATAATGGCAGGGGTGGTGATGAGAAAACTACACTTGAGGTTAGGGAGACACTATGGCAACTAAGACTAAATGCAACAGTGTCCCCAGGCATTAATGACAACTGTTCCATAGCCAGTATATTGAAGCTAAGGGCAACATTGATTTGATATAGTTTTTATATGTATTGTTATTAGTCATAATTTCATTTTTTTGGTGTTTCTAATTATTGTGAATATTTTAATGATGTGACATTACTAGCCTTTACAACTGGTTAAGTTTTATAAGTCTGAAGGTAGGCACCCTGTGTTATGTTTCTTTAAAATGACTGTTTTTAATTGCTTAGTTCTGATTGGTGTCCTGTTGCTATATTAACTAGACTTAATGCCAAGAGCAATGACTCTGATTATGCTTGTATGAAACAGGTGAAAGTGTTAAGTCTTGTTGGGAATTGTGTTTTAATAAACACCCATTTCACTTGGAATTTGACGTGGTGGTGACTTTTTTATTTTTTAGTTTAGATACCATTTCACCTTGTGTGAATTCCTGTGGTTCTTGGTTTTGTCACAAAACTGATAATGATGAAAGACTGTATAACTACAGAATACATAGCTGCATTAACATTGAATGAATGAAAATGTATGAATTTAAAATGTTACTATATGGGATAAGCTTTGTTGCTGTCAGGCATATGTAATAAGCTTAACACAGTCATTGGTCTTAAATGTAACCTGTTGCTACTTAGCATATAACCATTTTTCTCATGTGTTCACATTCTCATAGAAATAATGCTATGAAGGCGTGTAACATTAGCTGAGGATACTTCAAACAACAACTGCTATACCTTCTATAACACCACCAATGGACACACTGTAAACATCACCCAATGCTGTCTGGTATATAAGCCATCACAACTGTTTAAATAGTTTATTTGTAAAGAAACCTCACATACCTTGACAGGATTTGTGTGAAAGTCTCAAAAATAATTGCAATTGCAACAGTGAAACTGCAGTATCTTAAGTCATGGATCCAAGCACTCTCCCCACTGCAATACAATTGCCTTATCATCACAATGAACTTATATAATGCAGATTAACCCCTGTGAGTACTGTGAATATGCAAATCAGGTGTCAACTCATTATCATTCATAAACCAATCAATCTACTCAAAGTGCTGGGCTGGTAAACATGGTTTAAGGACTTATACAGTGCCATGCATGTGACCTAGCATTACAAGAACAAGCAATAAGAAGTGAGAATTGCTAAGGGCTTGCAAATGTGAATGATTAGGATTACTGTAGGAAAATTAAGTATTTCACACTCCTGCCACTTTGATGTACAGTTACTGAGGGTGTATGCCAAAAAGACAGGGTACTACATTGGTTGTTGTAGGAAATAACATTTATAACATTTTTTTATTAATAAATGCTCATGACCTGTAATTCATATCGAGTACATATCAGTTAAATATACGACCACATATTTTCAAAATAAATGCAAGCTGCATTGCATTAATTTTAGAAAAGCATAAAAAAGAGAATACCGCTCACAAAAGTAAGGGAAGAAAACAATGTAGCATAGAACAGGCATTATTATTGTGACAGGAACTATTTATTAGCTTAACTGATGCAAATATCACATTCATCTAGATATCTACTGAGAAATTACAAAGGACAAGTGTAACAAAATCCACACCTTTAGAAAAGACTCCCACTTCACTTCCAACAGAGCACCACATTGGCCCTCTTCAAATGCAATATGGATGATTGGATGGGTAACCATAAATTCACCCCAGGGGTTCCACTTGTGTCTCTCTTGGACAGGGGCATTAGGTGCTGATCATGAAAACAATTCCAGAACTTGGGTAGGCTTGTTAGGGCCCTAGGGCCATTAGCCTAGTTACTTCCTATGATCTTGGACCCTTAATGTAAAGTGATACAATGTCACAGCTTGGGTATATGTGGTCTACTTTCTCTTCTTCATAATATATATGTGCATGAGGCAAATAGTGTAAATCATCTCAAATATGCTATGTTAATCCTATGGTTTTGAAGTTCGTATCTAGGGACGGTGCTGCTTGTGTGAAAGTAGTCATGTTTAATGTGCATATTTTCATGGTGTAAGACAACAAAGTTGATAAAATGACACAAAGAGACAGTTTAAAATTCTTTTTTTTTCTTTGCATGCCAGTTGGCATTGTACACCAGTGAATGTCAGTTCACATCCTTAGGCACAAACCCAATAATTTAATTTGGGATGCCATCAGTAGAGAGAATGAGACTGGCACCATTGCACTTCAGGCAGCACTCAGGATAGTACTGAGTGAAGAAAATACACCTGTCATGTAATTTTCTCCATCGCTGAAAGTGTTAATGCAGTAAGATCTGAGTAACAGCAAAGTACATTTGTGTTGGTAAATTTACCATAATAGTAGATGTTTGAATGATCACTGCTGCAGTAGTCTTAGCTATATGGGTTATATCTTGCCAAGGATAAAACAGTCAGACCAGCTTCCAAAGCTTCAGAGCACTTTCCATGCACCCAAACTGTCAGACAACTTGAGCTGAGCTGACTAAATCCTGCCAACAGAGAGAAAGGGAGACAGAGCCCTGAAAGAACAATGCTAGGAAGAACAAAACAAATAAATAACTACACCCTGGCATAAACACCACACTAAAAAGCAAGGGGGATGGAGGGAGCAACTACTGCAGCAGTGATCATTTCACATCTACTGTTACAGTAAGTTTACTTATACAGCTGTACTATCCTCATCATATTGATCACTGCGGAAATTGCTTTAGCTATATGGGTAGATTACCCTAGCTTACTACATTTGGGATGCAGAAGAAGAAGAAGAGTCCTGGAGCCCCTGGAGAACAGTCCTTGCAAAGCCTGATCTAGACCTAGAGAATGGATCAAGCTTATAGTGTTTTGCAAAAGTATGTACAGAGGACCAAGTTACAGCCCCTAGAATACTTAAAGAATCTAACCCTTTCCAAAAAGTTATAGATGAATCCAAGGTCTTGGTAGAGTGGGCCTTAACCCTGCCTGAAATAGTTCCATTGTGATGAATATAACAAAAGATAATAGCCTTAGACAACTATTTGTAAATAGTATTTTTGACACAGGTTGTCCCTTCTTCTTACCTTCACAAGAAATGAACAATTGATCCAAAGATCTGAAAGATATATTTCTATCAAGATAGTACCTGAGTTTTATGTGGACATCCAAGGTATGGAGTATATATTCTCCTTCATTTTTGGGTTAAGAAATAAAACAGGGGGGTGGATATTTTGGATTAAAGTAAACTTGGATACCACTTTATGCATAAAAGAATAATCTCAGAAAAAGAGAAACTTCACAGGGAGAGTCAGACACTAAACTGTCCTGTGAGTCTGAATCAGAAATTTGAGGAGGAAACCCTGTATCTGCCCATTTATCCACCCTTCCAGATTCAGACTCTTGAATGTCTTCAGGGAAGGAGGCATATATATCTTGCTTTTTACCAGTATGAGAAGGATCAATCACCTGAATTATACCCTGATCCAGACCCAGTAAACCACTCCTGTCAAAAGAAATTTGACGAGGAGTAGATACATGTTTAGTTTTGTTTCTTTTTGACAGGAAAAATAGGACCAACAGTGTTATTAAAGGCAGCATCAGTTTCCACAGGGATGGGCACAACATTCTGACAAAACAGGGAAGCCTGTTCTCTCTCCCAGGACCAACATGAATGGTTCTCCATTGCCCACTGAGGGGACCCTAACAGCTGCAGAGGATGTGGCTAATACCTGGCCATAGAGGATGTGGGTGCTACACCAGAGGCATCTGGGGTAAAATATGAATTAAAAGATGAATGACTGAGGTAAACCATTGGCCACATGTTTTATAGCTGCATATATACTGAAATATTAATGTTTTCTTTCCCCAACCCTATTTTCTCCTTTTTTATTATTTAGATGTCACCTACCTATCCTCAATCATGGCATCCCAAAACGTTGTGTCCATTACCATCCCTGGATGTCTGTGCCTACTCCCCAACCCACATGACCTACCGTACCCTCGTATTCCTCAATACCTTTTCTAACTGTCTGCTTGACAGAGGATCAGTTAATTAATCAATGGGGCAGTGAAAGCTGACACACTCTGGCTAGGCTTATAATTGCCCTCGGCAGATAGCCTAGTACCTACCTATGAACATATGAACCTATGAACAGTCCTCCCTCAAAAAATGGGCACCTGTTCCTCAAAAAATGCCCCAAACATAGCTCTTCACATTGCCTGTATGTCAGATTGGCACAATAGATTTAGTCCAGTGGGCCATACAACAGTATTCAGTTTTCACCCAGTCCTGATGTGGTGACTATCCAAATTTAATGAATTTTTTGTTACAACTATGCATTTATCTTGTGAAGAAGTTGATAGATGTGCTGCTCTTCCAGTACCATCCTTTGCATTCCTTTATTCTTCCCTATGTATCTTAACCTCTGATAGCCCTGCATTTCAATCAGTATCCTAGCCACCCCTTTTTAGACATTTAATCTAGTCAAAAACAGGACCGCACAAATATACATGGCCACAGATGACCCATAAAAGCATCATTTTTTCCTCAGCATTTTCTCAGTGCTTGGTTGCGTACACCAGTACCATGTGACAGTAAATGGTGGTTCATGTCTTATAGAAAAAACTAGCAAGTTTTGCTGTAGACCTCACTAGTATTGCTATCTTCATGCAAATGTGATTAACTTTACTGTGCTATATAAAACAGATTTAAAATAGTCAAAATAGAAATAATCTCTCAAGGAATGAACTGTGATTAAAATGTCACAATGCACAATAGTAAAATAAAATAAAAAGCGTATCAGCACAGAAACAGGACTGAGGATAAAATGTAAAATCAACACTGGTTCAGACCCAAATGGTAAGCACTTTCACACTATAACAAGTGCTTCATCGGACCATAACATCTAAAGAAAACAACAAAACTTTTATACAAGCATCGATTAAGATACATCCAATAAAAGCAACCATTCACAATAACTAGTTAATATATTATGTAAATCACCTGAACAAATTTCTGGCTTTCAAATTGGATCTTGAAGAAACTCTTCCTTTAAGTCTGGGTGTATGCACTGTATGCACCACAGCAGAAATCTTAGTACAGGTCTGTGATACAGCAAAATTAAACAAATGGGCTCACTGGTGTTTAACAAAGCAGTTATGGGAGTTAAAATGGACAGGGCATAGTGAAAGAATCCTGTATGGTAATATATTACATCTGTAGATGAAAACAATCCTACCTAGCACACACACACACACACACACACACACACACACACACACACACACACACACACACACACACACACACACACACATCAGTGATTGCTGGATTCAAACCAGCTATTTATCTTAGGAACATAGCACCAACTGCAACTGCCACAGAAGTCTGATTAAAAGAGTGAGGTAGAGCACATTTGAAAGAATTACATCACCATGTACTAAAAGTGTTAAGGGAGCTATCTTCCACTGTCAAGTTAAACACCAGATCAGTGTGTGAAAAAAAACATTCTTACCTAGAACTAGAGACACACAGTCATATTATTCAGTCAGTGCTGGATTAAAACCACCTACATATCTAGAGCAATCTAGAGTGCACAATATCAACTGCAAGCACCACAGGAGAAATCTGATTGCAAGAGTGAATAGTGCACATTTGAAATGATGACATCATCAGTGTGTTGAAAAACAATTGCTTCTGTTAAAAGGGTAAGAAATTGATGGGGGAGCCCTCTTCCAGTGTAAACAGTTCTAAGTGGAAGGGTATATGTGTAATCTGCATGTGTATCCAGCTCCTCTTACCACTGCAGACACACACTCATATTAGTCACACACTACTGGATTTGATCCACCTATCTATCTAGTAACACACCCTAGAGTATAAAGTGTCAACTACAAATGCCACAGGAGAGATCTAATTCAAAGAGTGAGACAGAACACATTTGAAGGGATGACCTCATTGTGTGTTGCAGGGGAAAATGTCTTTGCTACAACTGGAAGAAAATGAAGGTGGAGCCCTCTCTTTTCTTAAATGCTTTGTCTGAATGAAACTATCTACTTCAAAGGTGTAGGTGTGGGTGAAACGGGCACTACCTGGCACGTGAAACACACACACACACACACACACACACACACACACACACACACACACACACACACACACACACACATACAGAGTCATGCTAGTCAGTCATTCCTGTATTGGAACACAAACCTATCTAATGACACAGTCTAGAGTACATTGTATCAGCTGCAAGCACCACAAGAGAAGTCTAACTTTAAATGTGAGATACTATACATTTGTAAGGATCACCACATCAATGTGTTGCAGAGAAGATATTGTGCATCATAGATTTGGATGAAAAGGAATGTGTTTTGACAAGCATTAAAACACAGCAATTTGTGGATCACAAGATATTACATACTGCTCAGATAAGTCATACATCCTATCATTGAGGTACATTGCATTACTGTGAGTAATGTAACTGTTCGTGTGTGTTTCTAGTGCCAGAGATATTACATACTGCTCAAATAAGTCATTTATCCTATTGGTGATGTCCACCGCATTACTGATAGTGACATAACTGTTTGACAGTAAGGGGTAGTGATCATAATCACATTTATAAAACAGTGGATTTACAGATGAAGATTTCTGACTGTTCAGCTTAGGGAGAGCTTATGCAAATAATACTTTGGTGTCTCATTCTCAATATTTTATCTTGCTTGGAGAATGTACAATGTTAGTTGCAGAAATACCAGTCAACCATATGAAAGCACACTCCTTAATATCACTCATCAAGTATGTTTATAGGTTTATAGATTCATAGGAGATTACTAGGCTAACTTCTTAAGATCCCTTACAAACCTAGTCAGTACAACCCTGTTTTACCCAATATATGACAAGTCTAGCCATTGTAACCTTATTTTACCCAATATATGGCCACTGGGGGCAAGAGGATATCATAGGTTTGTGCCTATGCCTTGAGTATTTTGCAGGCTGGTCCATCCATAAGGGCCATAGGTAGTACACCAGATGTGAATTTGTAATTCCCCATCCATTGATCCAAACTGCATTTGAAGTGGGCCAGGAAAGAGCTCTGTTTAATGTGACTAGGAAGCCTGTTCCAAAGAAGGGGTAATCTCTGAGACATGTATCTGTCTCTCCAGCATGTTTTGTTTGAGTTGCTGACCAGGTTTAGATCCCTAGATTGGGTGACCCTCATGCTGTTGGACCTGCAGATAGCAGCTCCCTCAGGGTTGGATTTGTGAGTGCCTTGTAGGTTAGGCATAGGCTACTCCTTAATAACTGGTAGGATTCAGGGTAAAGGGGTAGAGCTTTTAGTCCATCTCCATAGAACATGTTGTTTGCATCCTGTATTTTGTTTGTGAGGAACCTCAGAGGTCCTCAACACTGTGGACAAATGGCGGTCAAATTTCAGGCTACTATCTAGTCTGCTCATAGGGGTGTTCTATTAATATCGTAATTTGCAGGGGTATTTGACTTCCCAAAGAGTATGATCATACATTTTTTTCACATTTAATTTTAGGCCATGGCTCCAGCACCAATCATTTGTCTGATATAGATCTCCCTGAAGAATACCCACATCATTGGAGGATTCTGTGATTTGCCCCAGCTTGCATTTGTTGGCAGACTTTGTCATCCAGAGGCCTTCCACATTAGCCTTAAGTTCAGAGAAGTATATTCCAAACAGGAATAGTCTCAGCATTGAGCTCTGTGGCACGCCACTATTAAATGACTTCTTCCTGGATCTGAATTCACTCATTTCAACCACATGTGTCCTGTCCATGAGCCAATTGGCTATCCATCTGGTGACATAGGGATTTATGCCAAGTTTTGTGAGTTTATGGATAATATCAGAGTGGGGAATTGTGCCAAATGCCTTGGCTAGGTCAAGGTAGGTAGTGGGCACTGTTTTACCCTCATTCATATCATGACCTGCCATTGACAAAGCTGAATTGGGTCTAGTCCAGTGTTTGGAGGTCCCACAACATCGCACATCAGTTGCAAGCCTAAGGTGCTGGAGTGTAGTCATAGATTTACATGATGTAGTATTTAGACAGGTATTTGAGGCATGTTGTACTGCTTTTATGTAGCTTTCAAAATGAGTCTTAAAGAAACTCTCCCATTAAGTCTGGATGATTTATCTGCCTGTAACCTAATTATCCAATGCAATTCGCGATTCTCAGTATAACTCCTAAGATCACCCAGCCTCACATTCCTCATCACTTTCTCAATAACGTTAAAACCAAATACATGAGTATCTTCACAAACTATGACATGTTTAGCTAGGGCACTTTTAGCGTCCTTAATACGTTTATACTATATATGCTCCCTAATGCATTCTCTCAAGGAGTGATTAGTTTTCCTGATATAGAAACTCTTACATGTTTTGCAGTTTGCAATATAAACAATGTCCATAGTAGTTCAATATGAGTGAGTATTAAACCTGAACATCTCACCAGTTAAGAAGGTGCACAAAACATACAATATTCAACACTGCAGCAAAATCTTTCTATCCCTTTTAGGCATAACATATGCATTTCAACAACTTGATGATGTCATGACTTTCAAATAGGTGTTCTGTGAGCCTTGTGACACGTGGTTAATTTTGATTTTTATAGCATGCGTAACCAGATAGGCAACAGTTCTCATGTGGGGATGTATGTATGAACAAAAATATGAACAGACAAGTGAATGTATGTGTGCAACAACACAGTAACATTAGTATATTCTTTTGATCTCTCAGAATAATTTTTATTGGATAACTGAACATCAAAAGCCTTAGTCTTAGTTCACACTGTATCCTATGCATAGTGATATACATAAATTACATTTAGACATACACAAACTGGTTGTGAAAGGACTGACTACACATGAGTTTATGTGCAAGTTTGCATATGTCATATAACCATAAGCCTCATTTTGCATATACGTATCTCATATCTGATGTAGTTACACTACTGTTATGTATATCAGATTGTTTCAGTTGATATCCTAGGCAATGTGACACTTCTGTGAATGTGTGTCCTGTCCTTCTGCATTGCAGTACATACATACACAGCATGCATGAATAGTTACAAACTTTCTACCATTCATAACATGCAGGTTGCTTACACAAATGCTTTTCTTGTCACCTGATATTATTATTGTAATGACTGCACAGCTGTCTGTGATTCTTTTCATTATTTCACATCGCCACAGGAGTGTACCTTGCCATAACAATGTCACTCTTGTTTCCTTCATACATACATACATACGGTGCTGATAGGCTCACAATTCTTTAAACTGTTATGTATGTTATGACATAAATCACGTTCATCAGTTTTATTACCTTTAATCCTTTGCACAGTATACATTACAATGGCAGAGTACTGCTGTACACCTGCCACAGGGGTGTAGCTCCTCATTCACAACAGAATCATGTGAGTTCTTCAGTTTTCTCAACATGCCTCAAGAAATGCATATTAAGCTACATACATTTAGATTTTATAACTGTATAAATTGTTCTATAATTTAAATTAACAGGACTCGTGCTTTGCTAACACAATTTTAAATATACAACAGCCTTTATATGGTTGCAAGCAACACGGAATGATAATAACAAGTCCATATCTGAGGTGCACACAGCAACAGCTTTACAGTTCATTACAATTGTTTAACATGATGGGTGGGGATTTCAGCATAATGTCAGTTACAACATATAATTTTCTGGATACACAACTACTGTGCATACCTCTCAACTGTACAGGTTTTTGCAGAATGTACAGATTTTTGTCTCATATTTTTGATCTGCTCCTCATAAAATTTGCAATTTTCTGCCAAATCACTGTGATGATCTGAGGATGGAAGTCACTAAATAATGATATACATTTGTGTTTCAGACTTCATATCCTTCAGAAAAATGCATCCCAAGGCAAATCCTGCTGTTCTAGCAACTTTCAAAGTTTAGAAGAGCAATATTTAAAATCTGTCCCTATTTTTGGGCCTTTATTCTTCCATTCTGTCCAGATTTATTTGCACTGAGAAGTTGAGAGGTATGCTGCTGTGCAATATTGGCTTACTATGAAAATCTTGAAATTTCTAAAAAAAACCTTTGGAACATCAAATGGTAATGTTGAATCCCTGCATATTAATTAGGTGAAAATGTCAAATCACTGAATGAATTCAGCAGATTTAAAATTTTCACGGAATATCGAACTTGATATCCATATAGGAGCTAAGGTACGTGTAACTCCTACACTTCACATCACGTTTTTGCAGGGGGGCAAGACCCCCTGCACCCCCACCCCCTGCTAACCATATATTCCAACTCTGAGATGACATTTTAGTGAGGAAAGGGATGAATGTTCCAATTCACACTGTACTGTGATCTCAATTCATTACATGAAGTTCATATCAGCAAATGCAAATGCACAGTGGTATTTGCTGATATGAATTATCGATCATGTAATGGTTGACAGCACAAGAATTAGACAACTGCCATTTGATATTCCCATCTACAGAGAATCTGCATTTGAGATTTTGATAGTAAACCACAATAGCAGCAATATATGTAATATCCCCTAATGTATCTGCTTTCCTTGCGAACTGTTATCTCATCTCTACACTTTAAATACATTTTACATCTGTCACATTTACTCACCTTTGGACACTACAACTGTGTCCCTTTCATATCCTCTGTCAGCATTTCCCTTTTACTATGTGCATGAGTCCCCAAATGGACATGATTCATTGTTTAGTGAAAAACACATTTAATAGGTTCATAGGTGTGTACTAGGCTAATGACCTTTACAAGCCTAGCCCATAGGATTACATTGGCATCGTGCCACCTGACCTTAGTTCCCAGAGCCTCTGTCGATTAGAGCCACTGGAGTGATCTCTGGGGTCAATTTTCTATTTCCCATCCACTCATCAAGATTTCTCTTGAAGAGGGCCACTGAGATGCTCTGTTTGACATGTATGGGAAGTCTATTCCATAGCATGGGCAGTCTCTGGGTTATGAACTTGTCCCTCCAGCACATTCTGTTGATTGTGGTAATGAGGCTGAGGTCTCTGGAGCATGTGGTGTAGAGGGATTGGGATTCCTTTAGATGTAGCATTTCTCAAAGCTGGGTCAGTCGTGGCTTTGTAAGTCAAGCAGAGATTGCCTCTAAGTAGGCGATAAGAGACAGAATAGTTGGAGTTTTTGAGTCTGTCCATATAGGACAAGTGTTTAAGGTCTAGGATCCTCTTTGTGAGGTACTTTTGCATCCTCTCCAGTTGTTGCAGGTTTCTAGTGAGGTATGTGCCAAATGGGGCATTGTACTCGATGACTGGCCTAATGAGGGAAGAGTAGAGGGAGACAATAACCTCTTTTTTCCTGGATGCAAAACCCTTAGTAATGAGATGTGCCACATAGAAGGACTTTCTGACCACAGTGGCAATGTGGTGGTCAAAAGAGAGCTTGCTGTCAACCTGTGTTCCCAGATCTCTTATAACACCTTCTGTGTTCAGTGGACTACCATCAATGTGATAACTGATGGGAACTGGGTTTTTCTCAAAGGGGATGACAACACATTTTTTGGCAATGAGCTTAAGGCCATCGTTCTGACACTAGTCCTGGTCTCAGTGGGGCCTTTCTGTAGGATGTCAACATCCATTGGGGAGTTAATAATAGCTCCCAACTAGCAATTGTCTGTGAACATTGTCAGCTGGAGTCCGTTTGTGTTTACCTGGACTTCAGAGAAGTAGACACCAAACAAGAGAGAACCCAGGACCGGACCCTGTGGGACTCCACTCGTGACTGTTTGGCAGTCTGACTTGGAGTCAGCTAGGTCACACTGTGGACTCCACTCATGACTGGTTGGCAGTCTGACTAATACCTCTCAACCTGGAATCATCAAAAATCTGGACAAGGCCCATGAAAAATAGATACAAATCTGAATGCTGATTAACATCTAATTTGCATACACAATTAAGTAACCCCACCCACTCCAATGGAATTGTGGGATATCAACTTTCAAACGCAAAGTCGCAAACTGAAGAACAGACAACCAAAATATGGCACCACACCGGAGTCCCCCTGCAGCCATTCCAATGTCCCATTACCTGGCTATTTCTCCCCATTTACCATAAACACTAATGTATGCATGCATACTGCTTTACTTCTACAATGATTATTTGGATTTTATTTTACATTTTACAGCACAACAATGCAGAAACACTAATAGGCATCTGGTAAACAAAGCAATAATGTCTCACAATGAAAATAGGCTTGGCATTAAAACTTCTCTGCCCTTGAAACCTTACATTCATTGAAACAGCATTGAAACCCATACCATGTCTAAAGAAAATGCATCTGGCCAGTGGTGGATAAAGACTACCTTTGGGCTGTTCCTGTTTTCAAATAATTGGCCCCTTGCACACAAAACAAGAAACATACATGTGTTCTTTTCTTTGATACACCTCCCTGACTTTATTAAATTATATTCCTTGTATAATACAACACACTTGTTTTAAATTATATTCCTTGTATAATACAACACACTTGTTAGAGCGCATTTTAAATGTATTGTTTGAACATTTTTCCAGTAGGGTGTACTGTATGCAATGAAACAATAATGACAAAACTGCCCAATTCAGAACATTTCCATCATAAAAGTCTACCTCCACACCCACACTATAAATAGAATGACAGTAGTGTAAGCCATAAGCATCTTGCACAGCATCTCACACTTATTTTCAATTTCATTTGGGGGGGGGTCATAAACCAGGGACACATTTTAAACATTGCTTGTATAATTTTGTAAAGTTGCTAGAATAAAATGTTGTATTACCACCATGCATTTCACTGGCAAGTTTTGAACCCAGGACCCTATGCACTACAGACAGAAAAACATACCACTATGCCAAATCAGCAGTCTTCTGAAAAATAGGAAGACTTAAACTTAATGGCTATCATTTAGCGAATTCATTTCTCACTTCTCACCACAGCTCTCAATGTCTTAGCACAAAAAACCTGGGCAAAGCGACAATAATTGTGTCATTCCTTTATTTGAATTGTGACTTCATGACAAACCCAACTTATAGACTACATACATCATTGGGTAACATGATTTTCATTCATGTTGTGTCAGCTGCCCTCATGCCTCCATAAGGAAAAGAAACACTTTCAACACTAACTACCACTACCTGCTATGCAGTACCCTGACAATGCCATGGAGTGACTCTGTAGCAAAATGTGTATACACACACACACACACACACACACACACACACACACACACACACACACACACACACACACACACACACACACACACACGCACACAAAGATCCCATAGCCCTCACAGATAATAATGATACCAGAAAGAACACAGTTTAACAAAAATGGACAAAATGTTATCTACTTTTCTTTCATTTGGGTACAGCATGGTGGTGAAATACTCTCTACAGCTATCCCAAGTAATACAATAAAATGTCCAATTAAATGAAAACCAAATTAAATGTTAAGCAGTTTCCAGTTACCTACATTACAGCTTTGAACAAATCTACCGCCCTCCATGTGAACTTAAGTCACTCCCCGATCCCAAATAAACCTCAATACACCATGATAGCCCTGGTGAAACACTTTCCCAAAGTAAAAAAAAAAAAAAAAATATATATATATATATATATATATATATATATATATATATATATATATATATATATATATATCACAATCAGAAATTAAAGATCACCTATAAAACATGCATGCATCAGAGGGTGTCTGGTGACCTGGTGATAAAATGATAGCAGTTTTAGTCCTGAAGAAAAAACGAGCAACCTCTGATGAACTGCAGGACCAAAGGATATGTGCATTTCTCTACAGCAAATACATACAGACATACACACACATATCCACTGAAAGAAAAGAAAAAAATAATACATGATAGAGTGTCCTGATGTTAGAATGATGGATGGAAAATGTTGAAGGTCTCTTACATCAACTAAAATTCCTTTGACAACTTTACACCAATGGAATGTTTCATCTAAAGCTACAAAAATGCAAACAGTGTTTTTTTTTTTCCAGGGGAGCAAGTACCCTGCACACCTTCCCAACCCTTCCAACTCAGATATACCAATTCTGAGATTACACTACAGTGGGGAAAACAAGAAATAAATCCAGCAAGCGAGTAAGAATGAATATGTCTATTGTAGGCTGAGCCTGGAGCTTCAGAGTGAGATAGAATATAAACACCTCTCCTTACTTGCATTATTCTCCATTGTTTACAGGCAGGCCGGTTATTCACACTGTCCTCACTTACTTGCAGATGAGCCAAGACTCCCCATAAGTTTATAAATCCAATGAGTGAGCGAGAATGAATATATCCTTTGCAGGCTGAGCCAGGAGCTTCTGAGCAAGAGAGAATATAAATAAACCCAAGAGCGAGCAAGAAAAGCAGGCAGGATCTACTATAATCCAGGTGCGAGTGACACAAACAAGCCATTCCCGCTCACAAAAGCATTTGATTTGAGCCTACATGTGCGAGCTCAATTCCAACAGGCTGGTAATCCTTATGGAGCTGACATCATCGAGTGCATGATGATGTCAGCAAAAGCGCGAAAAATTTTAAAAAATTTAAAAAAAACAAAGAAAAAAATCGGAAACAAAGGGGTGCCACTCGGGAATCGTGGCACCCCATTTTTGGACCCCAAAACTCGGTAAAATCTGAGTAATTCAGGACAGTTGGGAGGTATGCAGATACTTCACACTGTGGGTTCTATCTCTGAGCCAGTTTGCAACCCACCTAGGGATATAGGGGTTGATGTCTAGCTTAGTGTGTTTTTCTATGATTCCTGATTGGGGAATGGTATCAAAGGCTTGGCCAGATCAAAGTAGGCTGTATGAACCACCTTGCCTTCATCCACAGCTCTGGTGACTAACTCAGAGAAGTCGACCAAGTTGAGAAGACATGATCTACCCTTCACAAAACTAAACTGTGTAGGATCCAGTGTTTGGAGATACCCTATATCCTTGTTTATTAGGTCCACAATGATGCGTTCCATAGTTTTACATATCAGACTCGTCAGGCTAATGGGGTGATAGTTCCCAGGGTCTGTAGTTGCTCCTCCTTTGTAGAGAGGGATGACTGTAGCAGTGCACTATTTGGTAGGGACAAAGCCTGAGGTGAGGCTGTGATTGAACATGGCACACAGGTGAGGTGCCAGTTCATTCTGTAGTTCATGTAGAACACAGCCAGGGATATTGTCAGGTCCCATAGAAGCTGTATTCATGGCCTTGGACAGTGCTGTTTTAACCTGTGCAGCAGTAATACTGGGTGCCTGGCAATCTACTGGTATTGTGATTGGTCCTTTTGGGGGGGGGGGTAAAGTTGGCACTGAATCTGTCGGCCAGTATATTGGCAATATCTGTTGGCTCTCTATAGGAGGTACCATTGTGCAGTAGCTCAGAGCAAATCTGGGTATTGCCATGGAGATTCTTTACATAACTATAGAAGGCATTGTGGTTGTCTTTACTATCTGCTGTAATTCTGTTATCATAGCTAGCTTTAGAGGATTTGATGAAGAATCTCAACTTTTTGTTGAGACTGATAAGGGATCTTTTCCTGTCTTGGGACTTCACCTTATTCTGCATCAGTTTCTTCCTTCTGTTGTAGAGTTTGTTTATGGCAGGGTCCACCAGATTGGCTTCCTTTTTTTGGATAAGGGTGTCTTGGTTCTATTGGGTATGGCGAGATCCATGCATTTGTGTATGTGTTCGTACAGTGCATTGGTGTATGATTCGGCAGTCATGCAACTATTCTCAATTTGCATGGGTGCCATGAAGTTAGCCACTTCTGTTTTTAGGAGGCCACAGTTAGCTTTGGAGAAGTTTTTCATGGAGGTTACCTTTGTGGGGGGGTGAGAGGGATGTGGATTTCCAAGGTGATTAGTTTGTGGTCGGATCTAACCAGGGAGGAGTTGACTGTTGGTGTAAAGCAATGGTCATCCATGTTAGTAATGACTAAGCCAAGGATATTGCTACCTCTAGTGGGGGTAAGAAGGAGCTGGTCCAGGGCATTGGAATTAATGAATTCCAGGGAACATTGGGCAAGTGTGTTGGCACATGAGTAGTTGAAGTCGCCCAGTATGAGAGTGTTAGGTTGGACCCTAATATTCTCCAGGGTGCTTAGGAACATAGAGTGTGTGTCTTGGGACATGGTTGGGGACCTATAGCTGGCCGTGACCTAAATCGCTGTCTTACTCAATGTTAGCTGCACCTGAAGTATCTCTTATGCGTTATGTTGGGCTAACAGTCTAGAGGTGTGCGCACCCTTTATGAATATGGAAACACCACCACCTTTGGAGCTTTGGTCCAAGTTCTGGGGCCGAAAGGTGTGGACTGAGTTATAGCCTGGTACTGCGGAGGTGCTTTCTGCTGCCCCAAACCAGGTCTCTGTTACAGCACAAATGTCGATGTTCTACATTTTAAGGAGTCCTTCGAGCTTCGAACAAGTGGATTTTGAGATTTAGACTTCTAGGGCTGAGCAGCATGACCCTCAGATTGCATTTGTTTGCAGCTTTTATGGTGATAATTTGGTCTTTGGAACACCGCCTAAAAAAGGCACTACAGGGGTGGCAGCCTTGGCCAATATCCAGAAGTCTAGGGGTGACAAATGCAGGTCATCTCTGCCAAAGCATCTAGGTCTGTCTATCATGTCATCCCAGGCAGACAGATACTGGATCCCCTTCGAATGACACCAGAAACTTAGCAAATTGTTGAAATCAATCATTTTCTGCTTGTACTTTGGTATCATTCTGGGTGATGGTAGGATGCTGCTCAGTGCTAGGGTCATACCCGCCTGTGCTACATAATCTGAGAGCTCCTCCCTGTCTCTTTTCATGTAGTCCAGGGAGGTAAATCTCTGGTCATTCACACCCACATGTACAATGACAGAGTCATATTTGTACCTGTTGTTGATGGACCTGAGTGCGTGCGTTATGTGGCAGATCCTTGCACCTGACAGGCAGCTGATTGTTACTTTCTCCTTATTCAACCTAGTGAGTGGGACATCAGTGTGCTTCACTATCAAGTCACCTATGACTAGTGTGTTGGGCATGCTGTTTTGCCTTAGGGGCTTTGGTTGAATGGCACACTGTTTAAGAGAGTTATGCATCTCGTGATTAGTATTGTGTTGTGGTGGTTGAATGCATTTCTGCCTTGGAGGTCTCTGCTGTTTGGGTAGATTTTTATTGAGAGCCTCTGCATAGGTGGTTGTGTGGTTTGTGTTTTTATATGAAGGCAGTGCTGGTGTGTGTTCTGTTATTTGTAAACTAATACATTTAGATCTAAATAAAATTTCCTCATTAAGCTTCCCCTGCTTCTAATTATGTAATTCAAGTTGCCCTTGACTTGTATTGTCCCTTCCTCATGTGCTCACCTACTGGAGTTGCATGTAAATACAACCTGTTATGTATACTGTGTGCCTGAGCCTCTGTGCTCCTGTTCGTGTCTGCTAGAAGGTATTCTGGCCACAAACAGGTGCTACTGGATGCATAGACTTACTTAGAGGCTTGCATAGTCAATGAGCACGGCTGCTCCACAGTAACACAACAAAAGTGTGTAGGCTTAGCGCAAAGTTTACATATTAGTTAATGAATCCACAGGCTTTACTTTATAAGCAGCATTCAGACCTATGTACCCTGTCGAGTTTAAATCAGTCTTTTTCTGTAACATTATTTGTCTGTAGTCCATATTATCTCCCAAGTTCCAATCAAATATCCTTTCATCAGTATTTACAGTCTTCATGCAGACAAATGTCATGCAGTTATTCTGTAACCAGTTTCTTTTGTAGTTTGTCATTTCTATGTGGTTATTACTTCACCATATTCTATGTTATTTATTCAGTTCATAAACTTAAGTCATCATGTAATCAGTATTATGCTGTTTTAAAACAAACACCAACTGGCATTTATGTAACCGTAATCCTTTTTTACAAGTCTAAACAAACTCAATCAGTATCGCTTCCAATGCCCAATGACTGGAAACTGTGGTTAACTAATGAAAAAGGTAGATAACTTTAATTTTAAAGTTTGTTTCTAACATTTAAGATACTCTGAATTTTATTAATTTCAAAAAATCACTTTATTATATGGTTAATTCTCCACTCTATTAGAATTCAAATCTATTAGTAACATTTTCAGGTTGTTACTGCTACATGATACTCTATGATCTTTACATTGTTTTAATAAAATTCAACTAATTCAGTCATTTTTATGTATTTATATATTTAGTTTGTATATCAAGGTAGTCCATGATGGCAATAGACCATTTGCAGGCACAGCCAAGGTAAAGAAATTCACACAAAAAATAAATAAATAAAACAGAACTAATTCACAAGCACGGAGTAATCACAGAAGGTAGAGAGTCTCTCCAACAATGGAAACAACAAGCAAATATTATTAACAAAGCAGAAAAACAAATGTGGATTAATTTTAGTAGTAAATATGGGACATAAGTAGCAAGTGAGAACAAAAGGTCGAAGCAAAGGTGATACAGATGAGGATGGAGTTAAATGATGTGCAGAGTGGCAAAGCGCTTGAAGTTAGTTTTTGGTGGAGGGGTCTCTTGAATTTTAGTCTGAAACTGGATAAAGAGGAAATTTCTTTTAGGTGAGGGGGGTTATGGATTGTCAGAGTCTGGGTGTAAGAATGGTGAAGGAGTGGTCTGTACAGTGCAGTTTGGTTCAGGGGGCCTAGAGTGAGGGAGTTCATTAGGACTGGTTGCAGGTGGTGATTTTATTGGGGAATTTGGCAGCAAAAGGCAAGAATGCGCCTGACTGAAGTAGTCTGAAAAGAAAAGACCCTAGGAGTAGATCAACTCAATAGGAGACTGGGAGCCCTCTGGTTGTAGATTTTGTTTTTGATGGAATGAAGAGTGGATGAATTTTTTGGAGGCTGTGGCTATGATGGGGAGCCCATATTTAAGTTGAATAAGGAGAACTCTTTTGCCTACTGCAGCTCTTGCTAGTCCAGAAAGAGAAAGTGAGATGTTTTCAAGGATCACCATAAATGAGGATTGATCTTTTTCCTTGTGTTTTCAACGTGGTTATAGAAGTTAAGTGACTGTTTCAGCCATAAACCTAGGTATTTAAAGGACATGGTTGTCCTACAAAAACTGCTTAGTCATCACTATATTCCAATGCAAATCTAATACTAATTTGTATATGATTAATACCTCATCATATCCTACAATATTCAAACAATTGCAATAAATGTCACAATTAATCATATGATTGCAAAACGTACTTACTTATATGGTTAATACTTTACCATATTACATTATGAACCTAATATTAACATTTTCACATAGTTATTATATTGTAATATTTGATATTATTTTAACAGTTTTCAAATGCATCATAATTGTTCAATCACATAGTTACACATTACCATGATCCACCAATTTCATATAGCTGCAAACTACAGAAAACATTCTCACACTGCAATCTGTTTGTCTCCACAATATCATCATCAGACAGCAGAATCAGACGTCATTGAATCAATAATTAATTGGACAGCAGCTCCAAAATAGTAAAAAAAAAAAAAAAAAAATGTTTATTATAGTTAGTAAACATCATTCCATTGAATTACCTAACATATATATTTTAGACTCAAAAAGCCCAGTTTTTAAAAATCATTTGCACATACTTTTACCTAAAAATAGTGATACCACACTTGTTGTTCAAGTTATCCAAAGCAAATAAATATGGTATCACATTTTTCATATCCATATCATATTGGGAAGTGCTTATGTGTGCTTCCCGTATGAAATATATAATCGTTTTTCATATTATAGACTAAATGTTAAAACTGCTGTTTCTAAGAGAACTCCAGAATATCATGCAGGTTCCAAGAGGATATATTTAATTTAGACATCTCCTATACAAGTTATATACTACAGGTTTTTAGTTGGAGCAGACATAATAAATTATACCTACCAGATTCCCCTGTGAAGTGGAGAATGTTTAACATAGGTTCATAGGTTCATCAGTAATTACTAGGCAATCAGTCTGCAGACCAAGTCAAGTTAGCCAAAAACTCCTATTCAAAATGTCTCTGTAGCCTCAAGTTAGCCAAAAACTCCTATTCAAAATGTCTCTGTAGCCTCAAGGAAGTCAAGACAAGATAGACCAGAAGAGAATTTGAGAGTGCCCATCCAATTACCTAAGTTTACCTTTAAGGTGGCAAGAGCGCCATTCTGCTTGACATTTAGATGAAGTTTGTTCCAGAGGTGAGGGATACATTGGAATATGAATCTATCACCTCAGCATGTCCTATTTATCTGCTGATGAAGGTTTAATTCCTTTAACTGAGCATTTGATGTACCATTAGTTCTGTGAAGGAATAGGAGATCAAATAGGGCTGGATCTCTCATGGCACAAAAGGCTAGATATAGATCTCCATGGAGACGCCTGTAAGAAACTGAGTACAATGAAAGGGCTGCCAGTCTCTCCTGTTAACTAAGATTTTGCAGGCCACTGATCTTTTAAGTTATGAATCTCTGAGGTCTCTCAAGTTGTGTGACATGTTTAGATAACTACATGCCAACAGGTGTGTAATATTCAATAATGAGTCTGATAAGATATGACTATAGAAAACAGAGGTAATCCAGACGTTTCAAGTCGAGTCTGGTATCCCACCTGTGACCAAGATGGTGACGGGACTAAAAAGAAACAGATTACAAAGGATTCATCAAGATAAAATCACTTCAGCTAGCAGGTTTAGGAGTCTGTCTCTTTCTGATACCCTTCCTGTGGGAGGAATAAAGATGCCTTGCTGAATTTTCAAGTATTTTATTTTAGTTAAGTAAGTAGATAGACAAGTGATCTTGTTCTAATACATTACATTCAACAGGTCAGTTATTTAAATGCAGTTACAGGCAATGGTGAGAGGGTCCAGGGGAGATGACTGGGAGAAAATCTAGGAGATGGAAAAACAAGGACCCAATTCCAAAACATAGAGGTTAGTCCCTTATTTGAATATTCCTGAAAGATCTTTGAAGATTTACCTGCTCAGCAGCCCATGGAACCTCATTCTTAGTTAAAAGGTTTTTATTTTTATATTTAACAAGCAAAATATGACAACACACATGGAGGTACAACTATAGAACTATATTTAAGAAAACACTTTCACCTTAGCTATATCAGGTTAATCCAAAAGAGCAGTGTACACTTTGATAATTTGAAAATGCCTGCTTTTACAAGGTTATCACCAGATTTTATTAACATGCTTTGTAAAACGTGTAACATGAAAGGCTGTGTCTGCCTTTGTGAGGCTCACATTCCTTGGAGCTAATTATGACAGCTTCATTCCAGAACTTTTTCAGTCTATAACACTTGTAATATGAGAGGCTGTGCCCACTTTTACTGGGCTCATATCTCCAGAAACACATTATGAAAGACTAATCTTCTTTTGCATAGCAAAAAGGTTTACACTGCCTGCTTATAAGAGGGTCATATACAAGATTAATGTGGTCAGTCCCCATTCTTCTTCCTGATGATGGCAGACCTTTGTATATGCAGGGGGAGATAGTCAAGTAGAGCTACAATGGGTGACTCCCATTTTGTGAACAATACATGCATCCAGAGAAATAACTTACAGTGGAAACAAGTCACAGTGCTCATTTTTATAGCGCTCGTGTATATGCACAATTTGAAGGAATAGGCTTTCTGTGCCCAAGGAATAAAAATACAATAAGTGATGACCTGCAGAGTATAAAAAAAATTAATAAAAATAAGAACCTCTGATCTTCATTGAGCATAGGTAAATTGTCCCTATGGTGTAAAGAATACATCAGTGTGGAGTGGTGCCCTGGTATAGCAATTTTCATTGTACTGCAAATTACAGAAAGTTTAAGTGCAGGCCAAGTGGCTAGACTACCTCTACCTGATTGCTGTAGGGTAGCTGCAGTGAGAGGAAGAATGCTCCTGGTCTCAGAGCATAGTTCTCCGGTGTTCCAGTCAGGGGTCTTCTTTCTTTTCAAGCTTCCTCCTGAGTCAAGCAGTTAGTTAGAGCTCTTCTGATCAGATACTTCCTCTCTTCAGGCTCCAAGTGGTGAAGTCATGGCTCTTCTGGTCAGATTCTTCCTCTCTTTAGGTTCCGAATGGTGAAGTCAGTGCAACAGGGGGTTAGATAGCTCTGTGCCTGGCTAAATAAAGGGCTAGAAACTGGGAGGGATCAGGTGAAAGGGCAGTTAGCCAATCTTCTGAGAGAGAAGGTGGTGTCATGGGGCCTGGGGTGGGGTTTGATAATGTAAGAGGCTAAAGTAATTAGTTTGGGTGTGGGCTGTCAATCAAACTAGAAGGCTAGTTGTGTGGTCCCCCTTTTTTACTGTTAAAAACAAACAAAAAAAAGGGACATATAGATGTGCTTAGGTGCAGAGTGTTTACAAGGTGCCTCTGTCCAATAGGGGCATAGGTGCCAGGGGTAAACTTACAATTCTGTATCCATCCAGGTTATGTTTGAATAGGGTGA
Organism: Protopterus annectens; assembly: GCF_019279795.1. Classification (NCBI taxonomy): domain Eukaryota; kingdom Metazoa; phylum Chordata; order Ceratodontiformes; family Protopteridae; genus Protopterus; species Protopterus annectens. The sequence goes on along the minus strand of NC_056732.1, from coordinate 1,687,396,001 downwards.
GGTAAGAACTCTGCCACACATGGATGGGGAGCCTGTTCTAGAGAAAGGATAGTCTGCGAGACACATACTTTCTCTTCCAACATGTTCTGTTTATGTTGCAAATGAGGTTTAGGTCCCTGAATTTGGTGCTTCTAATGCCATTAGACTTGGGGATGTGCAGCAAGTCAGTCGGTGCAGGATCAGATGATGCCTTCTATGCCAGGGATAGAGCATCCCTCAGTAGTCTGTAGGAGACAGAGTATAAAGATAAGGCTTTGAAGTGGTCTGCATATTCCTGGTGGTTTACAATTTGTAGCATTTTTTGTAAGCAGCCTCTGTGGGCATTCCAGTCGTTGTATACACCTGTTAAGGTACATACCAAAGGGAGCATTGTACTCAATTATTGGTCTAATGAGGGCTGAGTACAGTGGAATAATGATATCTTTGGACCTGGATGTCATACCCTAGCTAATGAGCTAAACAATATCAAATGGTTTCTTTACAACAATAAACACGTGATGGTCACATGCCAATCCACACATGTTCCTAAGTCCCTAACCACTTGGCCTACTCTTATGGATGCATTGTCTGTCTGGTTATTCCCAGGGGTGGATGACTTTTCAAAATATATTATTATGCATTTTTGGCATTCAGTTTTGACTATAGTTCTAGCACCAAATATTAGTTTGCAACAAGCCCTATTGGCAGATATTACTGTCACTGAGTGATTCTAGAATCTCGTTGAGCTTCCAGTCATCCACATATGTGGTCAGCCAGAGGCCTTTAATGTTAACTTTAAGGGATTCTGCTGGTGACTGGCCTTTTTGTCGAGGTACAGTCCCCTATCCTGACTTCCTATGTCCTATTTGAGAGACAGCTAGATATCCAATGGGTGAAATAGGGTTTTACTCCAATTTTTGTGAGTTTGTCAACAAAGCTCATTCAGGAATAGAGTTCAATGCTTTGGTTAGTTTAAGAGTGGTAGTGTGCACAATTTTACCCTCATCCATAGCTTTGGTGACCTTCTTGAAAAAGTCTACCAGACTGAGCAGGTATGATCTACTCTTGTTGAAACCAAACTGTGTCAGATCCAGTGTCTGGAAAAGTTCCTATGTCCTTATTTATAATATCCATGATGATTCTTTCCATGGCCTTACATATGAGACTAGTCAGACTTATGAGTCTGTATCTACACAGGTCAGTAGATTGCCTGCCCTTTGGCAGAGAGACAACTGTTGCTGTCCTCCATTTGCTAGGCACAAAGACAGTTTGGAGGCTAAGGTTGAACAATGATCTGAGAGGCCCAATAGGTCATGTGTTATGCTATTCAAGAGGCAACTTGGGATATTATCAGGGGTCATAGATGCAGTATTTTTTTGCTTTGAAGAGTGCACTGATGACCTGTTTGCTAATGATAGTCTAGGATGTTATGGTTCTTGAGAAGTGTCAGGTGGGACAGCAGGGTAAAATTGGAGCTAAATTTATTAACCAGTAAGTTTGCTATATCCTCCAGCTCTATGTAGATAGTTCTGTTATGATTAGTTCAGCACACTGTTGGGTATTATCTTTGAGGTAGCGGACATAGCTGAAGAAGGCCTTGTGGTTGTCCTTTGCTTATGAGGCTATCTATACCTCAAATTTGGCTTTGGTGGACTTGAAAAAAGCTTGGTTTGCTTATTTAGTTTGATGAGGGCTTTATTGCCTTGCTGGATATTGGACTTCCTAATTTTAGTCATGTTTTTCTTCCTTTTGCTGTATAACTTATTAATATTGGATCCCAGCAGCGGTGGCTTGATCTTTGAGTTAGTCCTAAGCTTATCATGGGGGAGTACAGCTTCCTCAATGCAGTAGTTTACATGATGGTATAGAGTTTCTGAGAAAATTCTACATATGAAGTGAAAATAACATGGTTTGGCAGCGGCATGAAATTTTGCCAGGGTATCCCTCAGTAGTAGGAGGTTTGCTTTGGAGTAATTCTTAAACATACTAGGGTTAGAGAGAGTGACATGTTTTAGTTTAATTTCAAAGGAGACAGCTTTATGAGTCTGACCTGATAAATAAGGATGTTACACATGGGTTGATGCAATGATCACCCATGTTTGTGATGATCAGGTCAAGGATGTTGGCACCCCAGTTGGTGTACTGACTAGTTGGCCCAGAGCATTTGTTCTGGCAAAATCCAGGAATCTATGGGGTTATGTAATAAAAGTTGTGTATGTTACAGTTTATAGTAGGGTAGTTGAAGTCTCACAGGTCTATAGTGTTGGGTTCAATGTATAATGACTCCAGTACATTTAGGTATGTGGTATGGGTGTCCTTGGTCATATAGGGGGACCTATAGCTTACAATGATATAGCACTTTGCTTATGGTGAGTTGGACACAGGGTAGCTCAAGTGAGTCATACTGCTTGACCAGTCTTGAAGTGTGACTGTTTTTGATGAATATTGAGATACATCCATGTTTGCTCCCTTCCCTTGCAGTAGCAGGTCTAAATGTGTAGAAGGCATTATAGGCTTGCACTTCCAGGGTGCTTTCCATGGCTTTAAATCTTGTATCTATAACTATACAGCTGTTTCCATTCTCCAGGGTGAGAAGAGCTTGCAGGGCAATTTTTTTGGACTCCTGGCATTAAGGAGTAAAACTTTCAGGTTATGCTGGGTTGGTTGTACTTTACTGGAACGTTTACCAGGATGGTATTTCCTAAAAAAACACACTCAGGGTGGACAAGGTTTTAGTCAATATTCAAAAGCCTAATGGGGACTTTCTTTTAATTGTGATTTATCAAATCTGCATATATTTATACATGTGAACCAACAATGCACTGCAACAGGTTTTTCAGAGATAATTTGATTTCTTTGATCCACTGATCATTGAATTGCAGTTCCAATGTGTTTCATCAGACTGCAATTCAGTGAATTGTTTTTAAAAATTAATTTGTTAAAAGGTTAGATTGTGTTGAGGAATATAAGAATGTTGTACATAGTGAATCTGGGGGGTTACAGTGGTTATTTTACGGGCTTTTGTTTTAAGAACACTGTTAATATCACTGACATTTGCCAGGATTGTGACAGAGTAGGCAAGAAAGTTAACTCTTTTTCCTACTGTTGTGTGAGTTCAGAACTAGTAGATGTAAAAAATCACAAAACTGTGTTGGGGTTGTAGGGAGGCTTGCTCCTGCAAAAATAT
>NC_056732.1:1687377835-1687387835 GCF_019279795.1 Protopterus annectens | reverse complement strand
TTGGAATCCAGACGATACTCAACCACTACACCACACTGTAGTCTGGATATAAAACTTAGTTTCAGAGCAGTAAGTTATTCACAACTAGTCTACAGAAAAAAATGATTACGAATGAAAGCAGATCTAGTCATGATATTTTTCTTCCGTTTGTGAATCATTGCAGCCCTTGATTTTATTTGTTTTTCTGTTTTTTTTTTGTATCACTTTAGCATTTGCAGTTTACCTACAAGATTGCAATAATTTCTAAACTTATCTATGAGTTTATGTTTATGCTACTGTTTTTGTCCTGCAGAGCTTCTTTTTCCCAGGGCCTCGGCTGAAAATGGGCTACATCCAGTTGGACTCTCCTGGTCAACAAATATAAATAAATACATACATAAATTATAGGTACAGGACCCCACATTTGCTGAACATAATTTAATTTAATGTATTGTGAAATATAACATATGAGTAAACCAGTTTCTCTTAATGTTTTCACTTTTATTTAAAAATGTTAAATATTTACACTTAAAAAATGAAAGTCAACTAAAGAATATTAATAAGTTCCTTATGTAGGAGCTTCTTATCTGTCTATGTCTCTCTCTTGCACCCTAGCACCCATTCTGTAAATTGTTACATATATATATATATATATATATATATATATATATATATATATAGATAGATAGATAAATAGATGGATAAATAGATGGATATTTAGATGACTACAATGACATCAGTGGTATAAGCACATGGAGCAAGATATAAGCAAAACTCACTGTTTCTCGGGTTACCTAAGTTCAATTAGCAGTTGGGTGTTTGATGGTGCTGACAAGGAAGCATCTATGAACTCGCCACTGCTAGGTGACAAATGAGTTTGTGTCCATTAGGAGGAGGCTTGATGGTCATCAGGCAAAGGGAAAGCACCTAGAAACACATGCATACATATACATACATATATATATATATATATATATATATATATATATATATATATATATATATATATATATATATATGTGTGTGTATTTATAGTTGTCATTCAATTTTATAGGTTCATAGCTTGGTACTAGGCTATCGGCCCTAGGGCCTATACAAGCCAAGCCATAAAAATTCCCTGGCTATTTCTTCCCACACTATTTACTTCCCTAGACCCCTGTCTAGCAGGGCGACTGATGTGATCCCTGGAGTGAATTTCCTTTCTCCCATCCAATCATCAAGGTTCCTTTTGAAGATGGCCAAAGAGGTGCTCTGCTTGACATGTATGGGCAGTCTATTCCAGAGTCTGGGGAGCCTCTGGGTCAGGAACCTATCCCTCCAGCATGTTTTGTTTATTGTGATGACAAGATTTAGATCCCTGGAGCATGTGGCTCTGAGGAATTGGGATTTTTTTAAGTGTAGCATGTCCAACAGCTCTGGGTTTGGCATGGCCTTGTATGTTAAGCAGAGATCGCCTCGGAGTAGACGATATGCAACAAAGTATAGCTAGATTTTTTTAAGGTGGTCAGCATAGGGCATCTGCTTTAGGCCTGTGATTCTTTTAGTGAGGTATTTCTGCAGCCTTTCCAGTTGTTGCAGATGTCTTGAGAGGTGCATACCAAATGGGGCGTTGTATTCTATAATGGGTCTAATGAGGGATGAGTACAATGGGACAATGACCTCCTTTTTTCTGGATGAAAAGCCCTTAGTGATGAGGTGTGCCACATAGTAGGATTTCCTGACTGTTGTGGCGATGTGGTTATTGAAGGTGAGACCACTCTCCACCTGTGTCCCTAAGTCTCTTATCACACTTTCGGTGTTTAGTGTACTGCCACCTATGTGATAATTCAGTTAACAGACTGAAAGATTTTCATGTCTTATCAAGTATTCTTTTTGACAGGCGTGTGTAATTTTGGAAGACATGAGAGCAAGCGTACACAGATAAGGTAAATGTGAGTTTGGGATCTTAATGCCAAAACTTTCAGATATACTGAAAGTTTTGGTATTGAGGTTGGGAGTGTTTGCGTGAATGCATGCAGAAAAGTAAGTAAGGGCTTACGGGCTCTAAGTAAGGGCTAACTAAGGTGACAGATTTACCCAGGAGTTAAATAAACTCTGTTGTATGCTTCACACGAAGTCTACATGGAGTTTACATGCTAGGGCAATGAGTAGCAGCACTAATTGCATATTCATTTTCCTCATCACACTTGCACGAATACAAGCAAGGTTTCAGCTCTCAGTTTGTCAACATACATTTAAAGATTGAAACCGCATAGAGCATCACAACCACAGAAACATGAAGCATTAAAGGTTGCCAACAAGCAAACTTGCTCTGTGAGATCGCATGGACAGTCACAATGACTACCAGGGTTGCAAATACTGTAATAGCAATAGTAATAACACAGTAAAAATGTGAACTGAGAGCAATATACACAACTACAATTATTTGCTGAATTAAGTAATTGGGGGGAGGCAAGGGCAAATGCAGTGAAATATACACTAAACAGGGAAAGTGAGCTGATGAAAAAGGGCACAGAGATGAATGCTAGGAATGAATAAAGAGGAAGAGGGCATGATAAATATGGTAATGTCCCCAATATAGGATATATCAGTATATATACACTTACAGCACAAGTCATTAGCATTACATTAAGCACACATGTAGATATCACAGTCCATACTGCTGTTTACACCTGCTGTGTGAGTATATTATATCATCACACAATAATATATAGTGACAGGCACAAAAGGTTACATGTCAATAGAGCCGAATGGTTGTGATATAAACATCGCTGACATGCTCACTGGAGATGATATCTAGCAAGGACAGTATATCCAATATGGGGTATGTGCATAGTGTGAAGATCTGCAAAATAACTTGTTTGCATATGACTGAAATCTCAGCATACCTCTCAACCAGTCATGGACACATAGCAACAGACTCCTGGGAGAATGTAGACCGAAACAGGCACAATCAGGGACGCGTTTAAAATTTATAATCATTACCCTGTGGCATTGACAGAATGTGTCAGTGCAACTTATTATGTATCTTCTTCAGGAACAAATGTATACAGCTGTAATGATTGTCAGTATTCTATAAGGAGAATTCACCACCCCTTCCCCACAAATGACCAATTCTTTGAGGTGTTAACAGGGACAGTGTTAACCTGGAGTTGAAATCAGGGGCAATCCCGGCCAGTTGAGAGGTCTGCATGACACATAAGCAGCAATCCACACCTGCAGGAATGAAACCTGTGCCATTTGTTGTCACTGAGCTGTATATTTACTGGGTGCAACCCAGAAAGATGTATCACACAAGTACCTAGTAGAACACCTTGAAGGGAAGTCTGCACTATCAAATCTTAATGGATATGCATCCCAAAGAATACTTGTGTATGACCTACCAGATGTGTGGGAGCTCATTGTGCCATATGTGATACACTTCACTAAAGTATCTGTGGGTGACATAGGTATCGGTCATATGCTTACAAACAACACACTATTGTGAGTGGATTCACTACACACAGCTGTGCATTACATGCATTTGCCACATGTAATAGCAATGGATATTGTCTGAAGCATCTGCAACTGACATGTGAATTAAGAAGTGATCCATTATACTGAATGGTACAGCAGTATGTGAGAATAATGGTGAAGCAGCAACAATGCCCATGTGCGCAGAAACTATAGTAGTGTGAAGTCTAGTGTCAATAAGCATGGAAGCCGTCATTATGATATTGTATCTATACTAAATACTACATGGAGCATCCTCTATAAGTACACGTCAGAACTCAGCACATGTGCCACATTATCACTGTTCTCCCCCTGACATTGCCAGTGAAAATGTTATACTACTATGAAATCCTGGCATGCAACCATATGTGTTCATGCAAACTATCAAGTGGCAATACTGATGTGATGTAGTGGTACATCCGTGATGCAGTACAGTCACGCTACAGCTGTACCTTTGCTGCAATTGGACTTCAGGCTGTACATCACCTCCAAATAAAACATTTGGTCTGAATCACATGTGACACAGTAAAACTGTTAACACAGTCATACAACTCTACATATGTCATGTCATTAAAATAGTTGTACATCATATGCATGTATACTTATCAGTGGAAATACATGGGTGAGGGCTCTGACATCATATGTGGACACATTACAACTGAGGTGGATGCAGTTCATTACGATATATGAACCAAAGACCAACTAACACAATAACAAAAACACTATAAGCCAAAATGTAAGACACTCTGCTTTAATCATAGTACATCTGGGACCTCAGTTGTTTGCCTTCTCAGGATAATGAATCATCAGCATTAGGTCACATTTATACAGTCTGGATCCAGTTAATTACCAATTCATTAAGCGATTATCTAGTAAACTTCAATAATTATTTTATTTATACAAGAACTTTAAATAATTTGTTATAAATGTTTAATATTTAATTCCATACCACAAATAAAACTATACTTAAATATTAAAACATCAAACAGATAAAGTTACTTCTAAATGCAATCCTCTAGGGCATAAAGTTCTATAATTGAGAATCATCCCACTTTCAAGTTCATTCAATTTAACAAAGTCACCCTCTCTAACCTAATAAGGCTGGGCTAAACACTGAAAAAGAAACTGTCATATAACCCTAGATGAACCTTATAAGAATGCTCCGCTACAAGACTTTTGAGATTGCATTTGCTTATGTCAGCAAGTGTTCCAAAATGCATATTTTAACCTTGTGCTTTTATCTGCCCTATATACCATTTAATATTGCTGCAACCACATCCAATACTATACACTACCCCACACGATTCACAACTGAATCTTTCTCTAGAAATGTACTTTCCTCCATTAATTGTCATTCCTGTTAAATTCTTGATCTTGAAACACACTTTACAATGTCCACACGCAGAGGAGCCCCTTCGATTCAAAGTTATTACAGATTGCTTAAAATTAAAACTCAACACCTCTTTTAAATTATTATACCTTCCATAAGAAAATGTAATGTGCTTAGGAAACAAATCCCCCACCATAACATCCTGATACACCACATGCCACAATTCCTTAACCAATCTTTCTAAAATTTCTGAAAATGGAGAATATTTGGTTACAAAAAAATCTTTTGTTATTGTTCACGTCCTGTCCCACAAAGTCTGACTTACTCCTTTTATTTGACTTCCATGGTTTACCATCCTTATATCCTACATTTTCTTAGAGTTTTCTTCTGGCATTATTTAAAAAGCTCATGGTGTAACCATGAGCTAGCAGTCTGCTATCCACTTCCTTTAGTCCTTCTACCTTAAGTTCCTCCTTTGAGGTATTAAAATAAACTCTCCTAAGCTCCCCATAGGGAAGAGAATTGTTCAAATGTGATGGGTGCATGCTGGTAGCATGCAAAAAATTATTGACCTTTATTTTTGTTTCTATAAGGTTTGTACTGAATGGTCAAATCCTCACCAACATAAAATTCCACATCCAAAAAGGAATTAAATTAAAACTGACTTCATGAGTCAATTTCAGACCGTGCATACTCCTATTCAGCTCCATGAGGAACTCTACAAACTGTTCTTCACTACCCTTGAAAATGAAAAAAACAAATCATCTGTGTACCTCTTGTACATGACTACTTCTTCAGCAAAAAATCGGGTGGGGTATACAAATTTTCTTTCAAACTCTCCCATATACATTATTGCATAAGTAGATGCATGTGGGGCTCCCATTGCTGCACTTTTCTTTTGTAGGAAGATTTCATTACCAGAGTAAATATAACTATGTGTTAAGCAACATTCCAAAATGGAAATGAGGAAGGATGTACATTGATCCTCCCACATAGGGTTACTAACTGACTCCAAACCCCATTTTAGTTCATTGTTGGTATACAAAGACTTTACGTCCACTATGCTCAATATAAGTCTTCTTGCCAATACCTTTCAAACATTCACAAAGTTCTAGAGTATTTTTTATGTGTGTAGGTACCCTTTGCAAATACGTTTTAAACTGACAACCCAAAAATATCCCAACATTTTGTAAATATGAACAAACCCCTGATACTATGGGTCTCCCTTGCGATTTTGTTAAATTTCTGTGCACCTTAGGAATTACATAAAACACTGGATCTCTAGGTTTGGAGATATAAAGTTTGTTCACATCACTAGTGGTGAGGAAGCGTTTCAAAATTTCAAGTAATTCTGAATTGAATGAGGCAGCTGAGTTATCAAATAATTGAACATATTCCTCTTCATTAGACAGTAACATTCACCATCTCACAATATTTAGACGTGCTCATTATTATCCAGTTGTCCCCCTTATCTTGGTAATTTTAAGAAATTGAATAAACTTGCAAGTAGGATGATTCTCAGTTATAGAACTTTATGCCCTAGACGCTTGAATTTAGAAGTAAATTTATATTTTTGATGTTTTAATATTTAAATATAGTTTTATTTGTGGTATGGAATTAAATATTAAACATTCATAACAAATTAAAGTTTTTGTATAAATAAAATAATTATTGAAGTTCATTAGATAATTGTTTAATAAATTGTTAATTAACTGGATCCAACCTATATAAATATGACCTAATGCTGATGATTCATTACCCAGAAAAAGTGAACAGCCAAGGTCCCAGATGTACTGTGATTAAAGCAGAGTGGTCTTACAACTTGACTTATAGTGTTTTTGTGGATATAGCTCATGCAGAACAGTTAATGGCACAAATGCTGACAGTCACACAATGCTGCTGGGAAACATCTGTATAATCCTTGTGAACAGCAACACAATTCTGGATATAATGAATTTACCAAGGTTGCAAGTGAATCTCAACATATCATATGTCTATCTATGTAACAGCATTACAACATGTGAATGGACCTAGGTGTATGTGCCCATGTAATCAGTATGACATAATACTGCTGTATGTCAGATAACATTTCAATATGCTAGGTATACACATGCACACTTGTGCCATACTGCATCTGTCACTGTGAGGGCTTCATGACAACTGTGCAGAAGGTTGATATACTGCAGTACAAGAGCACATGCCTTAGTAAGGCAAGAATATACATAGGATCATATGATCACATCAGTTGCCCTGCTAGACAGGGGTCCATGGAAGTATATATTGTTGGAAGAAATAGCCAGGGAATTGTTATGGCTAGGCTTGTATAGGCCCTAGGGCCAATAGCCTAGTACCATCCTATGAACCTATATCAACAGCCCTCAGGAGGCATATTACTCCAGTTGTTATGGAAGGAACATGTAACCAAATGGCAGCAGCAGACATTAACACAGTAGCTCAAATCACAGACTGGAATACTCTATTGTAGGGATGCAGTGCATCCACACATCAACATAGCAAATGTGGATGACAACAGCATTGACATGTGCAATGTTTAGAGGGTCATAGGACATTACTAGGCCTCCAGTCAAGACTACATACAATCCTAGCCATTTTTATTATACTATTTAAACACTAATCACTATAGCTATGTGATTGAAGATAGTAAGGGTATGTGCGTTTGTGTTTGATTTAACACAGATCACCTCTGTCCATATGTGACATGTGCACAACCCCATTACAGAAACACCAATCACATATCCAGTGATCTGGAGATGGCTTGCAGTGCATCATGGAGGGGGTCTGCTTCTCCATGTGAGTATACATCTTTGAGATGACATCCTCAGTGTTCTGCATAATGGATGTTATGTGGACAGAGGAAAAAAAGGGGATTCATGGGTTAAGTAAAAGGTTCTCCTGAGTGGGAGTCAAATAAAAAGAGATTCAAAACTTCATGCAAAGACTGTAACATACCACCAACCACACACACACACACAAGTTGACCGAGGTTAGATTTGAACACCACACCTGTTTAGGTAAAGTAGCAGTATTCCATGCAACATAAGACTAGTGCCACAACAGATGGGTGACTTTAACACTGTCAGAGAGCACTTCTTAGGGGATGGTATCATCAGTGTATGCTAAGAAGAAGATGTTTGAGTAGGAGTGTCTGACATAGCTGTGGACTCACATACTGGTGTAAAATTGTCTCCAGACTGATAGTTGAATAAGGAAACGTGCACACACACTCACATGGATTGCTGTGAGATTAGAACATCTACCTACCCAAACAAGCCACAGAACACAGTACTTATTGCTAGCATCACCAAACAAGTCTGTCTTTAACAGTGTCCAAGTGCACTTTATAGAGGATGACATCATCAGTGTATGCAGAGAAGAAGATGTTGGTAGGTGTGTGTTACATAGCTGTGGACTCACATCCTGGTGTAAAATTGTCTTCAGACTGGTAGCCAAATGAAGAGGCACACACACACACACACACACACACACACACACACACACACACACACACACACACACACATACACACACACACACACACACACACACACACACACACACACACACACACACACACTCTCTCTCTCAAGTTGAACGCATAGTAACACACACACAAGTTAACTTCTGTGAGATCAGTGTCCCTACCTATCTAATTACACAAGCAGAGAACACAGAACTCAATGCTCATTACACCACAAAAGGCTGATTTTAACAGTGTCAGAGGGCACTTTATAGAGGATAACATCATCAGAGTATGCTGAGAAGAGGATGTTGCCATGGCTGTATGAAACTGCTGTAGAGTCGTGTACCAGTGTAAAAGTATCTTCTGAATGCTACTTGAGTGAGGGTAGCTGGACCTGAACTTATGCTCTTCTGACTACACACAACCACTCAGACATAGTAAAACACATGTTCACACACAGACACTTTGACTGCTGTGGGATCAGAACCCCTATCTATCTAATTACACAAGCTTGTGAACACAGTACTTAACACTCACACCACCACAGTGATTTTAACAATGTCAGAGAGCACTTTATAAAAAATGACTTCATCTGTGTATGCTGAGAAGAGGATATTGGGAGAGCTGTATATAATTGCTGTGGAGTCATGTAGCAGTGTAAAAGTATCTTCTAAATGCTACTTAAGTGAGGGTGGCATGACCTGGATCCATGCTCTTCTAACTGCACACACAGAAAAAAAAATAACTGCTATGAGATTAGAACCCATACCAATCTAGTTACCCAGGCTTGGAAACACATTACTTAATGCACACTGCTGCAGAAGTCTGATTTCAATATTGTCAAAGTGCACTTTATAGAAGATGACATCATCATAGTGTCGCAAATAACATATACTATTATGAGACTTGTCTGCAAAGCAAGGACTTCTGATATGATTATCTGAGTGCAGTTTGCAAAAGGATGTATAATTCCATCCTGTCAACCTAGGTGAAAGAAGCTGTCATGTATGTATATTGCAGAAGTGATATAGATATTTACCTGTTTCTCAGGATGCTGTGTAGATGAGACAAACACACACACACACACACACACACACACACACACACACACACACACACACACACTCACACAAACATACTTTGCAAACAGCAGTAGTGGATTGATGGAGTTACGTGACTTCATATTTGGATGAAGTTATGTCCGCATTAATACAATTGATTGACAATATTGGTGGGATGTGATCAAGGAAATCCAATGACCAGTGTCATTATAAGACCATACCAAATTGTAACAATACAGTTACACTGTAATTCTGGAGTGTGTTTGACAATGGCCCAAGTCCTGATACATCATTTGCAAGTACATTGCTGCAGGGCACACATGAATATCAGAAAGTATGTGTCCAATGAAGCACACATGTCACTGCCCTTCTCTTGTGTTTATAATGCATTTCCATGTAGTGGAGGATTACAGCACAGTAACCAGAGTTAGACATACTAAACACCTCTTCTCATAATGTGTTGCTGACAAACTGATGTGAGCGTATGATGGCAGAGTATTTGGGCATGCGTGATTCAAGTTTCAGGAATTCAGCTTGGGCTTGTGTAGTAGCTGTTGGCCTTGCCTTCCTTGTTTGCACAACATTAAGTGCCAAGCAAATGTGGTTCTCTGCTTAAGGAAAATAGTGACCGTTTAAAAGTAGTAAGACTTCCTTTGC
>NC_056732.1:1687365335-1687372835 GCF_019279795.1 Protopterus annectens | reverse complement strand
AAGTTCTATCTGCCGGACTGACCGTGGGTATGTGTCGGCCTGTAAAATGTGCTGTGTTCACCGCAAATGTCACACTGTGGCCAATTGAAAAGGTGGAAACACAACCGTCGACTGTGGGGAGGCATTGTCCACAACAGTCGGACATGTGTAAGGAATAGCTTGGACATAGGAAAAGGTGCCATCCTACCAATGAGTACAACAGGCTGGCAAAATCCGGAAGTCAGCGGTATAATCCGAACTTGTATGTGACACAGTCGAAAGGGTAGTACCCGGGTATACCAACCAAGTAATGAAAGTGAAGTATGGGCATGTACCTATGTGCGTGAGGTATAGCATGTGGAAAGCAAACATGGCAGGGTAGTCCACACAACCATAAAGGTACCTGACACATGTAGGGTAGTCACTGTGTTACTCTGGCCGTGTCATGGGCCAACAACCAAAGTAGTGATCTATGGGGTGTGATGAATTTGCGTGTGAGGGGTGGGTGGGTAATGGTAAAATCCTTAAAGACAATACTGTGTCGTATGCAGAAAAGGTGAACCGGAGGTGTACGAGGGGGCAGCGGGTGAAGTGGAAAGAAATGCAAACACATGTAGAAACAGCTGCAAGACAAGCAGACAGGCCATAATGTAGAACACAATCCCACAAAAATATGAATATGGAAATGTGCGATACAAATGTATAGATATGTCACCGTCACATACCCACAGATCGGTCCTGATGGAACTGGCCATAACAAATGCAACACACATGGATGCATAATGGCCTACCCAGCATACCCTCCACATCACACAACCCGCCGCCATACCAGAATGTCCACCAAATCCAGCAGTACTTGGCCTACTGGTTCGTTGCAGACACAGCTACACACAGTGACCCCTACGCATATGTAGTAGGTATTGTCACCCTAGGCAGTGTCAGGATTGCAAACCATGTATCCTCTGCATGTAAAATCCCCTGCACATTTTTGTAAAGCCACAAAAATCTTTGGTATCTGACTTGTTTTGGTCTTGTCCAATTTTTGGGATATCCCTCATGGGATAACCAACCTGTGTAAATAGTAGAATGGGTATGACGACATGATGTCCAATCCTGTAGATATCTGGACACAAGTCAGAACATGCAGTAGAGGTCCATGACTCTGTCCAGCCATAAGTGGGCATGCATAACCTACTACCCGGGATAAAACACCTTCCCGTGACGCACGTGTCCCGACACGAATAGGAGGGAGAATATAATGCACACATTCACATAGTGGCAAACGGCATGAGGGTGAGGAAGACACTGACATAAACAGGTTAACCCTGATCAAGTGTGAGGGACACTGACTGTGTGCAGACATGACCGACCATACCTGTCAACCTGTGTGAGCAAGATATCTGGACAGAGCCATGAATACAAGTGAGACAAAGGCCCAAAGGCAGGGACAATTTGTAAAGATAGCTCTTAGAAACATAGAAATATGATAGAATAACAGTTTGCACATTGGCATTAATGTCCGGAGTATGAAGTCTGAAACCCAACTGTCTGTCAGCACGTTCCGACTTCAGTCTTTAATGATGAGCTACTGCTGTTCCAGAACACAATAGCGTATTACAGAGCTCTGTACCATACCACTCAACTGTCCAGATATTTGCAGAATGACCAGAGTTTTGCCTCATATTGTTGTTGTGTGCCTCCGACAATCTGCACCAGTCTGGTAAATAGCTGAGGATTGACGTCACTAAATAATAAGAAATATTTTGAGTTTAAGACTCCACATCCTTCAGAAAAGTCATGCTAATGCAAAAACCTAGTATTCTATCAACATTCTAAGCTTGTAAGAGCAATAGTTAAAATGTATCCCTATTTGTCCCCCCATCATGTAGGTTTTGCGAAGATTTGGTGCTCTAAGAGGTTGAGAGGTATGGTCCGTACATATTTACAGTAACAACCCTTCACATTTGTGTAATGTACAACTGCATACCTGTAGTCACTTCATGTCCAAAATAATAATCCCTGTATGACTGAATACAGGTAATAGTCAAATGTGAATGGGAACACCCCTCACCATTGAGTATGGACTGTAACAACCCCAACCATAATATGTATTGCCAACAAAATAAGCTGTTGACAGGTGCCCAAACACTTGTGTCTATAAACACAGGTAAAAATTCATAATAAGGAGAAACTCCCTGTCCATATGCTTCGTCTGACATTTGAACTCGGCCAGGAAAGTTCCGTTCACCAGGCAGACAAGCCTAAAACCCAAATCACTACCTAAACACCCTGACAGTCAAAGACCTGTATGTGCCAGGACTATATGCCTTGGTGTTCTGCATATCCTTGGAGTGATTAACAATGCAGCTGGGGTCCACAGCAGTAGGCAATAGGGAATGTGTAATATGTAGTACCGCATTTTTCCCAGCAGGAGAATGGATGCCTGTGTTGTAAGTGAAGCGGTGAGGTGTATGTTGATGTAGCTAAGTACTATGGGTATGCATATCAATGAGGCAGAACATCAATAGAATAGTGGTTCTGGCATCCGGCCAACGTGAATGCAGTCCCAGTTGACCTACGACCACTACACATACAACTTTAAAGTGTAATGAATGCGTTTGTGTTGTACACACATTTAAATATGTAAAGGTGAACGTGTGTTTCGCATCAGTCCGTAAACCGGAATACAGATATGTAACTGTTACGGTCAGAAATATGAAAGGCCACATAAGCACAAATATCTATTAAACATATGTAACGCACAATAAGGATGTGCAAGTGCGCCTGCACGTGTGTAATCCGCTCACAGTATAGCAAATGAATGCTGTTTTCTCCACGTTATATATACATGGCTCATACCTGTTAACCCCATAAATTATGAAACCAGACAAAGCCATGAAAACAACTGGTACAAATAGGGAAACTCGCCAGATATTGCCCTAACAAACATAGAAAGTGGATAGAATAACAGGTGTTTCACTAGCATGGACTCTCTGAAGGGTATGAAGTCGTAACCTGAAATGCTTGTCATTATTTACCAACGTCAGTCTTTAATGATATGCCACTAAATTGCCAGATAGACACAAGGTTATGAAAAACGGACCAAAGATAAGAGGCAAACAGTTGTACATTCAGTGAAATTCTGTACAGTTGAAAGGTATGATATGGATATATATATATATATATATATATATATATATATATATATATATATATATATATATATATATATATATATATATATATATATATATATATATATATACACACATATATCCACAGACTTAAACCAAAGAAAATTATGAAATGAGGAATGTACAGACATATGTATATATGTACATATATATATCTATACACACACGATACATGAATAGATATATACACAACAAACATATGTCCCTGTAGATATAACACATGTACATAAATAGGTCACGGTATAGCTATTATGGATAGACAGACAGACATGCATGAAAGGTGAATACACTGCTGCCTTCCAAACCATTGCCCGGAAAGTACCAGTGTGACAGGGCCTGCAAGTTCCACATGTTAAACATGAATATAGGTGTCCTTTGCAGGACCGCAAAAATTGATCCCATACAAAGTGCGAACCATCATCGACGCAAAAGAAGTCACAGCTGCAACTACAATATAGCTGCACATGCAACAGTTGCAGGTGCAAGGGTAATAACACATGGGTCGATAGACTGTATGATGTACGACCTGATATCCGGAGAGTGGGGAGTGCTTAGAAGTGTCTTCACACTTTATTATCGCTCACATTAAACATGTCTAATGGGTACTGTGGAGGGGTGTCAGGTATGGGAATCATGGGTATGCAGAAATGGGCCTAGGTGTTGGTTGGCACAGATCTATTAAGTACGCCCCATGGGAGTGATCAATATACCTATGTGGGTATAGCACATGCCTGTATTCTCCAAAAAGGTTCAGCCATCTACTGGATATTGTGTAAACCATTGGGGGAAGATGTAGGGACCTATATCAGTGTCATTTAGGCGATTATCATGGATGGACAAGCGTACGACCAAGATGGTTACCATACCTGCCAAACTTACAGAATAAGACAGCTGGACTAAGGCATAGTACATGAAATACAAATAGGGACTATATTACATATACCCCAGACAAAGTCAGAACATTGATAGAATAATGGCGTAGTCAGGAATATGAATGTTATGAGGGTTAGTAATCATGAAATAGAAATGTCAGTCATTATTATCTAACCTCACAGTCCGTCATGCCTTGCCAGTAATTTACCAGAAAGGCACATTATTATGACAAATGTAACAAAATCATAGGTCAAACCTTGGGGCATTTACCCATAATGTGTACAGGTGAGAGGTATGAAGGTAACCCATCCTAAATAAATGTACAGAACTAGTGATACTAGGTGGACAGGTGAGAAGAAAGACGTCAGGACAAATGACAAAACATGTACAAGTCAAAAGCATGTACTTCGACAAATGTGAATGACAACGTATGCCCTGTGAAAGTCAATGCGGAAGGTTAATAGACTCAAAAGACATGTGTCCCTCATGGTGTCATGCAGTGTCACTGACACAGTGTCCAGTCCCCCATACTCGTACGTGAGCTCTGCCACTGATGGAAAGCGCAAATACCGGCGTACACATAAGGTACATGATAGAATAATTAGTGTGGATAAGCACCTGTTGGCCTTTGTGAGGAATACAATCCTCTGGGTGGGTGTGCCCTGCAATAGGAATGTAATGGCATCTGGCCTGTGATGGCTCCATATATTGTGTGTATTGGTGTAAGAAAATTGATATCCTGTATCAGAAACATACCTCGCAACTGTACAGATTTTCGCAGAATGTGCAGATGTGTGCCTCATATGTTTGGTGTGTTCCTCTTACAATCTGTACCTTTCTGGCAAATACCTGAGAACTGAAGTCATTAAATAATGACAAACATTTGAGTTTAAGACCACAAATCCTTCAGAAAAGTCATACTAATGCAAAACCTATTATTCTGTCAACTATCTACGTTTGTAAGAGCAATATTTAAAACCTGCCCCTGTTTGTCCCCCCATCATGTTAGGCCTTGTACAGATTTTATGCTCTAGGAGGTTGAGAGGTATGATCAGAAACAGATACATGTCTGAGGAAACAGCATTATCGACTGCAAGATAACTCAGAAGGTATGAAAAGCGCTGCAGTAGGAAGTTCAGTATTGGCTGCAGGTATGTGCTGACATGTCAAATGACACAGCAGTCTACATGAAGTACCTATAGGGCTGTCACCTTTACCAATGATGACAGTGGGACATACCCACAGCCATGCATACACCACAAATAGACATAGCACACAGCAAAGCCTAGGCCATGATACACGAAGACTCCGGCGTGTATGAGTAGAGTGAGAGTACAGCAAGGAAAGATGACTGCCAGGCTGTTCAGCAAACACCTGTAGGGGCATGCAAGACTGCCCGTAACACGAACGTTGCACGGACAATGTTGGGATTTGCAACATAACCCATTTGTATGTGAAAGCTATGCAAATTATATAAATATGCGATACATGAAACAGTAAGCTGTCCATGCAAGAGCAGAGTTATGTGCAGAAATGTACCCGGATGTTAGGCGACTAACGTTCTGCACATTGCTAAACGGAGCAATGACAACTGCAAATACAGTATGAATACAGTCGAAGAAGCATGCCAATGTCCAAATCTAAGGCCAGTGGCATTATTGTCCATTGGATATCAATAAAACAGTAGTTGTCCTCTCCCGATCTCCGAGAACGCGCTGCGCTTCAAAACAAGTCAAATATGTATAATATACATACAAAATGTAGGTTTAGTTAGAGGTTAGTACGCCATGCAGATAAATGGCAAGCTGGAGACAACATGGCTACTGCGTACTGGTTGTTATGTGCGGAAGCGCTCTTTCAGAGATGTAACGAAGAATTTGTGGGCAATCTTATGCAAGTGAGGCTGAGGATAGTGAATCACATGTCATGCCATATGGGCCAAGCCTCTACAGTGTAGTGTAGGATAAGGGGACTATTAGAGTAGAAGATAGGTGACAACATGAGTGTGTAGGTATAAAACACTGTAATCTCACCGGAGCAGTGTCACATGTTTGCTGTCAGTACTCAGTGGAAGAGGCGTGTTATGAGCTATCCTAGGGAAAGTCAGGAGACTGACGGTGTACGCCATGGATACCACTGATGTGACCTGCAAATCTGCCCACAGTGTGTCTGCTCCCATGTGCGCCAGTAAGCCCGAGTAAGCATGTGTGCGTGCGTGTTAGCCCATGTGCGCTTGTTGAAGAACGAGTAAGCTAGTGTACAAATGGTGAAGCCCGTGTAATGTCGTATATGCCAGTGTACGCATTTGTAAGCATGTATACATGTGTACTACACACATCACACACGTACTGCACACTCAGACACACATGCTGCCAATACTACACACATCAGTGAAATGGCACATGGATGGAGAATACATCATCAGAATTAACAGTGCTGTAAACTATGCTACATTGATGGTCATAGCTGCAATACATCATGCCTGCTGATATACACCTGGAAGTAACACACTTTGTGTTAACAGCATTCTAACATCAATACAGTGGAATAAAGCCACCGTGTGCATCAGCACCAGGTTAGTCTGATCCTGCATCAATGTTACACATCACAGGTGGTGGCACAGGTGACATCATATGCACAGGGTGTGGTGTTACATTTCCAGAGCTGTCATTGAGCCATCCAATATACACGTAGGTGTGTGTGTGTGTGAGGGACAATGGTTATTGTATGGCCCAATGGTGATGCAATGGGTTTGTGTATGTGATAGCCCTAGCTGTTTGTGGTAAGTGCATGTGTCTGCATATACACAGGTACAGCATGTGTCAGCCATATACAGGAGGTTGTGGGACAGTCACAGACCGTACCTGCCAGGCTGTAGAGATCGCCATTACTGGCCATGGACACCCCTACATGCATCCAACACTAACCCAGTCTTGCACCTGTCAATGTATACACATACAGTCCTAGGATCTGTACCACAACCTGTGGATAAACGTGAGTCTGTAATGTTAACCTGAGTTGCATAGAATTGTCAGTTACTACGTACGGATATGAGCCATACTCACCCACCAATGTAATAACCACTGCTGACTGTTGCCGAGATGTGCATACAACCATTGAAAGGTGCTGTACTAACATTGTTTCCAATGCCCGTGTAATACCCAGCAACACAATAACCGGTCACTACACAAGTATAACCCACGATCACTACAGCACACGGTATGTGCACTATCACAGAGCCATAGCAGATGTACATACATCCAAGGTGATCACATACAAATAATGCAGCACATTCAAGAGTGATAATCCCAACATACATATCTATATACAATATATATATATATATATATATATATATATATATATATATATATATATATATATAAACTGAAAAATGTTACAAAAACTAGTAAGGCAAACCGGCTGAGAAACACCAGGAAAAGCAACAGTCCAG
>NC_056732.1:1687335247-1687364835 GCF_019279795.1 Protopterus annectens | reverse complement strand
TTTCATTTCATACTCTAATTTCTCCCACAGTATTCAGATAGTCAACATACGTAGTAGTTTCTGTGTGTAACTCTTAACAATTTATTAATAATACTGCTTAGTCTTCTCCAGAAATGTGACCTTTTTCCTGACCAGTCATTATATTATTATAATTAATACATTATTATAAGGGATACATTGGTTACATGCACACCAACTACATGTATCCTCCATTGCACAAATACCTCATTAGATAAAAAAAGAAATGGTCTCCTTTCAGAAAAAACAGTTGTGTTTCAGTATCACACCACACTTATCTTTCTCATTAGGAGCTGCAGAATATCAGGCCCTCATCATCTTAATCGCAGTCACATGCCTAGATACTTCCCAACATCTGCCATCTAATAAAGACTGATTTACTTAAGAAACCTGAAGAGCCTGACTCATTTCTTGCAACACAAAATTTAGACATTGTTGCAAATACTGAATATTAGGTTAAAGTGGGTACTCCAGACCTCTTTCAACATTTCCAGTACTACAGCTACATTTTCAATGCTCACACTGTTAAAGTAGTGTGAGGTACTACTCTCTTCTTCATCAAAAACAATCTTAAAAGCCTCCATTACAGCACAAATATACCCCCCAAGGATAAAGACCCTGAATGGCTAACCACTGACCTCCAACTTAGTAGCATACCTACAAAATCTACCAAGCTGTGATCTGCCTTCCCCAACTAACTATAACCATGTCATGCTTCTGCCAGGTATATTAGCATTATACATACTTATACTAGATATTTCTGCAAAACAAGCAATGATGTAATCTTAGCAGACAATTAAAAGTCCTCTCAAAGTCCAATACTTGATTGTATGTCCAATCTCTGGTTCACCCAGGAGATCCAAGACTTTTACTAGCCCAAACTTCCAAACAGGAATTCATTCCCTTCTTGACCTTACAGTAACGAATGCCCTCACCAACATTTCTCCCATCCACATCCTTCTCCTTTCTGTCAGTTACCACTGTGTAATAAAATTTTCCCTAAATATTCCCTTCATAAATCCTCTTCCTAAACTAATCTCATTTTATTCCAAAACATTACAACACATATTGGCCCTTAGAAATGATCTTGTCAAAATAGACTGATTTGTCATCTTCATTATCCTACACCCGTCAACAGCCACAGACATTCTAACCAGTACTCTCTTATACCTACAACTTAAGGACTTCTCAAAAATAACCAACATCTTTAAAGTCATACAAAATATCTGGATAATGAAAGACTTAAAAGAGCTATTCAAAGTGTTAAATGATATCTGTCTGAAAAAGAAAATTCACCCTCCATATAAAATAAGGACAATATCATTCTCTGAGAAATCTAGCCAAAAGAACTGTAACAAGGTTTAAAGATATGAACCTATATCCAGTCTACATCCAGCACACAAGCTACACAAATTCATGAACATCTATTCTGTCACCATTTTATTTCATACTCAGTTTAAAACAAAAGCTATTGAAACCATTGACCAATTACTACCTGATGCACCAGGTCGCTCTGATGACATATGTCCACTTTTTCCCCCGGATTTAATAATCTTCCATGCAGGATTAGCCTAGTCCTGCATGGAAGCTCCCGTTTAGGAGAAGGATGGCAGTGTGCCATGCATATTAATGAAGGCATGCTGCCCGAGCTCCCAGGCTTAGACTGAGCGTGTAAGAGTGCAGGGGGTGTGTCTGTGAGCAGAACTCTCAGAATAAACATGCCCCATTCAATGTTGAACAGCAGAAAGTGGAAATAAATGAGTGAGACCACTCATAGGTGTCCACACATCTCCACCAAAACTCCCCCGTGTGTACGATAGCAACAGGACATAAAAATCAAAAGAAAAAAACCCTATATTGTCCTCTAAAACTCAGAGTACAGCTAACCATAGGTGCTCGTGTGTGCCCATTGCTTAGCTACAGTTAAAGCAGCCTAAAAGGTTGAAGAGGATAACAAGGATGATATATGCAAATAAAGCATCTCAGCAATAGTGTAATGGGCAGAGCTGTCGCCTAACGAGCAGGCAGTCCCAGTTCACTTCCCAGTGCAGCACAGTCTATTTTACATGGCAAAGCATGGTATAAGCAATATTTGTATTGCAAAACCCACTAAATAACATATATTTATGAACTGGAGTACTGCAGGAAATGCACATGTGAAGAGTCAGTATCATAATGAATAAGGCAGCAGTAAGCAGGTGTAAGCACAGATAAGCAGTAGTAAGTATATGTGAGCACTAGTAAGCGTGTGCAAATGCGTTTGTGCTGGGGTAAGCACTGCCTACACAGATTAAGCAAAGGAGAAGCTAACTGGGTGTAAGAAACTGTGACTGGAAGTTATCAGTGCTTACCTCCATGCAAACCCATGCAAACCCGCTTACAACTGCTTTAAAGTGCCTTAATCACTCTGTATCCAATGGCCAGTGATCTGCCCAGCAACAGTATAAACAGCCTCTGCAAGGCTCGAACCCAGGACCATGCATACCATACACAAAATAACTGAACACTAAGCCATGCCAGATATGCACAAATTGTTTGTTGTCAGAAACATAACCCCAGCCCAGTCATGCAACAGTACAGAGAATGTATACCTACATCTAGATGTATGTGGGTGTGTAAATATATTACTATCTAAACTGATATAACATATCTATATATGTAGTTACTTATATCTATATAAATATCCAGAAATATATACATATATATACAAATATATGAACATATATGCATGCAAATGCTGACATCTACACATATATATGTCAACACCTATACATCCACATATACACAGCAAGTTACATATATGTACGCAGATATATATCTCCGTAAGTATATATGGACATAGGTATAAATATGTAAGCAAATATATATACCCATATAGGTATATATGGCCAGACATCTGTAGATAGCAATGGTAGATTAACAGAAACATATATGTCTACATGCACCATTAATGGGCTTGAGAGGCCCCAAACAATATATGTCTCATACGAATTGGCATACCCCTCCCAGCCAAACACGTCTGCCCTGCAATACACTACAAAGCTCACTTTATTGTAAGTGTTTCATTTAAATAGGGATTTAAATTAGTCTCATTTTATGTTTCACATGTTGATATCACATTCCCCTCTCCCCCACCTACTAGGCAGGCTGACCAGTACACGCCCATCCAACCCAGGCCATCCTCAACCCATAAATTCATTACCCACAGTCCCCCCCTCCCTTGCTGCACACATGCAGCCACCATCCCATTCCTGGTTACCAGCCTTTAGCTACCACACCACCACACATTGCCCATGCCCCACCCCACCCCCTCAGAACCCATTCTGTATGTTGTCCCAACCCAAGTATCCTAGGTCTGCCACACGCTGTAGTCCATGCACATAGCCATGGGTACCTTTGCAGCTCTGTTTTTCGATGAAAGTTGAATACCCAATTTTTGGGTTGTCCCGCATGGGGCGAATGTTTCCCTGGTACCAACAATAGATTGCATGTGTGACTTCATTTACACTAATGGTGTTATTTGTAGGTATCGCAAAGCATATGTGGCACACAAGTTTGGCCGGTATGCACACGAAACATAGTATCCAGCAATACCAGTCTACATTACGGGACATGTAGCTAAATATGTAGAGGTATGTGTGTGTGTATATATACCCATAACTAAATAGATATATACCTCTCCATCTCTGTAGTACATATGTATACATATATACACATACATACAAATACATACCCACATATAGATGTATACATATGCAGACAACCATGCATCCACATGTCGTTAGATATATATACACCAATATATATATATATATATATATGTGTGTGTATATATGTATATATATATGTATGTATGTATATATATATATATATATATATATATATATATATATATATATATATATATATATATAGATATATGTGTAGTATATATGTGTATATATATATATATATATATATATATATATATATATATATATATATATATATGTGTGTGTGTATATATATATATATATATATATATATATATATATATATATATATATATATATATATATATATATATATATATATATATATATATATATATATATATATATATATATATATATATATATATATATATAAATATATATCTGTAGATATATATGTGTGTGTGTATATACACAGATATATATCTATGATATGAAACAGCAGGTCTATATTAGTTCATCGACAGCTTAGGTTGTCAAATCTGTAATGATCGACACCTAAGCATCGAACTTGCAAAATCTCGAACGGTCATTTCAGCAAATTCTTTCCTCGGGAAAGAAGTCGCTTGGCCATTATCAGGGATTTGCCCTTTCAGCAATATGGAGCGATCTCGGAGTTGGTATATTTAGTTAGGGGGGTGTGGGGGGCATAGCCCCCCATGCCGGGTGGTGTGAGGGGTGAAGCCCCCCAGTTTATTTAGGTTGAAAAGTTAATTTTGTTTGCGGACGGCCTACTAAATTCTTTCCCAAGGAAAGAATTTGCTTAAATGGCCATTTGCGATTTTGCAAGTTCGACGCATAGGTGTTGATCATTACAGATTCAACACCCTAAGCTGTCGATGAACTAATATAGACCCGATGCAGCACATAAAAATGACATATCATTACAGGCCGTGCCAGTGAGGGAGAGGGGCCCAATCAACATACGTGTAACACATACCATTACCCCCCCAGCCAGATTGGGGAAACATACAAACAAAGTAAACAATCCACTGCTCCCCAAACCACAGGCAAGATACAACCAGTGGGGGGAGCACTGTGGACCCACTAAGTCTAATTTTGAAACAGAGACAGGAACATCCCTTGCGGGACACCCCAAAAATGTCTTGTGATTGGAGTCCCATCCATGCAGTGACCTATCAAGGCAGGGCGTATATGTACTCGGACTACAAGGCTGGGAAAGCCTGATGACCCATGGGTTGAGACAATGTACAAGATGGGTCACGAGAAGTGGAGAGTGGGCAGTGTGTAGTGGTGTGGTTAGACCCGACCTGCACCCAGAGTAAGGATGAGTGCTGTAGAGGAGGGGCATATGAAATTATGGGCTGAGGCGTGCAGGTGTTTGCTGGAGCAGATCTATCTGGACCGCCTCAGGGATGTAAGCAATAGTGTGCATTGGGCAGAGCTGTTGCCTAATGAGTAGCCATTCCCAGTCCAAGTCCCACTGCAGTGCAGTCTATTTTACATGGCAAAGTATGGTATAACCAGATGTGTTGTTGCAAATCCCACTAAATAACACCAAAGAACACATGCTCGCAACAACCCACTGTAGGCATGTAAGCCAATCTAATTGGCATCACAACTTATTATTGTTGTCCTCATCCCAGGGGTGTGTGTGTCCAAACCTACCTCCAAATGCAGTGTATATGCACAGCTGTTGCTGTAGAAGAAATGGCCAGCTGTGGACCTTCCCTTCAGCCTTCCTGCACATCCCTGGATATTTCCACTACTATCTGTCCCTCTTTGTACCCCAATAACACCACTTACCTATCAACCCCTTTTTCATTTCTGTTAATGTTTACAGTTACAAGTAGGTGACACCCTCTTCCCCAACTATATTGGCAGAATCTGGAACCCCCTACCCACATGTATTACCTCAGCTGTCTCACAGGACACATGTAAATAACACATGAAGGAACAACTCAAGCACACTTGGATCAGCACATGCTCACCACCTGGAGAACCCCCCCCCAACTTACACTCTATACCCCTACATCAACTAGTGAAACCGAGACCTCTTGTCCTGCCTCGCATACAAATCCCAACATCCTTCAAACCTTCCCTATTGCTCCCCTACCAATTATTCCAACAGCCTACTATGCAGTTACAATGTCTCCCCCTCTACTTACCTACCTAGGCAATAATCTCTGCTTCACTAAACAGAACTTTTAAACTAGAACTAACTTCTCACCTTAAACTGACCTCAGTCAAGCTTAAATAAATTATGCAATGTAAAAACTGCAAAACCAATGTTTAAAATAAGAAGACAATCACAATCCAAAAAATAAAAAAATTTTCTCTAGAAAAGAGCACAAATTATAAATAAAATATTTATTCTATAATAACAGTTAAGTTATAAAAACAAACACATATTTATTCATGGAATATCAGTTAATTTCAAAACTTCAATATATATCAATTAATCCCCTTAAGCACTTATTAATTAACTAATTTTAAGCACTAATTAATTAAATACTAGGACCATTGTAATCAATTTAAAATCATTATGCATTTCCCTTATAACCATTTATATACCTTTTTTATAATTACATTGTTTATATAAAAGTTTTGTTTCAATTTGTCTTCATAAAGGTTATATTTGCCTCTTTTGTTCAAAATAGAACCTTTTAAAGGTTAACATTGCCTTTGATGGCGTGTTTAAAAATGTTAGGAAATCATTTTTTGAAGAGGATGTTCATAGAAGGTTAGAATTATAATTCATGATGTGTCAATGTGCAAATGTGTCATGTTGTGAAGAAATGTTTATTCTGAAGTTGAAATGTTCTTATAAAAATATTGATACCTGAAGTGGTTGTAAAGAAGAAATTTATTCACCATTTGAGAATGAAATATATATGTATCAAATATATGATGGTTAATTTTGGTGGGAAAAATATATGTACTATAAAAATAAATGGCATTCTCTACTTTAATTACAAATTTAACACTTAAAATACAATTTTAAAAATATTACAAATATATGTCAATATTTAACAAATAATAAATAAACAATAATATAAATTATGATGTATATGACATAAAAAGTATGAGGATGTTTATGAACAATGATAATATGAAGTATGAGTCATCTCTAAAAAGAAGATGATAATAAAACAAACAAGGGCATTAGATTACAAATTTATTACAAATGGGTATTAAAGACAAACTTTCTAATAAACAGGGTGAATGGCAATTTTTTTTTGTTCACCTAAAATATTTTTTCATATAAACAATATTTACAATATATAAGTTTATTTCGCATATAAATGTTTTACTTAATATAAGTTTGATTTTACATATAAGTTGTTACTATTTTTTTTTTTGGAAAACTTAAAGGATTTTCAAGATAGTTTTGATATTTGAAACATTAAGAAAGTGTTTATATAGGATAATCAATTGATGTTAAAAAGATGTATATGTTGTCATGTTTTGTAGATGGCTTAAAAGCTTCATTTCAAAATTAATAATTGGTCCGTTTTCAAATTTTGTCATTTTTGTTTTAGAATTTTGTTTGAAAAAATATATATTTTTAACAAGGCCAAACCACACAAACACCAAAACAAGTGACCCCATGGAGCACCATTTGCTCCCACATTTTTGAATATTTTATGTCATTTTTGAAGACACTTTTTATACTGTATTATCATTGTGAATTTTTATTGAAAAATCATATTAATATTTTATGAATATGGTTTTTTTATCAGGAAGGTGCATAATAAATTCGTTGAAGATTTTATATCACAGTTACAACAAACCCATAAAAATTAATATTAATTAAGTATGATGTTAGATGCAATGTATTTAGAAGGGTGAGCAGAATATATGTGACACTGAAAGAAGTGTACACAGTATTGGTACAAGTTTTATGGATGCACCTAGATGTATTTGTACGTTTTCATAAGCTCCGATGTTATTAAAAGTTTTCCATTTGTCAGAATCTTGAGGTTGTCAAGAATTTGTAACGAAAAGGATAATATACATATGAACAAAATGACTAATAATAGTGAATCACAATATGATAGTATCCAGTGAATGTAAGATAAAGTTGTATAAGTCTTAAAAGGGAAAAAGTAGGGAGATATAGAAACAAAAGGATATTCAGGAGAATGTTTATAACATCCAGAAAATATGCATTTGTTCCGGTGCATTTTGTTTCAGTGATGAATGTTAGATTATTAATTAAGCATAAATAATTTAGTTAGCTTAAGATTTTATTGCATCTTATTTTTTTATTCACCAATTTTTTAACTTTTTTACTTCTCACATTAAAGGGAAAAGTTTAAGAAATATGTTGGTTTATGTTGGTTCATGGCCAACAACATTTAACTCCAAGACCACTGAACAACATTGGTACAGTGAAATGCGGAAGATGTAAAATTTGCACATGTATTGTGGAGAAGGTTGAATATATTAACATAATAAATTTGATGTTAGAGGCACATATTCATGTGAAAAATAAAGGTGTTATATGCTGTTTTTTTTTGTTAAGTGTTTTTTATGGCATGCAAAACAACAGAGATGTTTCTAAGCTAGATTTATGGAACATTTGAGAGATGTTAAACACCAGAGGGAAGACAAATGATTTCCTTGCATTTTAAACACTGCCATCAAGGCTATGCTAACCTTTTAAAAGGTACTATTTTAGAAAAATTTGATTGTATGTGGGACAATGAAGAAGGGATGAAACAAAAACTTGTATATAAAGAATGTGTTTATATTTTGAAGTATAATACAATGGTCCTTAAAGGACTAAATAGTGAATTAAATTGGAAATGCTTACTTTAAGTATTTGATGTATTTAATTGTATAATTAGTTAATTAATTAGTGCTTAAGAAGTTGAAGGTTATAAAAGTGTGTTTTAGAAATGAACTGATATTCCATGAAGGTGGTGACGCCGAGGCACTAGAATTTGTTATTATAGAATAAATATTTTTATTTTATAATTTGTGCGCTTTCTTCTGTGCATTCCTGAAATTGGTTTGGATCTGGTTGTTGCAATACCTCACATGTAAACCTGGCCTAAGCATGTATAATACTGACATGTTAACGTAAACTAAGCATGAAGAATGTGGTACGTAGCTATGTTAAGTCTGTTACTCTCTATGAATGTGAACACCTCAGCATTACTAGTAATATGTAGCTGGGGTTTACTGTGGTGCTCCACTCCCCGGGCCACTGCTGAAAATGCACAAGCATCCATCGGATTGTCCCTGTCAACAAATGTAAACTAAATACATGAAGTAGCGTGGGAGTATGTGGGAGCAAGCGGGTTTAAGCCTGTTTGGATGGCAGTAGGCAATGCCCACACTACAATGTAAACAAAAACTCAGTGTAAGCAGTGTAGCGTAACCGGAGGTTAGCAATGCTGAACCTTGCGCAAACCAGCGCAAACCTGCCTACAGTTGCTCTACAGTACCTTAGTCACTCTGTAGCCAACAGTTCTCATCATGCTCAGTAATAAAATAATCTGCACTCCCAGGTTGAAAACGCCCAACCCTGCACATTATAGTCTAAATGAGTTACCACTAAGCCATGGCAGATGCACATTCAGTTGCTGTTATCACAAACATATCATCCAGCACAGTCATTCAACAATATAGGTAATGTATGTAAGTATGTAGATTAATACCAGCAAATATGTGTACATTGCTCAATCACAGTATTCCGAGCAGTCTATGTGTATCAAAGAACAGTGCCTGTCCAATCATACTGTGAGAACAGTCATCCTGCATAATACTGAAGAGAATAATGAAAAATGGTGCACGCTGTGGAGGCGTGTGGGCATGCTTCATGCACAGAATGTCACACCTGGGGCATCCAGGAGATAAGGCTGGCCAGGTGTGTGAGCAAACTGCTGCTTCTCAACAAACTGGCAGGACGCTACCAGTGGGAGAAACAATGTAGACCAGCTAAGTCTAATGTTGACACAACAACAGGTCCGTCTCTGATGGGACAAACCAAAAATTGTGAGTCACATAGATGTTTCCACCAGTATCGGAGGAGGATCAAGGGAAGGCTCATACATATGTGGACTAAACAGATGAAGAGCCTGCAGAAACTTTGGTCGAGGCAGTATAATGGAGGAGTACCGAGACGTGCAGAGAGGGAAATGTGTGGAGGTGTGGTATGGCTGGGCTAGCAACTGGAGAATGGATGGATGCTGTGTACATGGAGCTCGGGGGCCAGGGGAAGGAAACATGGGTACTACATGATGGTAGAAATATGCAAATGAAGCAGAACAGCAATAGTGTAGTGGGTAGAGCATCCGACCAATGAGCAGGCATTCCCAGTTCGAGTCCCACTGTAGCACAGTCTATTTTACATGGCAAAGCACGTTATAACCAATACTTTTGTTGCAAAACCCACTAAATACCTTATATATATGAACTGGAGTACCGCAAGAAATGCACACATGACGTATCAGTGTCAGACGGAATAAGGCACTAGTAAGAAGGTGTAAGCACAAAAAGCAATAGTAAGCATATGTACGCACTAGTAAGCGGGCTTAAGTCCTTACAACTGCTTTAAAGTGCCTTAATCACTCTGTATCCAATGGCCCTTTGTCAGCCCAGCAACAAAATAAACAGCCATGCAGGTCACAAACCCAGGACTCTTTACACCATAGTCCCAGTAGCTATCCACCAAGCCATAACAGAAGTACAGAAGAATGAGGCAGAAGTAAACATGTCCTCACCATAGTATAACCAAACTGAACCTGTGAAAGCCATCAGTATACAGTCATATGTGCCATAACTGACTACAGAACATACATATGTGAACTAGAGTACTGCAGTAAGTCCAGATGTGAGGTGTTATTGTAATTAAGTGTAGAAGTTCCCAGGACCCCATACAGTGTACATACACATGTCTCAAGGATACAAGACACATATATAACGAGTGATGATGGGGAAATCAATGCCAAAAGGCAAATATTATGCCAATCAAATAATACGCACTGCTAAGCATAGCACAGCACTAGCTCTCAGACTACTGGCAGGATACTACCAGTGGGAGAAACAGTGTCAACCTGCTAAGTCTACTCTTAAACAAACACATGTCTGTCCCTGGTGGGATGATCCCAAAAATTCTGCTAAAAAGAGTCCTTGGGGTAACATACCATGCCTGAAAGGTAAGCAAAGACGGTAACGTATGTTTGCGGACTAAATGTGTGGGAAGCCTGAAGATCCATGGGTTTGGACAACATATGCAAAGGGTCCCGAGAAGTGAAGAGTGAGCAATGTGTAGTGGTGTGGTTAAATTCGGCTAGAACCTGTAGGAAGGATGATTGATGTGGAGGAGGAATGGGGGGAGAAAGGGAATGATAGGTATGACATTATGGACCAAGGTGTGCTGGGGTTGGATGAAGCCGTTCTAATGGGACCGGCCCATGGATGTCAGTGAGAAAGGAGGGGAGGACACAGGGAAGGTACTGAAACATACCATTTCCCATGGCAAACCACATTATGGGTAATATGTATGTTGCATAACCCATGGAATAACATATATATATATATATATATATATATATATATATATAAACTGGAGTACTGCGGCCATGAAATAACACATATATATATATATATATATATATATATATATATATATATATATACATATATTTAAACTGGAGTACTGTAGGAAATGCACATGTGAGGTGTCAGTATCATAATGCATAAAGCAGTAGTAAGGTTAAGCAGCAATAAGCTGTAGTAAGCATGTGTCAGCACTAGTAAGTGAGTGTACGTTTACAGGCTCAGCAAATCTGGCACAAACTATCTGTAGGCATATGCAGCCGGAGGTTTGTGTTTGCATGACGATAAGCACTGCGTACACAAAGTAAGCAATTTTGAGGCTAACCTGGTGTAACTGGATGTTACCTGCAGTTGGCAACACTTACTGTCTTGCATACATGCTTACAACTGCTTACAAATGCCTTAATCACCCTATATCCCACCACCCTTGTTCAACCCTGCAGCATAATTGACAGTCACTGCAAGGCCAAAACCCAGGACCCTGCATACCACAATCATAGTGAATTAACACTACACCATGTCGGATATACATAAATCCCAAGTATTCCCAGACATATCATGCAGCACAGTCAATTTGCATAAAGAAAATTGTACTAATATCATAACACACAACCTCTTATTGCAAACATTCTGGACACAGTGTGACAAAAGTGGGGCACAAATTGGGATAAATGTGAAATATTGTTCACATACATGTAAAACGTTGCTAGTTAAACAGTGATCTGTTGTATTACACATAATCTGAACATGATATCTGAAACTGTAATGCATCGTCATTCCTGACTGACCACATGCCTGACATCATCCACGTCAATTGGCCAGATGAATGTGGGACAGGCCAATAATGTGAGCCAGTCATGCATGGACATATGGACAGTTATAGATCTGTAAATGTAGAGAGATACGCAGGTACATATAAATGTAGGACTCACACATACATCATATCACATCAATGGTATATAGGTAGATAGATAAATATGTCCACATATATTTATATATATATATATATATATATACATATATATATATATATATATATATATATATATATATATATATATATATATATATATATATATATATATATATATATATGGATAGATATGTGAATTGCATCACCACAGTTAATGGGGGTGGGGGCTCAAATGAGGGATACCTGGTGATGACTGCTATGTTATCCCCACCACAGCCATAACAGATATGCTGTGCAATGCAATATCCAGCACATACAGTTCTTGACCCCAGTGACCTCCGCAACACTGCTTCAATGGTCTAACAGTAAGCCAATACAACTGTATAAAGTCACGGCAATATTTGAAACTTATCATCCAGTCCAATCATGCAACTGTACAGAGAATATATACCATAATCTAGATGTATCTGTGTGTAAATATATTATTATCTAAACTGATACAACATATGTGTGTATACATATATATATGTATATATATATATATATATATATATATAGTTTTCCAACACTATATACATATATATATATATATATATATATATATATATATATATATATATATATATATATATTACTATATATGAACATATATACATGCAAATACCTACATCGACACATATATGCGTCTGCACCTATATGTATACATATACACAGCAAGTTGCATATGTGTATGCAGATATACATCTATGTAGGTTTATACGGATATAGTTATATATATGTCAGTAGATATATATATCTATATCGGTATATATGACCATACATCTGTAGAGAGCAATGGCAGATTAACAAATACACATATGTCCACATGCACCATTACTAGGGTTGAGAAGCCCTACACACTATATGTCATGTACATCTAGGCATCCCCTGGCCCCCACGGCCAAACACATCCACCCCGCAATACACTACCAAGTGTTGCAGATCCTGTAACCAGGACCTGACACTACATGGGCACAAGAAGTTAACAGTACTACATCCCATATGTATGATGTCAGGCTGGTATTGTTAACATATCATGCAGTACAGTCTGCCTCCCACAGGTAATGTAAAATGTGGTAGCCATCAACATCCCCAGGATACAGATACACAGACACAACCTATAAGCGAAATCTGGACTCGTGGATGGGAAATCGCAAATTCACCCCTGGGATCTCTTCTGTGTCCCTGCTAGACAGAGGCACAGTAAACTAATCTTAAAAGGGTACCTTCTGTGACCTACTCTACAGAGGCACAGTAGGCTAATCTAATAGGGAGGCGGAAGCCAAATACACTCTGGCTAGGCTTATAAATGCCCTAGGGCAGATAGCCTCGTATCTACCTATGAACCTATGAACCTATATGCAGATACATATATACATATGTACATATATATATATATATATATATATATATATATATATATATATATATACACGTATATATATATATATATATATATATATATATGTAAATATATATATAGATATATATATATATATATATAGATATGGATATACATGTGACTACACATACACACGCAAATATATGCACAGTAAGATACATATGTAGAAGGTGCATACAATATGGAACAGCCACTATGCCTACAGTTAACACCTGAACAACTGGACACTGTAAGGGACACCCATACAAATGACAATTGTTGCCTGCAACATATACCTACAGAGAGGTCATAGGGAAAACACCACACACAGGTTTGCAGAAATGGAATACCTTTCATTGTTTACTATTACAGTTCTATATGCCATGTCATACAGCTGTTCAGACACTGACATCCATATAAACAGAATAATGTAACCGTGAAACAGTTATACTACTACAGTAGTCTGGAAATGTTTACAGCTGTTGCTGTCCAGGCCAAGCCCTTCAAACTGTACAATAGTGAGGACAGACTGGGCCACAGGATACCAAATGATCAACAGTATCTAATGCAGGTGTATAGTTCAGCAGCCTCTATCTACACTCTGTACAACAGCAGTGGGTGGTAAAGATGTCATGTGACCAAATGGGTTGTAACAGTGACATAACAAGGCATAACTGACACCATCACATGCACACTGACAAACAGAACATTCTGTCTGGCAGGAGGCAGTAGACTTGCATTAACGGAATATATGTAAGTAATGTAAATATAGGTAATGTACACTGCACTTTACATCCAGATACCTTAAGGGAGCTCACCCTTGATACTCCCACATATTTAACAGCCTAGGTCATTTATGGTGCTCCCCCCACAGACTCAGTAATACAGGGCCATACACCACTGTTACATCTGAGGCTCTGGAGCACAAATGAGCAATGGTGGGTGACACTCACACCATATGTGGCCCCAGCCCCACCTTTATACCTTATGTGTGGGGGATACAACAGAAGTGGACTGATGGCAGCAATGGGCATGTAATACTCTCAGCTATCACTGGAACCCCCACAGCATGTCATATGTGCAAAGCTTGCTATGTAGGTCATGTACTGACAGCACTCAACACACACACACTGCCAGTGGAATATCTGACACAGGACCTGTGTGCTGGACAGACAACACATGATAGGCACACCTCTGGCCACCAAGAGGATAGGCCCACAGTTGAGAGCTATGCAGATAGACTGCATTCCAAGGTAAAGTAGTATGCACACACACACACCCTGTAACACCAGTAATATACAAATCATGACACAACTCTACTCACACTCTGTCTGTAGTTCCTGAACCTCCTACAAATATGTAGCTGCCCTGAGTGTGCCGGTTCTCCTGTAAGAGGTATGGATACCTGCTGTCTGTAACACTGATGCCCACACACATGAAGGACTGTACAAACATCCACAGAATGTCCAGGTTATGTCATCAAATATAACCCCTACTGTACATAATACGTGAAGCATTCTGATATCTCAGTGGCTTGTTAGCAGATATGATGACACTAATTATGGTGTACAGCACATATGCACCATGTCATGCACAACATATGTACACATGTTGACAGAGTTGTGGCTGGCAGCACATACACAGGGCCGATAATGACATGTTGCTGTGATAATGTCATACATTTACTGTTGTAAGAGGGTTTGTGACAGCATATGTCCTATGAGGGATAGGACGCCAGTAGCTGTCACTGCTTTCACCATCTACAGAATGCAATTCTCACACTACCATCTGCAGTCCACAGATAGATGCTCCATTGGTAACACATGAAACCAAAGGCACAACACACTGCCCTGTCTGCAGATGACCCTGCAGATGGGGATTCCACATAAACATGGAACTGACATAGCAGTTATGGAGACATGTAGGAAAGACATATTCACACATACACTGCTAAACCAACAGTATGCCACATGCAGTATAGCAGCACCTACAGTCCATAGGCAGGTCAATCACATTCCCCTCCTGCGTGTTGCCCTATTTCCACAGTGTATGTTGTTAGAGGTAAATTCCCAATCCATCTCATATGCTGGTTGCCAACTAACATATCTAGTTCCTGCTCACAGTGAAGGACAAGGGATCCTAGATATCAGAGTGTGTTTCCATGCAATTGGCTATGGGAATGTTACCACAGCTGTTCCACATGCAATCAGCTAGGGGAGGGCTGCAGTTCATGCAGAGGCCATCAGCTGATCATAAGCATCACTTAAAATACACATGCTGCTGCATAAGCAAAGCAGGTGTAGGTCCCCACACCCACCAGAGAGGGAGTGGGAGAGGCATACAGAGGCAAAGACATGTCAGAGAGGGGTAAGAGAGTAAAACTGCAGCTTGTTTGTGTCACACACCTACCAGCACAGGGTATCAAACCACTGACAACTATGTAGTGCTATCACAGTTCAATGCAGTTATTGGATGCGCCACATGAGTTACCTATTGTGGAGTGCTCAGAACATATATGTGATGGTGAGTGACATCTGCAACAGGGATACTGTAGCTATACGGTAGGTGATGTACATGTGCCTGTCCGCATAAACAGGTGTCAGCGTCAACACAGCCGCACTCTCACAGGGATATGCACACATCGACACACTTGGCAGGGCCAGGAGTACAACTCATCAGTAGCAGGATTGCCACAACACATCACTGTGCAGGTATCACATGCACCACACGGGTCATACGGAGGTTGTATGGGAAAAGGGTATGGGGAGGTGTCTGACATCAGGCAGCATGCTTCAGTATGCCCATGGGGGTTGTAATGAGTGTGGATGTGAACATACGCACCATACAACACACAGACAAACACACATGGTGTCAGTACTGACATGCATGGGTGCATGTCTGCATGGGTGTGTGGAAGTCGACTGTGGCAGCAGGCTATACAAGGGTAGGCGATGGGTATACCTTGCATCAGGCCACATGACAATGGTCTGCATTGTGTCTCAGGGCTGTAGTTTTCGCAGTTGCCCACACAGGTGGGTATTGTATCCCCCATAAAGTCACCTGGGTGACTATTGTGTGTGGCCAATGCTGTGCATTACTTGCCATGTATGTGTTCCTTAGTCCATGACATGGATGGTGTCTGGGATGTGCACACCTCCCACATGGATGCACAGTGACATGTTGAACTGTACCTGGGGTGTCTGGCCCATGTTGTGAACACAGATTATCATCATATGTACCAGTCTTGCCCACCTGTGTTGGGGACCAGTAATGGGCACCAGGTTTACACTATACCTACATTGATAGCATGCTAACATCATTCCCTGGTGTCAGTGGCATCTGTCCATACAGGGCTTGTTGTTAGGCATGGTATGTCTGCTGTGGGTCACATGTGATGGCACCACAGGTGGTGCAGGTGTCCATTGGGGAACATGGGGGAGGTGCACTATCAACATGTACGTGCTTATTGGACAGATGGACATGGTGACATGCCCTATGTAGCCCACTGGTATCACTCCATAGTTACTATCAGTGGCCAATATGCAGTGTACTGCTCACATATTGGCTGTTGCCTAGGCATGTGTTTGTGTATGAGACATGGGTTGAGAGTGTGCACTGGGTAATACTGGGGTTGCTAACTGTGATTGCCTGGCCTCAATGTCACATGTATGGGTATGGCTTTGCACCCCAGCCTCTTAGCTATTTTACATCTGTTATCTCTGTATGGTGGACATTGTGATATACAGTAGGGCCACCATATAAGAAATATGCAAAACCCGCTCCACATTGGCCACAGGTGTCACATGCTCACAACCAGCTCTACTCAGGATACAAGTTGCAAACACACACACACACACACCTGTCATGTCTGGGAGTTGAACCCCTACCTAAGTAGTTTATTACAACACAGCACTACGCAGTTAAAGTACGCGCCATGCACATTACTTAAGTACTCCTTCCCCAAAGGTGAATTTCACAATGAATGACATCAGCAGGATTGCAAAAGTAGGACATTTGAAATGTACTGCGGGTGACTACCCTAAAATGCATTGCTCCCTACACAGACAATGAGACACATACAAAACATCCACAACCAACATGTGTAGGTATAGAACCCCTGACAGAGATCTATATCACACTACAGCATGGACCTGTTATAGGATGCAACATGGGGACTACTAGAGAACTCCTTCCCCAAAGCTGTATTTCACAATGAATGACATCAGCAGGATTGCCAAAGTAGGCCATTTGAAATGTACTGCGTGTGACTAGTCTATAATGCATTGCTTCGTATACAGACATTGAAACACACACAAAACATCCAGAACTGCCATGGGTGGGGATGGAACCCTACCACAGTTCTAAACCACAATCCTGCAGTACGCAGTTACAGGACGTGCTACAGAGAGTACTGAGCTACAGCCTTCCCAGAGGTGTATTTCTAGTTGGGTGACATCAGCAGCCTTGCCAAAGTCGAGTATATGAATTGTAAGGAGTGTGAGTACCCTAAAAAGTATTGCTCTCTACACAGTCAGACTTGCACACTAACACACACGCACACACACACACACACACACACACACACACACACATACACACACAGTTGCCAAGTCTGGGGTTAGAACACCTACCTAGCTACTTTATCACACTACAGCAGTACACAGTTAAAGGATGCGCTATGGAGATTACTAGGCTAAAAACCTTCCCACAGGTGTATTTCTAGGTGGGTGACATCAGCAGCCTTGCCAAAGTTGAGTATATGAATTGTAAGGAGTGTGAGTACCCTAAAAAGCATTGCTCTCTACACAGTCAGAGACAGACAGACATGCACACTAACAAACACACAGTTGCCAAGTCTGGGGTTAGAATACCTACATAGCTACTTTATCACACTACAGCAGTACACAGTTAGAGGACACGCTATGGAGAGTACTGAGCTACACCCTTCCCAGAGGTGTATTTCTAGGTGGGTGACATCAGCAGCCTTGCCAAATTTGATTATATGAATTATAAGGCATGTGATTACCCTAAAAAGCATTGCTCTCTACACAGTCAGAGACAGACAGACCCACACACTAACACACAGACAAACACTCACAGGTGCCAAGTCTGGGGTTAGAACACATACCTAGCTACTTTATCACACTACACCAGTACACAGTTACAGGACATGCTACAGGGATTATTGGGCTACAACTTTCCCAGAGGTATATTTTTAGGTGGGTGACATCAGCAGCCTTGCCAAAGTTGAGTATATGAATTGTAAGACGTGTGAGTACCATAAAAAGCATTGCTCTCTACACAGTCAGAGACAGACAGACATGCATACACAGTTGCCAAGTCTGCGGTTAGAACACCTACCTAGCTACTTTATCAAACTACAGTAGTACATTGTCACAGGATGTGCTACTGAGATTATTGGGCGACAACCTTCCCAGAGGTGTATTTCTAGGTGGGTGACATCAGCAGTCTTGCCAAAGTCGAGTATATGAATTGTAAGGAGTGTGAGTACCCTAAACAGCATTGCTCTCTACACAGTCAAAGACAGACAGACATGCACACACACACACACAGTTGCCATGTCTGGTGTTAGACCTCCTACCTAACTAGTTTATCACACTACACCAGTACACAGGTATGGGATGCACCACAGAGATTACTGGGCTACAGCTCTCCCAAAGGTGTATTTCACATTGGATTACCTCGGCAGGCTTGTCATAGTAGAGCTATGGGGAGGTGTGTGCATGGGTCATAACCCATTCATGTATGGGTTGACATGACACATGCAGGCACACACAGGGTCATATGTCACAGATATGTGTATACAGCTGCTAGATGACTACTTCCTTGTACAGTCATGTTGCACAGCTGGCACATGCACCACATAGTCTGTAATGCTGACAGATACTGGTGGCTAGTATCTGCAGTGAGTGACACGTGCACCTCATGTGTTTGGGGCCCTTTGGCTGTGTGCTGGGTGGGACAGGACTGGATGGCTCCTTGTCACAGTCACCATCTTCCATACATCTATGTACATCTACCTTTGGCTTACTATAGTGTGTCGCCCTGACATATATGTCTGTATTCCTATCCACTGTGTGTGCAAGGCATGAGTGGTGCATACTGACGAGTATCTGCACTAACATCTGCAGCTGCCAGATATGTCTGGTCCACTGGTGTTTGCAGTCATGGCCTTCATGTGTTTGTGTGTGAGCATGTCCAGTATGGCCATCTGTAGTGGATGTGTGGATTGTGTCCAGGTAGTTTGTGCTGCAGTGCTGACCTTTATGTTGTACACCAACAGGTAGCATGCTATGTTCTGCAGGGTATCCATCGATCAGTTGGCTTTGACTGTTACTACATTTCTGCATAGCAGCGGGGCACACCTGACTGCTTCTACATTTATACACAGGAGTGTGGGGGCACACCTGACTGTTATTACATTGCTATGTAGGATGGGGGGGCACACCTGACTATTTCTACATTTCTACACAGGGTTGTGGGGCACACCTGACTGTTATTACATTGCTATATAGGATGGGGGGGCACAAGTGACACTCGTACACATTTGCTATGACTGTACTGGTATGTCTTGTACTCCATTTCATTCTGTATTTCTAAGTATCATGCTAACTAGAGGCATACCAGTGTACTACAGATCATGGCTTTGGTTTTCCTACATATTATTGTCTGACTTCCTACCCTTCAGAACTAACATCCCACTGCCTGCCCTGCTGTGGTCTGTGTGTGTAGGCCTGGGGGTGGGGTTAACCATAGCTATCATTCTGGGGCCATGGCACAGGCCCTGTTTGGGTTTGTCTACACCTGTCCTACTGGCTGTGACTGTTGTTGGGTATGCGAACCATCCTGACTGGCATGTGTGGGTCATATGGACACACATGTCACTCAGCACATTTCCTGCAGTGGATTTTGTACCCTCTGTAGTACTGACTACTATGGTGACTCCAGTATGTGTTAAACATGCCAGGGTGCCACTATGGGTGTCTACTGTCTGCTGCAGTAACATTCAGACACCCAATTCCTTTGCATGCTCACATCCATACCATACCTACAGGTGACAGCACATTCTACTCCATTTGGCAATTGGTAGGTTGCTTGACTTACCTTGTCGGTGTGCCAGAGTTGCGGATGGTGCTGGAGGGCTACCTATGTTGGATGTACATAGTACACTCCCTATACATGGTTGAGCACAGGTGGTGTCATGTTTGGTATTCCTTTTACTGTATGTGCGTGTCAGAGAGAGGTGTCATTCCCTGGGACCCTACTGTGTCAGTGCATGTGTTATGCATTGCCTCTTTGCCAAGGCCAGGGCATACTGGGCATGCCTCCTTCTGCCTAGTGGGGAAGGCTCAGGTTCTTCCTCCTCCAGGTCACTCTGTGCCTGTGCAGGCCTTGGCATTGGTGGGCTGTGTGGCCCTGCCCCATGCTGTTCCTGCTGCAGCTGTTTCCGCAGGATCATATTGTGTAGCATAGCACATACCATAACAATTTGGGTACATGTAGCTGGTGAATACTGCAAGGCTCCACTGGATGTGTCCAGACACTGGAACTGTGACCTGAGCATCCCAAACACATGCTCTATTATATGTCTGGCCTGTGCGTGTGCCTCATCATAGCATTCTTGTTCAGGTGTGTGTACATTTCTGATGGGTGTCATCAGCCATGGCTCCAGTGTGTACCCAGCATTCCGCACTAGGTGACCATAGGGGATGTCCCCTTTGGCAAATCTCTGGTACAGCTGCGTCAGATGCCATATGTGGGAATTGTCATAGCTTCCAGAGCAGCTAGCACACACATTCATTATAATGCCCTGGGCATCACATACGACCTGGCAGTTGATGAAGGGGATGACCCTGTGGTTGATGTAGACCCTACCCTGCTCACCAGGTGGTGCTTTATTGCATATGTGCATGCAGTCTATAGCACCCACTACCCCAGGGTAATCTGCTATTTGGTGGAAGAGACGCATATTGCTGGTCAACACCTCATGAGTGTTGAGGAAATATACATGCTCACTGGCATGTGCTGACATGGCATGCAGGAACTGTTGGAATACTCTGGATACTGATGCCTGTGAGATCCCCATGATATTCCCAGTTGTGCTTTGGAAGGTACCTGTGGCTAGTATACCTAAGTCTACACATACCATGGTATCCACTGAGATGGGTTCCCCTCAGTCAGTTTGGTGTGTCAGGTGGAGCTGGCACAGCTCAACTATTTTCTGTAGGAGGTCTCTGTCCACCCTATAGTGCTTCACTATCTCCAGCTCATGTAGCCCCTGGTAGGTTACCCTGGGTTTGTACACTCTTCTCCGTCTCCTCACTGTGGGTTGTTCGGCAGCATGCACATCCTCACCAACCTCAGCCTCTTGCACATGTTGTTCTATGTTGCCTGCTGCAGCCCTTCTCATTTTGTAGGTTTGTTTGTTAAAATATCCCCACTTGTATACACCAGTGGTGTGGAGTGTGGGAAAAACCAGTGGAGGAGGTGTTTGCTTAGTTTATAGTAATGTTCTGGGCTGGGCTGCTGCCTGTGTAATTGGCTGCTTCTGATACATTTCACCAGTCAGCTAAGCTAGTTCTCCTTGATTACCTTCCTACTGCTGTTTTCCCTTCCCATTGCCCTTCTGTTTAAGCCCGGGGGTGCGCCTTGCAAACAGAGTACTCAAATGTGCACACTGCTGCTATTTCCTGGTTTAACTTATTTTTTCTTCCTGTAAAACCCGGTGTGTGGCACGCACACCCGCTTACACTTTGTAAAGAGTGCTAGGCACGTTTAGACACACCCCCTAGCTTAGCTGTGCTAAGCTAGGAGCATACCCGAGCCACAAGGCTCCAGTCCACTTACAACCCATGATGTCACCTACCTCCTAGTCTTGCACTCAGCTATTCATACTCTTACACTGTTGGGACCTGCCTCACGTGTTGGGGAAAACTGGGATTCACTATCCTTCCCCTCATTTGCATAGGATTGCCTGCTAATGCATAGTTACATGTGTCACACTGAGCCTCCCCCCTTAGCCACCACTATTCACTGGCCAGGTTGTCTTTTGCATACCATAGACTTGCATGGCAGAATACTGATTTTAGTTAGAATGCTTGGTTTAGGTTTATTTTCTTATTTTCTCACTGATCCCATTTGCGTGCTGCTGACCTATGCTTAAACAGCCAAGATGGGCGATAATAAAATAAAAGTTGTGTTTTTTACTTTTTGTATTGTTTGCAATGCCAGTGGCCATATACCTGGCTATTGGCATGCTTCTTCAATGATATGCAGCATTTATTTGGAGCTGTCATGTCTCCATTTTGGATTTTACAGAACCGTACTCGGTTACTAACCGAGTACATTTCTGCAGATTACGCAGGGGCAGCTCGTGGCATCGGGCTGCTGGACTGCAGCCCCCTCATTTGTTTTTGGTCTTGTTTATATGTTTTAATTTAATGTAAAAAAAAAAAAAATCTTTTTTTTTTGTACTTTAATTTCACTGCTTATCGCGCATATGCTGCGCGCTGCGCATTATTTGTAAGCAACTTTTTGTTTTTTTTTTTTTTTTTGCAGCCCGGAGGAGGGGCATCATCATGATCATTGATGAAGTCTATCGCGGGCGGTTTTCCAAACTGCATAGACTTGGGAAGGGCTCGGGACGACGTCCGCAGGCCATGTCAGTCATGGCGTGCCTGCTGGGGCTAAGCCTAAATGCTGCTGATTTAGTTGTGTCTCTTTCCCGGCTTTATGTGATGGGAAGAGCGAGATCAATCAGTTCAGTTTAGTTTAGGATTAGGAAATTCTTTTTTTTGGTAATTGTGATCATCATTGTATTTTTTTAAGAGTAGAAGAAAGAAGAAGAAAGAAGAAGAAAGTACAGAGTGAAGGACGGGTGCAGATGTAAGTATGTTAACTCTTTTTATGTGTTCTTCCAGATTCAATTATAGTTTACAAAGGAAATCAAGTCTGAAGAAACATGTAGTATTCTGAAGTGCTGTGCATTTGTGTTTTGAAGTTTGTGTACGACTACAACATTGTGCTGAGGCCTGAGTATAGAAATGCTTTGAAGGATATCTGATCTGTATGTATTATTCTATTATTCACAAGTTTACTGAATGCCCATAATAGAGAAGTACTTTTATGTTTTTTTTACTTTTCGCCTTTTACTCTGTTAGAAACAGATTCAGTAAGTAAGGTGGTTTTCACCAATGTTGTTTACTTGTTTCCTTAAAAAAAAAAAAATGTCACAGACATTGAAACTGTTGTCCTCCTTTTATGATATGATATGATAGTATATATTTCTTGTTTAAAAGACAACAGCAATAATGCTATTCTTATTTTTTGAAAAAGTTATATACCAGTCTTTTAGGGAAAGCATATGATTAGCAGAAGCCCAGTAATATGCATGTGAAGTTTGCTACTGAAAATGTGCATTTTTTTTTTGTTTTTTTTTTTTTGCATGAATGTATACTATTGTTCAATTTATTGTCTGTTTATTTTTACAACAACTTTAAACAGCTTGTTGAGTCAGCACTG
This sequence comes from Protopterus annectens, assembly GCF_019279795.1. NCBI lineage: Eukaryota > Metazoa > Chordata > Ceratodontiformes > Protopteridae > Protopterus > Protopterus annectens. The sequence goes on along the minus strand of NC_056732.1, from coordinate 1,687,340,657 downwards.
GTCTGCATCACTGTCTAGGGTTGTCATTCAACCTAAACTATTTTGGCTACCTGCTGATGTTCTGATGTTCCTTTGCTGCCTTTAAGTTAAGGAAAAGTTATAAATAAATGAAAACAAAAAAAAAAATCTGGTTAATCAGCTGCAGTCTCAACAGAATAAAGCCAAGCAGTGTTGAAATAAAAGGATGCAGCACAGCTGATCAAATAAAAGTAATGAACAAACAAATGGCAAGCTGTAAAGTTGACATAAACTTTTTTTTTTTTTCTGCAGAGAATATGATATGTGTTGTTTAGTAAATGTATGTTGCACAAAAACCTACACCAGTAAAAACTGAGATAATGATTCCATATTTCTGCAAAGGAATGTAGTGACGGGTGCACTGGTAGCATTGTTGCTTAACAGTTACAGGTAATTTCAGACATATATTCTTCAGAAAAGTACATGGTAAAACAAAACCTTTTATTCTAGCAATTTTCCCTGGTTTTGGACTTTTGTCCCCCAATAATTTTTGGCTTTTCCAGATATTCCTTTTTAAAAGATACCAAAAATTATGAAGTGTTATCAGTTTGCTATCATTCCCTATTTTGCTATTATACTAGCTTTATATTTTTTAATGCATGCAACATAGGCACATTTCTTGTGGATTTTTTTACTACTTCAGAGATTGCATATTTACTGACGCTGTTTCAATGCATGTGAGTTTCAGGCAGAGAAAGTTTTATGCTTAGTCTATTTTCATTGTAGACCTTGTTTTGTTGTTTTGGTGATCCATTAGGGTTCGTGTAAAATGCAAAATAAAACTTTCAAATGAAATCTAAAGCAGTATGCACATTTTATGAGTAAAATGGGGCAAATAACCAAGGGATTGGAATGTGGAATGGCTGAGGGAGGAGGCCATTCATTCATGATTTTGTGAGGGGAGGAAGGGTGGCAAACTCAGCAGCCCCGGTTGAACTATACTTTATTTTTTTTTTCCACAAAATTTGTGGTTGTGGTTTTCTAAATCATTTAGGAGAATGAAGTCTTCTAAATGACAGACATTATCAACTGTCTTAAGTTTATACAAAAAGCAAGTAGTGTTAGTGTGTTTTGTATCAATTGGCCTTAAATAAAAGATTTCCTGCATTAAAAAGTTTAGAGAGGCGTGTGTACGCTTTGTCGCTTTAGGAATATAAGATAATATCTCTCAATTGTTGTCCCCATTTTGGCCTTTAAAATTCACTTCCCTAATAATCCCTCCTCAAATGACAATTTTGAAAGAAAATGTAGAGGGTTTACAATTATATATAACTGTAATTATATTTTTATTATTGTTTTTATATCTTTTTTTGTAGATGCTCTGCAGCACGACCAGCTTCCTAAAGGTATTGTGTTGCAATTTTATATTTTTTTTTCACATTTTTTGTGTTTTTTTCATAAAGTGGTGGTTTTTCATTCAAGATTGAAGTTAGAAAATAATGATTGATTTTTCTAACAGATGGGTTTCAGATCATTAATTTTATAGAAAATTTGTACTAAATTTGTACTAATGCTACCGTTCCATTATTTAAATTAATAAAATAAACATTATTACATATTTAAAATTAACCTTATTTTGTAACTGTATCCAACTTATGGTTATGTTTGGCTTTCTTTTTGGCTCTTGCTCTGAGTGTGAGAGTATGAGTGTTGTCAGATTCACTGTTCAGCCAGAGACATTTATGTTTATGACATACTTTGTTCCACTTGCAACTTAAAGTGTGATTGTAGTGGCCAAGGAAAAGGCAAGGAAGGCCCATGCAAGGCATGCAGCAGGGGTGCAGGCAATCCAAGGTCGCCAAAGTCGTAATTACAAGTCCGACTGCGGCTTTTCATCTGTCCTTTTCTTTTCATCTTGTCTGCAGATTTTCTATCAGATTTATACTGTTTATTATTGCTTTATTAAATGCATGCTGTCACAGTGCCCTGTTGTTCTGCCAGCCCTGTTGTTCTTTTAAAGCAATGATGTGTTGAGAGCATTAGTAAGATGCAAAGTAATTTTTAATAAGCATACTGTTAAAATATTACTATTGTTAAGACCTTACAGCATTTGTTGTCATGCAGAATATTGCAGAGCAGAGAATATACATATAACTAGATTGGCTAAAGCCTTAGATATTGAATGCATATGACAAAAAGGAATATAAAACAGGATTACAGAGAAGATCATTACTTTTATTTTTTATTGAGACTTGCTTTTTGAGATATTTGAGATTTGTAGTCATCTTGCAGGCTTACCATAAAAAAAACAATGCCAATCTATCATATATGTGGTCCATAACTTGTGGGAATCCTTTAGTAGATAGTTGTGTCGCAGGCAGCAGGTTTTTGATAAGAAACATTTTTTAGTGGGGGTACATCACATTGATTACTTTCAGCATGTTCTTGGTAGTAATTTATTTTTCATGCCTCACAACCTGTTTCCATCTGATATTAAGTAAGTTGTCATGTAGCCAATGCATTGAAATATTTTTTTTCTACACTTCATTTTGTCTTGATTGCAGCCACCACTGAGATTATGCTAGTCCTGCACGGCCTGATTTCAGATTCCTGGATAGCAGATTTACCTCATTTGCATGGTTTTCACCTGAAAATGGGGTAATTTGCATACAGGGGCTGGGAATGTGAAGGACTAATGCAAGGGCGCTCATGCACATCAAACGAGCACGTACGTGGATTGCTTGGCTGCCATATTGCCAACATTACCTCTTACACTAATCATGCACGCCGTGCAGGGCTTGCTGAATCCAGGGGGTTAGCTCCCTTTGTAAAGATCACTTTCTACATCCTCTCAAGCTCCAATACAACTCCTGTTTAACAAAAAAAAGTCATGACTACTCAATGGCAACAAGTCATTATTAAACAAATTCCCAAAGTCCCAAAATCATCTTCTACAAATAGCATTAGAGTAATTTCTGTTTTCCTCTCCCTAGGGAAATGTTTGAAAAGTTAATATACTGCCAGTTTTGGAAATAAAGAAATAAGTATGCCAGTCAACAGTGAAGTCCCCAGGCTTCTGTTCTGTGACCTCTCCTATTTGTCATCTAATTTTCTAAAGTAAAAGCCAATATCAAAGGGGTCTGGCTGACTGAGCTTGCAGATGACTGCAAGCTAGGAGCATTAATTGACTGCCTAAATGACTTAGCCATACTGCAGGAATGTTTGTCCCAAATAAATAACTGGTGCCAAAATCATGGACTAAATTAAATGCAAAAAAATGCATTATTGTATCCTTTGGGAAGTCATCTACCATAGAGAGCTATCACATTAAAAATACACCTCTAAGAGTTGATACAGTTGTTTGGGATATGGGAAATTATAGGTTCATAGGTTATATGGAAGTGACCTAACCTTTGAGTAACATGTGTCCATCGTTGTAAGACAGTCCTTCTGTATTGTGCAGCTTATAAACAAAGGGATTGTTTCTAGATCTAGGGACATCATTGCCCCCCCCCTACTCAGTCCGTATTAGGCCAATCATTTAATATAATGCCCCCTTTGGCATGTATCTGTCTAGACACATGCAAAAACTGGAATGTCCACAGAGATGTCTTACTAAAAGGATACAAGGCCTAAACAACATACCCTACATGGACTGACTCAAAGCCCTGTCACTATACTCGGTATCCTACAGACTGCTAAGAGGTGGCCTGTTTTTGGTATACAAGATTTCCTACAACCCAATACTAGTGGATTTCCTGAACATCAGCAAGTCAAATGGCATCAGAAATACTTGGTCTGAGGATCTAAACCCCTTTTTCAACATCAACAAGAATGGTGTGGCAGGTCAGGTATATCTCGCAGGGGATACCACTGCTCTGGAAGGGACTCTCCATCCACATGAAATAAATGTTATCCCTGTCCATATTCAAGTGTAGCTTGGATCTATGGATGGAAAACAGAATACTAAGGCTTTCTTCTGTACTACTAATGGACAAAAGCAGCTCCTAAATGTTTTATCCCAGGCATGGGTCCCTTAAAATTAGCTATGGTATGATTCCAGTTATTCTCATTAGGGGTAATATATAATTATCGTCTGAGGATGGGTAAGGCCAATCTCTAACCAAATGGGATAGGTTAATTAGAGCACAAAAAGGGAAGCTGGCTAGGCTTAAAATGGCTTACAAGGGCAGCTAGCCTAGTACTTACCTATGAACTTATGAACCTATGCAATAATCTCTAAAAACTGACATGGGTCTTGCTCCTGAAGGAGCACAATGACTGCATTAGATTAGTTAGATTAAGCCATCCTTTGGAACACAGACAAAACTACTGAACATCAGGAATATTCATTAACCTAACTAAAGCATTTGACCTGAGAATCACCACCTGTTCACAAATTCACTAATTCAGGTAGGAATAAACAATCAAATCCTTCTCTAGTTCAAGGACATTTTCCAACAGGAACTTTTCTGTACATATTGAGTCTTCAAAATCAGCCTCAGCCCTAATTCATTAGGGTGTCCCCCAGGGATCTATCTTTTCCTCAGATTAATTATCCCCATATGCAAGCCAACTGCTAGCTAACCTATCACATATATCCTTCATTTTATATGTATGTAATAGGGTAGTCCACATTTCCATCTCTTCCACTGAAACTATTAAAACAAACAAAGTAGATTTACACTAATTCTCATTCTGGTTATCAGATAAATTGCTTTTAAACACTAAATTTTCACATTAATAACAACATGCTATGCATGCAGTCAGTCGTGACGGACTTGGTTACCCAGGTTGATAGCAACCTGACTTTTGACCACCACGTTGCCTCCGTTGTGTGGAAGGCTTTCTACATGGCCCACCTCATAAGTAAGGGCATTTTATCCAGGAACAAGGAGGTCATAACATCCCTGTACTCCTCCCTTATCAAACCCATTATCAAGTGCAATGCCCCATTCGGCATGTTCCTTGCCAAGCACATGCAGCAGCTGGAAAGACTACAGAAGTTCCTGACCAGGAAAATCCAAGGTCTCAAATAACTGTCCTATACAGATAGGCTAAACGACTTGTCCCTCTACTCAGTCTCATGCAGCTGCTTAAAGATGACCTGTGTCTGGCATACAAGGCCATCTCAGACCCAGACAAAATGGAGCGAGTAAAACAGAAAGCAACTCTATCACTCACAGACAAAAAAAATAGGTTTACTTTCCTCATCCAGCAGGGAATCGCCTGCTGTGCTTTAGTTTATGCAGGTTTGAAATCTTTTCAAAAAAAAAAAAGAGACACACAGAAATTCACTGTGCATTTAAGTATCACTCAAGAAACAATTTAACCAATGAAAATACACGTGAAATGTGCAATCTAGAAAATTTAAGTGTCTCCCACATAGACCAAAAAAAAAAAGAAAAGCAGGCCAAGCAGATTTCTTAAAACAGAAAACAAAATGGATCAG
>NC_056732.1:1687277747-1687330247 GCF_019279795.1 Protopterus annectens | reverse complement strand
CTTTATAGATATGGGCTCTTTAGGGGGTGAGAGGTGGGTAAAGTCAGCACTGAACCTATCTGCCAGGATGTTGACAATATCAGTTGGTTCTGTAATTTATGTGCCTTTGTGCTGTAACTCAGAGCAGATCTGGGTGTTGCCATCGAGATTCTTGACATAGCTATAGAATGCTTTGTGGTTGTCCTTGGAATTAGTGGTGATTTTGTTTTCGTAGCTAGCTTTGGGGGATCTTATAAGGGATCTCAGCTTCTTACTGAGGCTGACCAGGGAGCTCCTCCACTCATGGGATTTTACTCTCTTTTGCAACAGTTTCTTCCTTCTGTTGTACAGTTTGTTTATGGCAGGGGACCCCCAGATTGGTTTCCTTTTTTTGGAGGATAGCATCTTGGTTCTGTTTGGGATAGCACAATCCCTACACTAGTGTAAGTGCTTATAGAGTGCATTTGTGTAGGATTCAGCAGTTGTAACTGTTTTGTCCATCTGCATGGGTGTCATGAAGTTCACCACTTCTGTCTTAAGAAGCATGAAGTTGGCTTTGGAGAAAATTTTTCTGTGGTTTCCTTATTGGGGAGTGGGGGCGGGATGTGGATATCAAGGGTGATTAGCTTATGGTCGGATCGGACCAACGAGGAGTTGACTTCAGGTGTGGAATACCGGTCATTCATGTTGGTAATGACTAGGTCTAGGATACTGTTGCCCCTGGTGGGGGTGTGGATAAGTTGATCCAGGGCATTGAAGTTTATGAATTCCAGAAAGCGTTGAGCTAAGGAGTTGGTACATGAGTAATTTTCCCAGTTAATGGTGGGGTGGTTGAAGTCACCCATTATTAGGGTGTTTGGTTGAACCCTAATATTTTCCAGTACATCAAGAAAAGAGGAGTAGTAATTCTGGGGCATGGTGGGGGATCTGTAGCAAGCTACAATTTGGATTGCAGTATATTTGATGGTATGACTATTGTGTACAGCACATGATGCCAGATGTGCTTTGAAGTCTTGGAAATTACCCCCACTAACATCCTCTAGACAACAGCAGAGATAGCATACAACACCACTCATGCAGAAAAATGCAATGACATTAAACATATGTTTAGACAACTGAAAGAATGCTTCCACTGCCATGGCATACCAGGTGAGGTTCTACAATGTGTACCAGACATTTGTAACAAAATCTATGTGGTGTGTGCCATGTTGCATACATGGCACTTTGTAAACAGATATAGCAGCAGAAAAATATTCCAGAAGGGCCCAGCATATCAGTAGGGCCATCAATGGAAGAGAAGGCTGTAGAGTCGAGGGACAAAGAGACAGCAACAGCGATATCACATGCAAGGTGGAGACGGTGTACTACATTGTGGCACTGATAAAGAGGCAACACTAAGTTTTCAACTATGAACCCTGACAAAGACAACACACAATAAAATAATGTATGCATCAAACACATCCAGGCTATTCAAGACAGTGTATAAATTGGCTAATCTGTGCATCGGACATAACCATACATAAAAACTTTAATGGGTATCATCATTTGACATATACTTAGGGGGACGTATTGACAGCTGTCAACAGCAATGTGATATGGGATAGAGACATGAGAGATAAATAAGGTAGCCGATTATTTTATAAACAGTTTGCAGGAACTCAGAGATCACATCTTTGACAGGTGGTGTTAAGCAGACATGTTGAGATCACTGGTGATGTCCATTGAAATGACCTACAGTCCCAGGGCTTGATGCTATCAGTGTCAGTTATGGTGTAGCACTAATGTATCAAGTGTGTGCACTATGACAGAATGTTCAGTGTTAGGAGCCAACAGAGTAATCATTAACCTAGGCAATGGCCACAGACAGACATGGGATTCAGTGTCCTCCCAGCTGATGGTAAATATGAAGAACTATGGAAATGTTCATGAGCAACATAGTGGGAGGTCTCAGGTATTGTTCCCAAGGAACATCACTACCCACAAATGTGAGACTACTAGCACAGAGATGAGACAGTTTATGTCATAATAGTTAACAGTGAACCTCTGTCTTCAGCAGACTATGTAGTGCAAGTAGGCATAGTGAGTGCCTGGCAACCTTGCATTTGGACCCCTCCCCCAATGATCACACACTGCATAGTCTACAGCAGAAAACTAAAACTGAAAGGCAGCTCTCAAGTGTCTCAGTGAAGCATCTGCAAAGGTCATTCTTGCCAACAGAGGCATGAGCTACAATAGCAGCTCCCTGTCCTTATACTACAGGAGTCTGGGTGAGGTTCACAGTTACAAGAGGGCTGTTCTGCTATGTATGGTGATGTCATGGTTTAAGCCTGCACCTACCATGGGCTTGTTAATTTTGTGATGCGAATGGACCCTCTCATGGTGGTGGCTTTGCAAACAGTGTTACTGTGTCACCAGACTGTGCCCTGATCTCTTTGACATCACCCATCATCATCAGCAGCCACAGGAGACCTACTGATATCAGGCATATGCTGTCCCATTGTGCTGGCCCCTCCACCATAACAGCCAAAATTATATGCAAGGATTCAAATCAACAGTCAAAACAAATGGCTCTTTATAAATAAGGGTAATCTCACTGGTATTGTTAAGTCTGATTAAATTAATTCTAATGAAATATTATCGGTGTGTGTCTTGCTTTTGCTTGTTTTAAATAAAGTAAATGTTTTATTTATTGGAGTGTATGTGCTTTTCTGACCCCTTCAAATGTAGAAATTTTGAAAGCATGAACACAGGAAAGCTTTGGCAGCACTCATGCATATACCTGTAACCCGATGGCATGCACAGACATAGAAAATTCCATATGGAGATGTAAATACCTTAATGTATGGGTTGTTACACTTGCAACTCTGAGGTACATGAAAGGCCAGTAATGTAGAAAGCATTTGGTGATTCAGTCCCATTTCATATGCAATGTACTGTTTCTTTTAAAAAGTGACTTTTGCTTTATACTGACTGCAGCTCCTTGATGATTGCTACTGAAATTGATTACTATGCTGCTGAATTATTAGCTGCAGTTTTGTACTAGTTTTCAGAATGTATGCAGTCATTTATTGCCTTGAGCTATATCACACTTGACAACTGCAGTGATTTTTTTTGCCTTGAGCAATATTTGGCTTAGCAACTGTTTCAGTGCACTGCTAGATTTCTCACCTTTAAACATTCCCCTAGATTTAATAAAATTGGTGTAGGCATAGTGTAGAGCCTACACGGAATGTTACCATGTCCATATACATGGTTCCCTCTTGGCAGCATGCCATGCATATTAATCATGGCATGGTGATGAGGGAGAGCCATGGAGCATGGTTACTGAATCAGTGTAGAGTGTGGTACTAACTGTGTCCACAGATGAGTAACACACTCCCTGCACTGTCCAATTGTAGCAATTTAATTTATTTATTTTTTTTTATTTCTTTAAAAAGCATGTTTGAGTGGCTCGATGCAGAGTGCAGCAATGCTAAGCAGTGTCAAGATACCTGCCAGACATCTAAAAATAGAAACTGGATATATTTAATTATTTATGTAAAGGTCAAGTTTAAGCATAGCTGAGTGTGTTTGTGCAGCTCGATGCGGTGTTTAGCACTGCTTAAAGGTAGCTCAGAGGTATATGTAAAGGTATAGCAAAATTCCACATGTCTACATAGCTAAATGGGTAGAGTTATGGCCTTATATGCAGTAGGTGTAGGGTTTGAATACATGGAAGGGCAAGTAAGCATTTTTGTTTGAAATGCAAAGTATTTATAAATATTGGCCTGCTGCACTCAGCTAAGTTCTGCTAAGACATGTTAAGCCCTGCTAAGTGCCGCATAAACATAATAACGGCTGAAAATGTTTATGCTCTGCTCGGCTCTGCTTAGGTGGTTTGTGCACTGCTAAGCACTGCTAAGCATATGGGTCTTTGGGTTTTCATACTGCTCAGCTCACCTACACTGGTCTGTGCACTGCTAAGCAACACACCACATTTTTAAATGTTGCCCAATGGCATGTAAGGGTGGGAAAACAGGCTATATTAAGCCTACTAGGTAGGAATACAGCATAATCTGTTGGAGTTCTGTCTCTGAAGGATACTATGAGAGGCATTGTGAGGGCTCATGCTTTTGGGTGCAGAATTTGGGTATCCTGGATTCCAGGGCCATGGTCGGACTCCTTGTAAAAAAACATGAGGGCTGGTTTCTGCAGGGAGATTACCAGGACTCAGAGTGCAAGGCAGAGGCCTGGGACTGGCTGGAAAGGGACCTCACCAGTGCAAATGGTATCCCTCCCACAGATGTGCAATGTCGTCACTATTACAATGACCTGAAGAGATGTAAGGGGGATCTCTTGGACACCTGGTTCCAAGAATTTCAGGCAAGGGATGTCCCACATGTATGTGCCACCAATATCTAATCTGAATGTCTACTAAACTGGTAGGTATAATGGTATTCTTCTCTCCTAACAGCTGCAGAAGAGAGGGCTCACAACATCAAGGCATATGCTGGGCGCTTGGTCAGGTTGCGCCGTGAGTGTGGTGAGTACAGATGTATTTTGCTATCTATAGTCAAATAAGCAAGAAATAGTAAAGCATTAACTGTGATTAGGTATATACAGTAAAGATTGCAATACAATGAATGTGGACTTATGGCTGTACTGCAATAAGTGCATACTGCAAAGTGTAGTGCCATAAGCAGGGAAGACTAAAGCATTAACTGTAATAAAGTATATGCAATAATGTCTGTAGTGCAACAACTGTGGAATTACAGCTGTATTGCAACACCTGCATAATGACAACTGTTGTGCAATAAAAACTCAAAACTATACCATTAACTGCATGAAAGTATCTCTAATAAAGTCTGTTGTGCAATAAATATGGAATTAGGGCTGTTTTTCAATAAATCAATTATGACAACTGTTGTGCAATAAAAACACGAAATACTACCAGTACTTGCATGAAAGTATATCTACTAAAGTCTGTTGTGCAATAAATGTAGATTCAGATCTGTTTTTTAAGAAATGAATTATGAAAACTGTTCTGCAACAACACATGAACTAATAACAATAACACCAAGTTAAATTGTGTACATCAGGATGGTCTTGTATTGACGATTGCATGTCAGCTATATGCATTCAGGCTGTGAGGTATGGTGTTGCAGTCAGGTATAACAGTGTAATAGCTGTAGACTGCAAATAATAACCGATAACCAGATATTGTTTGTTGACTTCACAAATATTTCAACACACTAACAATATATTGTGTACACCTGCATTCTATGTAGTAATGTATAGGTTACCTAGTATCTCTTTCATGCTTGAATTTCATGCATGTGTGTTCAACTGTCACTGCAGTCTAGTATAAAACTCTACTACTGTTACAAGGTCATATATTGGTTCCAGGTAAACTCTAGGTAAATATCAGTCAGTCAGTAATCAGCAGTGACTCAGTAGCTCAGTTTGTCACACACAGACCAGGGTTCAAATCCAGTGCTATATAGCACTAAATATTACAGTATCAGTCACGCAATGTTTACAGATTTTTTTCTCCACAGGAACTACAGGGAAATGGGTGAGGTAGCCTATATTATGACTAAATAATTGTGTATTTAGATGTCACAGACTGCTACAGTCATTACCAGGAATGTGAAACTACAGCATACAATAAAGGAGAAAAGTACAACAATAATAATAATAATAATAATAATAATAATAATAAATAAAGAAATAAAATGTATAATCTTTGGTATGGCTGTATGCCTGGAGTGGCTGTTAATGGTTGCTGTAGTCAATTAATACATTCATTGCTGATGTCTTCTGCAGTTACTGCTATTGGGTTTGATCCCCATGCCTGCCAAGCAAGGCATGATAGTTGTTTACTCTCTGTACTGTACACATACATGTCTCCCAAGTGTCACGCTGTCACATAATGTAATTACTAGTGTGTAATCCCTGTGTCACAGATTTATCATTGACATGATTATTTAAATAGCAAAGTATAACTACATCAGCCACAGTACACCTTGGTAGTTATATAGGTCCACCTGATGTGCAAGTGTTCTGTGTAGGTCTGTACCTGCAGTTGTTACTGCTTGGCCCATACTGTCCCATGCAGTTGGCTTGAGAGGTATGTACATGCTACAGCAGCTATATGACACTTTTACACATAAAGAATGGACAGACCTGTAGAGAAGATAGCAGTACTCTTGTCAACTATAGAGCCTATAATGGTATTAATGGACTGTATTTCTCTCTCTCTCTCTCCACCCTTTATCTTCATATATTTATTATTGTTATTCATTGGTTATATTAACTATTAACATATGTTGTTACATTAAACTTTATTTTGGGCATGTATTTTATTATTGTTATGTATTAAAATGGTTGCTTATTAACACATCTTGTTAAATTACCTATTATGTTGGCCTTATGCTGTAACTGTAACTGGCATGCTGTTAATATATTTTCTGTTTTGTTATTTATGGCTGTGTTTCTCATAATATGCATTGTAATGCAATGGGGTTATTTCCAGTCTTCTGGCATGTTGTCATTACTAACAATGGTTTTGTTCATAACTAACCTATACATATTGCTATACCTCCATCACCACAGCAAGACCAGGTAGGCCAGTTCCTGCTGGTCCACCTATCATACCTCAGCCGGCCATGGCACCAGGTCTTGGCATGCCTGGGACCCAAGCCAGTGGTGCTCCTCTGCTGGCCCTGCACCACCTTTGGGAGGAACTGCCTCATGGGATGGGGCCTGGCCCCCTGGGAGCAGTGGTGGAAGGGTGGTAGACACCCAATATCAACTGCTAGCCATGATGCGCAGGATTGTACATAGGAGCTATGAACATCACCTGCGCCAGATTGAGGGCACACTGGACAGCATGGTGGGGCTGGCTGGCCCAGGCTCCCAGCCTCCAGCACAGCCACTTTCAGGGCAGTGAAGGTGCAGTGTTGACTGCCCATGGGTGGGGATGTCAGTCATGCTGCTGCTATCTGCAGGCTAATGCATCTCAGATTCCACAACACCTTCCCCATCCAAGGTTTTTACCCCCTCATCTGCCACACACTGCCCCTGTCTTCTGTCTTGTCTGTTTTGTCTGTCTGCAATTGAATCCTCTCCTACCCAACTAACATCCCTACATGTACCTATATCTCTTTCCCAACATTTCACTCTCTCCTTATAAAAAACAAAATGGGTTCCTGTACCACAAAAAAAATATTGCCCCATACATAGCTCTCCATTTCGCACACGTGTCCACTGGACAAACTAATTTGGTCCAATTGACTGAAGAACACATTTATGTTGTCCTCACCCCTTTCTCTGGGGTTTGAGAGTCCAAATTCATCCACAAAATCTGTCAAAATGCACAGCTGTTGCTGTACAAGAAATGGAAAGCTATGGTTCTTTCCTATAACCTTCTTGCACACCCCTATCTGCCTTTCAGTATGTTTTTTCCCCTGCTTACCCCCATTTCACCACTACCCTATCACCTCCTTTTTCTTTTCTTTTTAATTTTTTAGCGCAGGTTTGTGCAGAGCTAAGCAAAGTACCGCAAGAGCTAAGCAAAGTCCCGCAACACAACGCAACATGCAAATCCACTTAAATGAGCTTTAATGTGCTTTAATGATCTTATGTGTTTTTCATAGTGTTAGGAACATGTACAAAATAATTACCTCTGCCACGTTTCAAACCCGTGCACCTATCAGCTACAGCCTACTGCATTAGCCCACTACATGACCTAGATCTTAATTAAAATAGGTGTTTCCAGCAAAAATACTGATTGCCACTGACAGACTGAAATTAAACCTAATGGGAAAATGGGAGTGTACCTGGGACTTTGATGTAAAAATACACAAGTAGCTATCCAAATAAATAATAATGGCAGTATGTGAGGCCTGTGATAGCAGGTGAATGTTCCCTTTTATCTGCAACATCTTTAAACACACTGTTAAGGCATCAGTGGCACAGTACATATTTTCAACTGGGACCCTGCTGCAGAACAACTGCCTTTGAAAGCCATACACATACTGATGGATACAGACGTGTGTCACATCCTATGTGTCGGCACATATATCTGGCAAATACACCTACTGCAGCACTGACTGAGTAGCTCAGTCTGTTAAATGCCTTACACATAGCATATTTTAACACACACAGTCCTGGGTTCAAATCCAGTGTGTTGCATTTCAATTACATTGTTGTGAAGACAGCAAGTAATGACTGTGTCATGCAGTTTTAATCCCCATAGGTTACTGCTACTGAATTATCTGCTACCCAGTTTTGCAATCAAAGGCCTGCAAGTAGGGAAACACTGCACATATTCGTATAGCCTAACTATATGTCACCTACTACTCTGTTACTGGCACTGTTGCATGACAGATGTACCTTAAGCACATGCCTCAAATAGACTGTAAAGGGTGCCCTCACCCTGACTCTACTGTAATGACAGGGCTGACACTGCTGCCACAGTCACATGTACAGCTTTCTGGCTTCCAAAGTGTTCACACTCCTCCCTAAGTGTCCTACACAGCAGCAGCAGCTGCTGCAGCCTGGAGTATACACAGCTGTATATTCAGGTAGCTGCTACAGACCAACCATACCTCCCAACCACTTATAAGAGGTGGTCTGGACACAGTCATACATAAACAGTGGGCACAACAGCCCAGAGATAGTGACATGTTTCACAGTTTGCCAGTACAGAGATAGTACGTTGATAGAATAGCAGCTCCTGCATTAACATGCATATTCTGATGGGTATGACGTGACACTCACATGTCTCTCTCCCCTTACTGACCTCAACTCACAATGTTGGCCAGTGAACTGCCAGATGACTACATTGTCATGGGATACTGACTAAACATATGAGGCAAAACTGTGGACATACGTCATACATCTCTACAGTGGTCAGTATTTCTGCTTACCCTCTGTGATGCTGTAGTCACCACACCTCAGTAATGTCCATCTCAAAAACTAAGAAAGGGGCCAAGGCCTACATGAAAGCCTCATATATTGCACTGCAGTGCCATGTCATTGGCTAATGGTAGTGCAATTCAGCTGTTGTGGATGCTATTAGCAATTCAAGCCACAGATTGGTGCAGAGGCAATTACATGTTAATGAGCATTACCTACAAAAGGCAGGCAACTGCTTATGGTGAAAAGGTCTGTATGTGGTTTTACTCACACAGACAGCGTATGTGCAAAGCATTTGCAGAGGAATGCTTCAAAAAAGGAATACATCACTCTAAAAGGTAAGTACTAGATTTCCCCATAAAGCAAGATGCAGATGGGAGGATGGAAGTATGGGGAATAGGGATTACAATAGTAGGCTTGTATTAGATCTATGATATCGACAGGTCAGTGATACTCTGCTATCCAAGACCTACAGGCATGCCTCTCAACTGTCCCTGCTTTGAATCATACTTCTGCTCTGTCTCTGTCAAGCTCTCCTACAACAGTCACCTGTTGTAGTAATGATAGTGGATTACACATAAGACATAGTGACACTAAGGAAGGGTGTACACTCCTGTAACATCAAACAATGTACTGTAATTCACCTCCTCTCAGTCTTTCAATGTCACACATAAATAGGTCTAACATTGTAAAAGTGTCCCTGAATGTCCCTGATGTACTCTGGCTAAGTCCCTATTTCATGGACATTCATCCCTGTCTGGATGAGAGCTATGCCTAACATACCTCTCAATCTCCTACAATATGAAATCAGAACAAAGCCATAATTAACAGGGGGACAAAGGCCCAAACATAACCAAATGGAGCTCAGTTCAAACTCAAATCAAACTCAGCTGTCAACTGTTTGGCACTGCCTAGGCCTCTGGCACCCCACACCTGTGCATGTGATGATAACTGTGCCACATCTCTGCCATCATGCCTTCAATACAGGGACCTGCAAATGTGTCTGATGCACAGGGCGACTATATTAGTTTACATGTGTTTGTGTAGTGCAGTAGTGTTATGCCATGGCAGTTGTGGGCCATGACAGGTACTGTATGCTGGCATGTGTCTTGACTACACATCAAACCTTGTGTATCTTTGTTGCCTGCTGGTACACTGGTGGTACTGTTATAGAATGAAAGGTATATCACAGACCTGTGTATGTTTGTACCCCAGGAGTCTGAGTGTTTCAACTATGGGCATATGGCAGCAATACAGAGGCACAGGATGGCAAGGCAGCACAGTAGAAATATGGCATCAGCAAGGTATGCCACTATACATGCATGGCTACCTAGGTGTATATGTGTAGAACAGTGTGTCAGAGATAATAGGGACAGTCAGCGTCATCATCCTTTCATACCCTGTGACAAGGTCTGCTACCCCTGATATATGTCTCCTGGGTATGCTGCACATACAAATCTAGATGGTGGCAGACATCAATTATGCTTATGTAAATGAGTGCAATTTGGGGCCAGTGGCTAGTCACAGGGCCATAAAATGCATAATCAATGCACAGAGAAAAGCCAGATGGCCCTGTCTCTAGTGCTGTAAGGGGATATGTTTATACACTCACATACAAGGTGGATGCTTTGAGATTAGAATCCCTACCTATCTAGTAATACACATGATAATTTGCAGTATTTATCGCATGTGCCATGATGTTTATCAGTTATTGTAATGTCAGCCAGCACTCTTAAGGTGAATGACATCAGCAGGCCTTGTAAAGAAGGACAATGTTGAGGCCAGCAGCTAGTCACAGAGCCATAAAATGCATACTAATGCACGGAGATAGCCCATATGGGCATGTCCATACTCCTGTCAGGGAATATATTGATACACACACACACACACACACACACACACACACACACACACACACACACACACACACACACACACACACACACACACAAATTTGGATGATGTGAGAGTAGAACTCCTATTACAGCTCACAGTACTTATCGCATGTGCCACCGGTTACTTCTGTTCTATATGGTGATGCAGGGACAGTACTTGTGGAGTACACAAAGTCACTTTGTGTTAGACAGAATGTGTGGCCTGCAGGGTGATATGCTTGGTACTTTAATTGTATCTAGTGTCCTAGGCGTGGGATACCTGGTAATGTCCCTGCTATGTTTGTACACTTACCTGTCTGGCCATATGTGGCTGTTTGCAGTTTGATAGGTGGACATGTGGCCAGGGACAATATGGCCTGTCTAAGGCATGAGTTGCACCCATTGTACATTACACCACCTGCGTACCTATGTCTGTCTACTGGGTGATAGTCTGCAGGCACAGGATTCTGTGGGTGAGTGGATTATGCATTGCTGCAGCCTTGGTCTGGTCCCATCGGACAACATTTGTGATGTGTAGGTGCAGATAACCCAAGCATTCTGGGGTATGTGGTGACATTTATACATCCCCACCCATATCTATATAAATGTGTATAACAGGGATGTCTCCTTAAATGTTGTTGTGTGTGTACGTTATGTAAATGTGTTATGTAGATATACGTGGGGAGTCTATGTATCATTGTACTTTATATAGCAATATGTACCTCTTGTTATAGGTTCATAGGTTCATAGGCTGGTACTAGGCTATCAGCCCTAGGGCCTATAGAAGTCTAGCCATAACAATTCCCTGGCTATTTCTTCCCACAATATTGACTTCCCTGGACCCCTGTCTAGCAGGGTGACTGACGTGAACCCCCGGTGAATTTTCTATCTCCCATCCAATTGTCAAGGCTCCTTTTGAAGAGGGCCAAAGAGGCATTCTGCTTGACATGTATGGGCAGTCTATTCCAGAGTCTGGGGAGTCTCTGGGTCAGGAACCTATCCCTCCAGCATGTTTTGTTCATTGTGATGACAAGGTTTAGCTCCCTGGAGCGTGTGGCTCTGAGGGATTGGGATTTCTTTAAGTGTAGCATGTCCAACAGCTCTGGGTTTACATGGCCTTGTATGTTAAGCAGAAATCACCTCTGAGTAGACGATATGTGACAGAGTATAGCTGGAAGTTTTTTAGATGGTCAACATAGGGCATCTGCTTTAGGCCTGTGATTCTTTTAGTGAGGTATTTCTGTGGGCTTTCCACTTGTTGCAGATGTCTTGAGAGGTACATACCAAACAGAGCATTGTATTCTATAATGGGTCTAACGAGGGATGAGTACAGTGGGACAATGACCTCCTTTTTTCTGGATGAAAAGCCCTTAGTGATGAGGTATGCCACATAGAAGGATTTCCTGACTGTTGTGGTGATGTGGTTATCAAAGGTGAGACCACTGTCCACCCATATCCCTAAGTCTTTTATCACACTTTTGGTGTTTAGTGTACTGCCACCTATGTGGTAATTCACGGGTACATGTTTTTTCCCAAAGGGTATAACTATACATTTCTTGACACTGAGCTTGAGCCCATGACTATGGTACCAAGCATCTGTTTCTGTAAGTCCCTTGTGTAGAATATCCACATCATTTGGGGATTCAGTAATGGCTCCCAGTTTGCAGTCATCTGTGAAATTTGTTAGCCAGAGTCCCTTAGTGTTGGCCTGCACTTCAGAGAAGTATATGCCAAACAAGAGCAGTCCCAGGACTGAACTCTGAGGTACTCCACTTGTCATTTGTCTGGAGCTAGATTTGGAGTCAGCTACTTTTACAGCGTGGGTTCTATCAGTAAGCCAGTTGACAACCCATCGAGTGACGTAGGGATTAATGCCCAGCTTAGTAAGTTTATCTATGATTCCAGAGTGGGGGATGGTGTTAAAGGCCTTGGCGAGGTCCAGATAGGCTGTGTGAACCTCTTTACCCTCGTACACTGCTCTGGAGACTGATTCAAAGAAGTCAATCAGGTTCAGGAGACAAGATCAGCCCTTCACGAACCCAAACTGGGTAGGGTCCAGGGTTTGAAGGTTGCCAATGTCTTTGTTTAATAATACGTTATCATATATATGTATGTATGTATATATATCTATATCTATATATATATATATATATATATATATATATATATATATATATATATATATATATATATATATATATATATATATATATATATATGTGCCACATACTGACAGAGATACTAATCAATCGTGAGGGTGGATAGGGAGAGACAGATATGCATACGTAGCTGCATGTATGTATGTATAGACATATTTCCACATAGCAGGTCTTTGGGTGGTAGAGGCAACAGACTTGGGCTCAAGTTAGCTAAGTGTAGGAGTATGCCCAGTGTGATTGTCAGTACTGACAAGTTGACTCCAGGCCAGAGCTACCTGCACTCCAGTCCGGGATTATGTGTGCTGCAGGTCATTGGCTGCTGCATCTGTTACCACAGTACTGTCATTCACTGATATTGTCCAAGGCATTCCCCGGCTGTTTGCTGACCTTAATATGTGACTCATACCTCACAACTGTATACAGCTTCACAGACTGTCCAGAAGTTTGCCTCATAGTTTTGGTCTGTTTCACATAATATTGTGGTTTTCTGGCAAACTAGTAGCAAATCATTGAAGATTGAAGTCAATAATTAATGACAGACATTTCAGTTTCAGACTCCATACACATCAGGAGATTCATGCTAATGCAAGACCTAGTATTCTAGTAGCATTCTACATTTGTAGGAGCAACTATTTAAAACCTGTCCCTAGTTGTGGGCCTCGGTCCCACTTTTATTCATGGCTTTGACCAGATTTCCTGCTCGAAGAGGTTGAGAGGTGTGATGTGACTGGGGTACATGATGTAACACTACACACAGGGTAACAGTCTGCATACCTCTCCCTGTACATGTTTTTGCAGAATGTCCAGCATTTTGCTCCATATGTCTGCTGTGTTCCTCATACATTTGTGGTTTTCTGGTACTATCATGTAAACAGTGGTCACTGACTTGTTATAACTACTGACACATTTCAGTGATGGCCTTTACATCCTGCAGCTAATCTGACCTGGTGCAGCCTGCTGTTACACTAGCAACTTTCTAGGTTACTCAGAGCCTGTTTAATGTCTGTCTGTAGGTATGGCCCTTTGTGCCCCCATTCACTCTGGCTTTGTCCAGCTTTCTTGCACTAACAGATAGAGGGGTTATGACAGTCTGTAGGAATACTACCATATGACTACTTGACATGCAAAAGATGTTAGATGCTGCCAGATTCGAACCATCAGCACCATTGCCATACTACTCTCCCTGGCCTCGTGAGCCACACCAACCACCAGACAAAGAGGTTTCATTCCTCACAGTATCAACAACATACAGAAATTGTCTGGTCTGCTGGTATGTCATTGCATATTTACTGTTACAGCAGTTGTATGGGGACACTGATGTGTTTGGAGTGGGGAATAATCAGCTTATGCTCTGCTGGCATAGACAGTTGTGTGACTGTCCTGTGACCCCACTGTTTGTCATCTCCCTGGAATATGTCGTGGAGTTTCCAGCCATGTGGCCTAGTGGATATTATGGGGGACATACTAGTGAACAGAGTACCTGTTGTCCCAAGTGACTGTTAGATCTGTACATGTAGCCCAGTAGCCCATTGTCAATCTCTGCAAGTAGCCCAGTAGCACACTATATATAGCCCACTATATTCCCTTGCATACATGTGGCAGGTCCATACATATGCTACCATATTGTAGTAACCCTTACACGTGGTATTATATAGGAGAGTGACTTACCGTGTGAATGCAGCAGTTGACAGACCTGCAGTTTTGGGCTAACTCTGCCTAATGCATGCTGTCCACAGCCAATACATGGTGAGGTACAGGTTGCGTGGTCTGGCTGGCATCATTTGTAATGTATGTGAGTCAGAGTAAGGTGTCAGTCCCTAGGGCAGTAGGTTTTCAGTGCATGTGCTATAGGATGTCTCTTGGCCAAGGTCAGGTTATATTGGGCACACCTACATTTGCCTACAGGGACAGCCTCAGGGGGTTCCTCCTCTGAGTCCCACTGTAGGTACAGCTGTGATGACCTAGGCACTGGTGGGGGACTGTGTATCCCTTCTCTTTGCTGATCCTGCTGCAGCTGTTTCCACAGGATCATATTGTGTAACATTGGTGCACATGTGGCTGGAGAGTACTGCAGGGCTCCACCAGATATATCGAGACACCAGAACCATGACTTCAACAGCCCAAACACACACTCTATGATGTTTGCGCATGTGCCTCATTATGATATTCTTCCATGGGTGTGTATGCATTTCTGATGGGTGTCATCATCCATGGTTCCAGTGCATAGCCAGCATCCCCAAGTAAATGGCTGTGTGGGATGTCATCCCTAGCAAACATCTGGTACAGTTGTGATGCATGCCAGATATGGAAGCCATGATAACTGTCAAGGCTGCCAACACACATTCATGATAATGCTCTGGGCATTGCACATGACCTGGCAATTGATGGAGTGGTACCTCTTGCAGTTGATGTAGATTCTACACTCTTCACTGGGTGGTGCCTTGATGTGTACATCAGTGCAATCTATGGCACCAGTAACTCAGGGTAGTGTACTACACGGTAGAAGAGTTGCATACTGCTGGCCCTCTCCTCAGGGGTGTGGGGAAAATAAATGTGCTCACTGGCATGTGGTAGCGTGGCACCCAGGAACTGGTAGAGTACCCTGGAAGCAGATTCCTGTGAGACCCCCATCATGTCCCCAGTTGGTCTTTGGAAAGTACCTCTAGCCAATATCCTAAGGGCTAGACATACCTTTGTTTCCACTGGGATGGGTGCCGCTCTGTTGGCTCTGAGTCTGATTTGAGGGTAGTAGAGGTCTCTGA
This sequence comes from Protopterus annectens, assembly GCF_019279795.1. NCBI lineage: Eukaryota > Metazoa > Chordata > Ceratodontiformes > Protopteridae > Protopterus > Protopterus annectens. The sequence goes on along the minus strand of NC_056732.1, from coordinate 1,687,314,572 downwards.
GTTGTAGTATGTCCCTGTCCACCCTGTAATGCTCTACAATCTCCAGCTCATGTAGCTCTTGATAGGTTACCCTGGGCCTGAACACTCTTCTTCTTCTCAGTCTAGGCCTATAGTCATCAGCAGCAGCAGCTGCATTGACCTCAGCATCTAGCACATACATATGTAGCAGACCTGCAGCAGCCCCTAGCATTCTGTCAGTTAAAATTCTCAAGTATGTACTCCAATGGTGCAGACTATGGGAGAAAAATCAGATTGCAGGGTGTATGCAACCTATATAGTGCTATGCTGTAAGCGTAGCCTGTGTGTTTGGCTACCTATGATGCATTCCACCTGTCAAGTACATCATTAAGAGGTTTAATGGCCTTACTTTAAGTGAAACAGGCCTCATCAGTAATTAATATATCATTGGCTTTCTCAGACAATTTTTTTTTGACAGCCTTCCTTGCTGAGCACTGCAGCGCACCACGCAAATCCACACCAAAAAGATATTTAAAGCTTAGCAGTCAGTAGACACACCCCCATGGAACATTATGCTCAGCATGAAGGAGCACCATGCAAACACATGCAAACACAATAAAACACATGCCTCAGAGGTAAACACAGCTTATCAGTCAGTGTACATGCCCCCTGCTCAACTCAGTGGTGCTCAGAACAAACCAGCACTGCTGAGCTCCAATGAGCTTACAAATTTGTGGACAAACCCCTTTTGATGTCAGCTACCTCTTTTGTGGACACCAACATGGTTCTGTGCATACACGGATGGGATCTGCAGACACAGATACCCATTTGTGCTATTCAGCAACCTCAGCTCATTTGTATACTGATCCCTGCACAGTACCTGGACACTACATGGTTTCAGGCCCTGCCTCATTAGCAACCACAGCAGTCTACCATTGTACATATTCTACACAAGGTCTTATAATACATTACTGTTACATATGTTTTTCCCATAACAGCATGTTTCTCACTGAGGTGTGCATACCCAGGGTAAAAAATAAAAGATTTAATTATTTTACATTATTTTCCATATGGTTTTGGATACACAATGGTTAGTTTTGCACATATCTGTGTCCTCTATGCTATTTCTGCCACTGTAAGTACAGATTTACAGTCCCTGGTATCATTTTTGCATCTTGTACACGGCATTTTTCCATGTACATTACTGACACCAACATGGGGTCTACACAATTGCCTTTCTGCATGCTGGATCACTCTACCTGCCTCATTTGCATGAATTTCACCTACTTATGAGGTAATTTGCATGCCACGGTTGCTTCCATGTTTGCATGCTCATGCACACCCCTCAACTCCATTTACTGGATTACACACCTGTTTATGTCTGTGTAAGCACCATGCCACTATTCCTACGTGGCAAATAAGTCCATGTAGGCTTTACTGAATTATCCCCATTGTTGTCATTGTTGTTTGTGCACTACTTATATCATTTTGTTGGTTAATGTTTTGTTGTAAGCTGATTTCAACTTTATTGTTAACATAACATTTTAAGAGTTTACTGCCTTTATTATTGGCATTGATAAGGAATGTTTAACATACTGCATTTTACTGTTAAAACCTTGTTGTGTTTATTGACTGTTCTTAATTGACTTCCTATATCCTGGCTTTACTAATTGACACCTCACTGTGTTTATTTACTGTTCTTAATTGACTTCCTATATCCTGGATTTACAGGAGTCCCAGTAGACTATGATGTTTGCAGATGACATTGTGATCTGTAGTGAGAGTAGGGAACAGGTGGAGGAGACCCTGGAGAGATGGAGATATGCTCTAGAGAGAAGAGGAATGAAAGTCAGCAGGACTAAGACAGAATATATATGTGTGAATGAGAGGGAGGATAGAGGAATGGTGAGGATGCAAGGAGTAGAGGTGGCGAAGGTGGATGAATTTAAATACTTGGGATCAATAGTTCAGAGTAATGGTGAGTGTGGAAGAGAGGTGAAAAAGAGAGTACAGGCAGGATGGAGTGGGTAGAGAAGAGTGTCAGGAGTGATTTGTGACAGATGAGTACCAGTAAGAGTGAAAGGGAAGGTCTACAAGAGGGTAGTGAGACCAGCTATGTTATATGGGTTGGAGATAGTGGCATTGACAAAAAGGCAGGTGTTAGAGCTGGATGTGGCAGAGTTAAAGATGTTAAGATTTGCACTGGGTGTAACAAGGGTGGACAGGATTAGGAATAAGTATATTAGAGGGTCAGCCCAGGTTGGAAGGTTTGTAGACAAAGCCAGAGAGGCAAGATTACGTTGGTTTGGAGATGTGCTGAGGAGGGATGCTGAGTATATTGGGAAAAAGATGCTAAGGATGAAGCTACCAGGTAACAGGAAAAACGGAAGGCCTAAGATAAGGTTTATGGATGTGGTGAGAGAGGACATGCAGGTGGTTGGTGTGACAGAGCAAGATGCAGAGGACAGGAAGAAATGGAAACAGATGATCCACTGTGGTGACCCTTACCGGGAACAGCCGAAAGATGATGATGATGATTCTGGCTTTACTAATTGACTGTTTTTTCTTTATGACTGTGTTGTTGTTTTTTAAATTTTACAGTGTCAGTTTCTTGTTTTCTTAGCTGCTGTCTTCTCTCCTTTTCTAGTGTCAATTTGCAGCTCTCTTTTTCTCTTTCCATTCTCTTAAACTAGCTATTTTGCTATCTGTTTTCCCTTCAACTTCTCTCTTTTCTTTATGCTCCTTCATTCCTTCACTCTAACATTCTCTCAGGCCTCCTATCTATTCCTCTCTTCCTGGTGTCACCTATTGTTTATTAATCTTTTTTATTTTATTTTACAGTTTATCATGGAATTAGTGATCGTTCTCCTGCTATACTGATTATTCCTTGCTGCATTACTGCCTTCTAAACTAGAAAGTGACCTAAGGACTGGTACAAACTCCTTTGAAAGCACAGTTTACATCTCCTACTGTTCAACCTTCTGTGTTTATTTAAGTTTGTCATCCTGGTTCTTAATTAGGCTGTGGCTAGCACTATCTTCTTGGTTGCCTTACCCCCCTTTACTGTTATATTGCCTAACTTTCAAGTTAAACTTCTCATATCTTGTTGCTGTATCTCCTCTGCACTCAAACAATTTTAGACCCAGTGCTTAGAATTCTAGGACAATACTTTGTCTTTATACTGTTCGTTCTCAAGGTATCCCTTAGTTTCAATACTTCCATTATAATTTCCCCTTGGCTATCTCCTCTAAGTTTAGTGAACCTCTCCTTGAAAAGTCTTGGCTTTTTACATTCACTGATTGCTTTTCTTTCTTAGCAGTCATCTGCTTGTGGCTCTGCCTGCTCCATTCATCCTCACTACATTCAGGGTCACTTCACTCCCCTACACTACCCCCTTTACCACCCACCCCTGTATGCTCAGATTTTATAGCTGTTTCCCTCCCACCTTTTTCATGCCCCTTCCGCCCATCCTCATTCAATTACACTCTCTATTTTCCTCCCATTCCTTAGCCACCAGTCATTTCACCACTTCCTATATTACATTTCCTCGTCACTCCTCCCACTTAAATTACCATATCACTTTTTACCTTTTCCCTCTATTTCAATCTACACCTCATACACACTCCCTATCTTTTCTAAACTATAGATGCAACACTATCATATTCCTCCTTCAGTTACTCACCCCTTTAGTCAAGTACATCCCTCTCTTTCTACCTTCTTTTCTACCTCAAACCATCTGCTTTTTTGAATAACTTACTAGTTGTGTATGGGACTTCCTATTAACACTCTTACTTTCCAGCTACTTCCAATTCCATCCCTCTTCCATAATCTATCCTATTACACTATCTCCTTACTTTATCTTATATATTATCTTAATATTTTCACCTTTTACACATAAGCCATTCTCTTGTGCTCACAACTGTCTTCCTAAATACTGTCTGGAATATTTTCAAAATTTCTATCATTTTCTATCTCAGTATGTGTTTCTTCCTATCGTCCACATACCTCTTCATTTTTCTCCTAACTCATCTAACTTCATATCATACTCTGATTAATCCCCTACACCTTCCACCTACCTGTACTGAATACACATTTCATACTCAAACTCACCATTCTTTTACCATATCTCCCTCACTTTTCCTTACTTCTAACTCTATTCTCCACAAGATTAAAATAGCCCCTCACATCACTTTTCACCTTAGCACCAAGCACAAACATCACTTCTATAACTTCTTACCCTCAAGTCTAGACTACCACATTTTTATTTTACTACTTTCTGGTGATATACATCCCAGCCCTGAGCCATCTGGTAACTCCTCTACCAGTTTAAACACATTACCTGTGTCACATCATCCTTACCCCCCATCAAAATATTAAACACTTTTTTTCACTCAATATATGCAGTATCATGAATAAAATAAGTGACTTCCATACTTGGATGACCCAATACTCTCTTGACATAATACCAATTACAGAAACTTGGCTCAAACTACATATCTCTGACAAAGAATTTCTCCCAACAGGATACAACATCCTTCATCTAGACTGCCCAAACAAAAAATGTACTCTGTCCAAATCTTGTCCCCTGTAGTAAGCCCTTCCACTATGTTTCACCCAACAGAACTCCTAACTGCTAACATTAAACTTATTGACTATAAAACCCTAACAATAGCTGAGTTATATATACCACCTGGCAACAATATTCCCATACTTCAACAACTCCTGTCCTGGTTCTACAAAAATATACCCAATGAAATCCCTCTACTAAGATATGTCAATATCAATTGTTTAACTCATACTTCCAGTAAATATATTTCTTGTTTAAATTTAGATGGTTTATACAACTAACCTCTACTTCCACTCACTTTAACAAACCTACCAACTCCAGTTCTATCATAGACTGGATACTAGTATCCAAACCTGACCTATATCACCATCTTAAAACTTTACCTGATGCCATCAGTGACCATTCACCTGTGTCCAAAGATTTCACCCTCATAACCAAAGGCCACATAAATACAAAGATTGCTGCAATCTCTCTAACTTCCATCCTGATATAATTAAATAACTTGCTTGCCTCTATAAACTGGTCCTTCCTATTTTACCCTCACTTAGGTGAAGTGGTCCAAAAATTTAATTCAGTATTTCTTAATATGCTCAATTCACTTGCCCTCTCAGAACAATAAGAGTGAAATCTCGATGCTTTCCCTGGCTTTCTCAATCAACACACTCTGTTTTGCATAAAAGAGATAATGCCTGGAAACTCTGGATTAAGACTAAATCTTCCTCCAACCTACAAACCTATAATGAACTTCGTAACCTCTCTAAAAAACAGTTCAACATTGACACAAAAAAAACTTTTACCTTAAACCTTAGACTACACATCTCAGCAATCCCAAAAAGTTTGGAATGCTATCAATCATATCCTATACCCAGGCAAACCCACAACCCCTAACCCATGTCTTAATAATACCCTCTTGAAACAGCTATCTTACTTAACTCTTACTTTATTAACACTATCAGTAAACTAACATCAACCTCAAACTCCTCTAATCCCACTAATCCCCCTACCCCCTAAACATAATGATGCCTTCTCTCTGAAACTTGCCACCTCCAGCTACATAAAATGTCTACTTCATAAGCTTAAGCCATGCTTGTCTTCTGTTGACAACCTACCTCCATTCATCCTTAAGCTAGCAGCAAACTCCATAGCACATCACATTTCCATCCTCATTAATCACTCTATATCTGAATCTACTGTTCCCTCAATCTGGAACAAATACTTTGCTATACCTAGCCTTAAAGGCAGCAATTCCACTGAAATATCTAACTATTGTCTTATAGCTATATTGCCCCACACACACACACTTTAAAATACTTGAAAAATGTGTACATAAGGAAATCTTGGACTATCTACTTTCTGAAAATCTACTTACCCCCACTCAACATGTCTTTCATCCTAATCACAGTACAACTACTGCCCTTATCTCTTTTTCGCACTTTATCTCCCTTGCCAGAGAAAATAACAAACTTGTCTCCTGTCTCTTTCTTGACCTATCTAAAGCTTTTGACACCACCTCACAAAACATGCTCCTCTCCAAACTCCCTGACCTTAACCTTTTTACCTCAGCCATCTCCTGGTTTGCCAGCTGCCTCTCCAACAGACAACAATCTGTCAAATGGCTTTCCTCTATCTCCCTTTCTCCCCATCAAGATGAGAGTCCCTGAAAGTTATGTTCCTGGTCCCTTACTGTAAAACATCTTTACTAATCACCTCCACATTTCCTGTCCTCACTCTTACCTCATTTAATGTACTGATGACTCCATTATCATCACCTCTGCTGACACCCACTCTGACTTGCTCACCATCACTCAAAATTCCTTCAGTTCTATTGAAAATTGGCTCCCTTACAACAAACTTATTCTTAATCCTAAAAAGACCAAACTCCTTCTATTTCTCCCTAAATCACTCTCACACTTCAAACCCTCCTTCACTGTAACATCTCTTAACAACACAGACATTACTGTGGTAACACACACTAAGCTTCTTGGGAAAATTATTGATGATCAATTCAAGTTCAATCTCCATGTATACCACTATATAAAGAAAACTCACCAAAAACTTGGTTTACTCTACAGAAACAAAAAGTACCTATCAAATGACTCTGGTACTTCTCTTGCTTGTGCTTATCCTCTCCCTAGTCTCCTCTATAGTCCACAAATCTTAACTAACTTACATACTGGTCTTCTTTCTAAACTTGAAGCCACCTAAAACAAAATAGCTAAATTTGCTGCTAATCTTACCTCTTACTCTTATCACTGTCAGTCTCTTAAGGCTTTAAATTGGTTATAGTTTCCTAATCAACTACTATACTCTCAACTAATTATCATTCATTCCATTTATTGTAAGTCCTCCTTCTGCCCTAGCATCTCCTCTCTTATCTCTCCCTACTCCCCACCTAGAAACCTTAGGAGCACTGATCAACAACATGTATATATATATATATATATATATATATATATATATATATATATATATATAAACCTAACTATCATGGAATAAGCTTCCCCTGACCATCACAAAAATAACACACACACATAAATTTAAAAAAGCTCTCAAAGAATATCTACTCAACAATTGGACATGTCACTGTAAAAATCACTGCTTGAACTTTCTTCTCTTAACTTTCAAATATCTCTGTCTCCCTAACCTTTCTAAATACAACCTCATTACTACTCTTCGCCTTACTTCCTCTAAATTGTTCTACTTCTTACTGCTATAAGTCCTCTCTGACTCCTATACTCTTTCTCATTTTATTGCTACTACTCTGCATAGCTCTATCACCTTACACCTTCCCTGGGATTCAGGAAGCTGTATTTCCCATGCAGAAACAAGTGTAGGAGATCCTGCATGGAAAATGGCCACCGAGCGATTCAGGATAGTGCCATTTTCACGTGCACGAGAGGTCCTACACTGTTATAGCACGGAAAACAGGCAAATATGCAAATCGACTAATTTGCTGGTGAAAAACATGCAAATGAGGTGATTTTGCATTTCACCAAGCTGCCAGATCTCCATGCTAGAACAGTGTCAGTGCAGAAATGTATCCAAAAAGTAACTGAGTACATTTCTGCAACTGACAAAACAGAGGCATGACAGCTCATGGAAAAGCATGTATTATGTACATTACACATGCCAATGGCCAAATATAAGGCCATTGGCATTAAAATGTGATTAATAATTATGAAAATTAAACTTTATTTTTGGCTGATCTCGGCCGTTTAAGCATAGGGCAGTACCGTGCAAACAAGATCGTGCCGAAAATAAAAAAAATGAGAAAAGTCAATTTTAAGTTAATTCTGCATTTTTCCATTATAGTCAATGGCATGCAGAATGTAAACAATACCAGGGACATTGGTTGTCAAGGGGAAAGGGTCTGTGTTAGTGCAGTAACTAATGACCTACACATGGGGGTATGCAAATAAGGGGAGTTATACTGAATTACATATTTCTTCAAAGTGTCAGCTTGTACCTAACAGTGTAGGTTCAATAATGCAATAGTGCAAGTGTAAGAGCTGAATGAGTTCATAAGGGGGAGTGGGTGTCATACCTGCTGTAAGGTTATTGGAGTTTGTGGCCCGTGTTTGCCCTTAGTTAAGCACAGCTAAGTAAGGGAGTGTGTCAGATGTGCCTGAGCAGTGTGTACATAGCCTAAACTAGTGTGCACACCACGCACTGGATTTTAAACAAAAAAAAAAAAAAGAGGAAATAGCAGCACTGTTTACATTTGAGCACTGGGTATGTGCGGTGCACCTCTGGGCTTAAATAGGGAGGAACTAGGAAGGGGAAACAGCAGTAGGAAAGCAATCAAGGAGAACTAGCCTAGTTGGCAGGTGAAATGTATCAGAATCAACCAATTAGACATGCAACAGCCCAGCACACTACTATAAACTATGCAAACACCTTCCAGACTGGTTTTTGGGGAAACAGCAGTAGGAAGGCAATCAAGGAAAACTAGCATAGCTGGCAGGTGGAATGTATCAGAAACAGCCAATTATACATGCAGCAGCCCAGCACACAACTATAAACTATGCAAACACCCTACAGACTGTTTTTTCCCACAAACTCTACACCACCGGTGTATACAGATGGGGGATTTTTAACTGGCAAAACTAACTAAAAATGTTAAAGGCTGTAGCTGCTTTACTCCATCAATATGTGCTAGAGACTGAGGGTGGTGAGGAGAAGAATGCTGACAACGACCCACAGTGAGGAGGAGAAGAAGAGTGTACAGACCCAGGGTAACCTATCAGGGCCTATATGAGCTGGAGATAGTAGAGCACTATAGGGTGGACAGAGACATTCTACAGCAAATTGTTGAGCTGTGCTGGCCACGTCTCACACACAGAACAAATAGAGGGGAACCCATCCCAGTGGATTCAAAGGTATATGTAGGCTTAAGAATACTAGCCACAGGTACCTTCCAAAGACCAACTGGGGATATCATGGGGGTCTCACAGACATCAGCATCCAGGGTACTCCACCAGTTCCTGGATGATATGACACCACATGCCAATGAGCACGTATATTTCCCCACCAACCGTGAGGTGTTGACAAGAAGTATGCGTCTCTTCCACTGTATAGCAGAATACCCTGAGGTAGTTGGTGCTATAGACTGCACGCACATCCACATCAAAGCACCACCCAGTGAATGGGGTAGGGTCTATATAAACCACAAGGGCTTCCCCTCCATAAACTGCCAGGTCATGTACGATGCCCAGGGCATTATCATGAATGTTTGTGTTGGCAGCCCTGGAAGCTATCACGACTCCCATATTTGGCATTTCTCACAGCTGTATCAGGCAATTGCCAAGGGGTACACCCCATATCGTCATCTAGTGGGGGATGCTGGCTATGCACTGGAGCAGTGGCTGATGACACACATCAGAAATGCACACACACCCAAACAGGATCACCATAATGAGGCACATGCACAAACCAAGATCACTGTAGAGCATGTGTTTGGGATGCTCATGTCACAGTCCCACTGCCTTGTCATTTCCGGTGGAGCCTTGCAGTACTGTCCAGCCTCATGTACACAAATGTTCATAGTATGTGCCATGCTAGACAATATGATCTTGCAGAAACAGATGCAGCAGGAACAGCACGGGGCAGGGCCACACAACCCCCCACCATTGCCAAGGCCAGCACAGGCACAAAGGGACTCTGAGCAGGAACATATTGAGCCTGCCCCTGTAGGCAGAAGGAGGCATGCCCAGTATGCCCATGCCTTGGCAAAGAGGCAATGCATAGCACACACTGACACTGTAGGGACCCAGGGACTAATATTTCTCTCTGACTCGCACATACAGTAAAAGGGATGCCAAACATGACACTACCTGTGCTTTACCATGTATAGGAGGTGTACTATGTGCATCCAACTTTTTATTTATTTATTTATTTATTTATTTTACATTTGTTGACCGGGCTAGTCCAACTGGATATATGTCCATTTTCATTAGAAGCCCAGGGAGAAAAGCTCCGCTTTTAAACTAGATAAAATCAAGACAATACAAAAAAAAAACACAATACAAAAAAGGATACATGCAATATGTAAAGTAAATAAAAATTTCTCCATCAGCTTAGGTTATATAGAAACTAAAAATAAACAGATTGTGAGTAGTAGGTTAATAAGGTAGAATGCAGTATTATGACCAAGAGAAAGGGATAGATCATTCAATATTAGTATAAAGGGTAAGAATGTGTCTTTGAAATGCTATAAAAAGGTTATGAAAGGTGAAAAAAGGTAAAGTAAGGTATAAAACACAGGGTAGATGGTGAAATGTTAGAGGACAGGGAAGTAGGAGAAAAATCTGGAGGGTAAGTACAAGAGGAAGTACTTATAGTCAAAGTGGAAGAAATAGAAAGGTTTATGTATGAGGTGGGAAGATAAAAGTTTACAAAGGAATGAATAAGTAGTAAGGAGTCTGCCCAGTGATAGCATGTTGGGAATAAGATACTAGGATGGGGACGAGTGAGGAATTGCTGCATACTTCAAAGTGGGTAAGGAGGAGAGATATAGAAAAGGTCATGTGGGGGGGGTTAGTCTGGGTTAGTACAAGGACAAAGCCATTGTGATTTTAAGTGAATTTTTAGTTGATTTTTAAAGAGAGGTAATGATGAAAGAGATGTAAGATTAGTGGGAAGTGTGTTCCAAACCTTCCCCACAGAATTAGAGAAAAGAGAATCACTTGCCTTGTTGTGGGATTTCAGGGTGGTAACCAGTAGTTTATTTGCTGAGCGAAGGTTAGAAAGGTTTGTGTAGGGGGGGATAAGGCTACTGAGAATAGGAGTCTTACTAGGTTGATATAGTATTTATGAGTAATGGAGAGTTGTTGAAATTTTAGCTGGTTATTTAGTTCAAGCCATCCTAAAAGTTTTAGGTTTAGACAGTGATGTGTTCTAAATGAGGACCCAGTAGCAAACCTGGCAATATTGTTATACGAAGTAGACAGTTTGTTTAGGTTGCTTTTGGAAAGATTCGTATAAACTGGCAAGGCATAGAAGAGGGTGGAGATCAGATGGGTCTGGGCAATAGTAGTTCTGGCTTCTGGTGTAAGAAAAGGTTTTATTCTATATAAGGATCCAAGTTTTCTGTTTACAGTTTTGATGGTGGCATTAATATGAGCGTCAAAGTTGAGGTTGTGGTCAATCAATACACCTAAGAGTTTTGTAGTTGGACCAGGAGCTACGATTGTACCATCAATGGAGGTAATAGCGAAATCTAGTGGGGTGGATTTGTTAGTTGGAGTAAATAGTAATAGCTTGTTTTTTTTGGCATTAAGGAGGAGATGATGTTGTTGGAACCAGTTTTCAACATGGTTGAATACTGATTGGGTGATGGCCTGGAGTTCAGATAAGGTGGTTGCTTTACAAATCAAAGTGGAGTCGTCTGCGTATTGTATGTAGGTAGGTAGAGGTAGAGGTAGATTAGTAGTTACAATTACAAGATTAGTAGAAAGGTGGTTAGTGAATATGGAAAATAGTAGAGGTCCCAGAATAGAGGCCTGTGGGACACCAAGGGTAACAGGGAGATGCTTGGATAGATTATTATCCCAAAGGACAGCTTGCTGTCTATTGTGCATATAGGACTTGAACCACTGTAATGCATGTGTGTCAAGTGAGAACAAGGTGAGTGTATTGAGTAATAATTGATGGTTGACCATATCAAAAGCTTTTGAGAGATCAATGAATAGTGCAGAGGAGAGCATGTTATTGTTACAATGTTTATTAATACAGTCTGTAAAGGATAGGAGAGCAGTAGTGGTACTGTGGAATGGTCTAAAACCATGTTGACAGTCAGCTAGGAGGTTATATTGGAGAATGTGGTCAAGAATTTGTTGGTGGATACATTTTTCCATAATTTTGGCTAGTGGTGATAGTAGGGCTATGGGCCAGAAGTTAGAGAGTTCAGTTGAGTTCCCTCCTTTGTGAAGTGGGATTATATGAGAGATTTTCCATAGTGAAGGAATGGAGCCTTCAGTTATGGTTCTATTAATATGAATAGAGATGGGGTAGGCTAGTGATAACATTATGTAAGCAATATCTCACAGTTATCCCTATAGATGGGTCTTTATCCCAGTAGTAGTTATGGCTTGGTCCACAGTCCTTGCAGTAGGACATGGGAAGGCATGCTACTGGCATACCCCAACTTAATCAGCCCTCTAGCACTGTCCTCAATACTGGCCCAGCAACAAGGTATGTCACCTTTCCTATCAATTACTGAATGGGGTAGTATGTCCTGATAGTTGCATGTATGGTATGGATGCAAGCATGCAAGGGAATTGGGTGGCTGAATGGGATAGCAGCAGACAGCTGACAGCTATATGGGACAGCAGGAAATTTATAACAAATACTGGTGTCAATATACTAGGCAGCACTACACAATGTGACAACTCCCACAGCAGTATATGTGATGGCCCAGATAACTGTGGGTGTCAATAGGTCACACACATGGATGTCAGTGAGGGTCACATACCCATCACCAGCCTCACCCAGCAGGACAGGAGTAGATGACAATAAAAAAAGACTGGGTTAAGGCCCCCAAATGATGGCAATGGTGAACAGCCCCGCACCAGACCTACACAGACATACTACAACAGTTTTGGCGGTTGCATTTTACTTCTGAAGGGTAAGAAGTCTGAAACTGAAATATATACCATTAAGATCTAACATGTGTACACTACTGATATGCCTCTATTTCTGCATGATAGGTCACAATACAATATGAAATGGAAGCCAACAGGGTAACCAAAATACCAGTACACCCAGCTCACCCCACCATCAACCACAGGTTCATCACAGGTCATATCCTTGCTGTAGGGAATAAGTACAGCATGAACCCATCTCTGTATGGGAATACATACATGATGCTGCATGCTAAATATGTGCCCAATGCAGGTGTGTCCCTAGTTGTAAGAAGCAAGCCGACCACATCCAGACCTGTGGATCAGTATGAACAGGAAGGATTGACAGGAACACCTCAACCACTCACCACTGTCACCTCAGGGTAATCCACTTGCTTGCAGCCTGGGAACATATGACTGACAGAATGCACTGGCCTGCTACAGATGGCCTGCAGCACTTTCAAATGGCCTACAGTCTTCTGGCAAAGGTCCATGCCTCACCCATAATGCAAATGTACAGAATGTCAGGGGGTCCTAACTAACAACCTAATACAGTACACAGAAAACAAATGCAAGGCCATGTTGACAAATGCCAGTAGCATGCCTCCCCTTGTCCTACTGCAAGGACTGTGGACTAAGCCATAACTACTACTGGGATAAAGGCCCATCTATAGGGATACCTGTGAGATATTGCTTACATAATGTTAGGTGGAGAAGAGAATAACAGAGGGGGGGTGCAGAAGCATGGATGTCATGACGTGTCTGAAGTCTGAAACTCTAATGTCTGCCCATACTACCTCCTTACTGCAAACCCGTGAATGAATACCACAAAACTGCTTGTAAACCACATTGTGAAAGTAAACTGACCAGATATATGAGTCCTGGCTCTGGATAACCTAGATGTATCTGTACAGCTGAGAGGTATGGCCCCAGCAGAATATGGCCATTCTGTGAAGTTGAGAAAGGCACAAGGAGGGGATCCTCAGCCAGCATACAAACAAGGTGCTGGACCATTTACACAGAACCAGTAGTTTATTGTCTGTAGCTACCCTTCCACAATGGCAGGAGTGTGCCAGAATGTGTAGTTTATATGCCTTAGAATATTGGTCTCAGCTTCATTCATCTTGTATTTACCTGGTAAATAACTGTGAGCAAAAAATGATAGCTATCAGTAGTTGATGACATAATACATCACAGTGTAAAACAGTACATATGTCAGAAAATCTATGCTACAACCAAACATGTTACACAAGCAGCACAGACAGAAAAAGTTACAGTATAGCCGTATGATGCGCCCATTGTGTCTCCATATTGGCAACCTTTCTACAGATATCCTGCAGAAACAGTTTGCTAGATGTAGCTGTAACACACAAAACCCTGAACTGGTGTCCAACCCTCCCTGGAATTGCTGCACACACTCAATACCGAAGATCATACTGGGCATGCTCCCACACTTACAGAAATGAAGCCCATGTCTGACAACACAGTGCACTACAGATATTGGTTATTCTCAGATGTCTGTGCACACACACCAAATTGTACACCATTGATGCTTTACACACACACACACACACACACACACACACACACACACACACACACACACACACACACACACACACACACACACACACACCGGATAGGAATACTCACACATCTAAGGCCAACATAATATAATATGTCAAACATACACACACAGAGATGTGGGGAAGAGAGAGAATCTCATTATGAGGCCTTTCCCTCCCAGTAAACATCCCATTGACCTATATCACATGATGTGCTGATGTTATTCACTATAGAAATTATTTTGGTTAGTCCTCAGCCCTATAGTCTCAACGGTGCTCATGATAACTGTGTAACACTACAGTACAAATAAGTATCCATGTAGCAGTTTTAATCTCAGTCCTGTCAAATGTAAAGTTGTGTGTGTATGTGCAGCCATTCACACTCACTACACTTCCTTTATCCTTCCTTTAGCACTGCTGCTGATGTCACTCACCTTCAAGGATACCATTAGACAGCTCTCCAACATGTAAGCTCTGTGGTGCTTCTGATGACTGTGCACTACTCTAGTGTAGCACTCTAGCTAAGTAGGAATTCTAATCCTGTTCCTGGCAACTGGGACAATGTGTGTGTGATTTTGTAGAGACCTGACTTTGTGTCCATTCACACTTATTACGCTTCTCTTACCCCTCCTTTAGCACAGCTGCTGATGTCACTCACCTTCAAAGATACCTCTGGACAGCTTTCCAACATGTAACCTCTGTGGCACTTGTAATAACTGTATAATGCTATAGGGTAACAAACTAATTAGAGAAGAGTTCTAAACCTAGACTTAGCAACTGTGAAATTGTGTATGTTTGTGTGAGAGAATATGCGTGTGTTTTTGTAGAGACCTGATTTTGTGTCCAGTCACACTTACTACACTTCCCTTACTCCTCCTTTAGCACTGCTGCTGATGTCACTCACCTTCAAAGATACATTTGGACAGCTTTATAATATATAAGCTCTGTGGTGCTTGTGGTAACTGTGTAATACTATAGTATAGTAAACTAGTTAGGTAGGGGTTCTAAACCTGCTCCTGGCAACTGTAAAAATGTGTGTGTTTGTGTGAGCAAGTGCATGTGTCTTGTCCATTCATACTTGCCTTACCCCTCCTTTAGCACTTATACTGATGTCACTCACCTTAAAGGCACATTTGGACAATGCTCTACCTATAAGCTATGTGGCATGTGTGATAAATGTGGAATAATGTAATAACAATACCTACATAGGTTGGCGTTTGAATCTCATGCCTGGCAAGTGTTTGTGTGTGAGTACATGTATCTACATATATATGTCCCTACCTTAAAGCTTTTGGCACCATTTACACCCAGTACACTTCTCAGTGCCTGACTTTAGCAGTCCTGCAGATATCATTCACCTTAGAAGTAGCTGTTGGCAACCCTTGACCATGTAAGATCAGTGGTGTGTGTGGTAAATGTATAACATAAAAGTCTGAATGTATAGTTAGATAGAGGTTTGAACCTCACTCTTGGCAAATGTGTGCGTAGGGTAAAATATTTCATGAAATCTCTCACCACCTACATCACCCAATGCCAGTATTTACAAGGGCTGGTGATGTTCCTCACCTTAGAAGTACCTTATAGGTTCAAAGGTTCATAGGCAGGTACTAGGCTATCTACCCGAAGGCATTTATAAGCCTAGCCAGAATGTGTTGGCTTTCGCCGCCCCCTTAGATTAGTTCCCTGTGCCTCTGTCCAGCAGAGCCACTGAAGTGATCCCCGATGTAAACTTTCTGTTTCCCATCCACTCGTCAAGGTTTCTCTTGAAGAGTGTTAGCGAGGAGCTCTGCCTAATGTAGATTGGAATCTTGGGACAACATCCATCCTAAAAAGCTCTGTGGCAAATACGTAACACTGTTGTAGCAATACATAGCAATAAAACTCAGTACTGGCAAGTGTGTGTGTCGGTTATCAGTATCCTGTGTGGGTGTGGGAGTGATTGCATAATAGCAGGATCCATTGGGGGGCTGGGTTTTGCTAAATTATTATATTGCGGACCTATTATATGTTCAAATGTCCACATTACAAGGCCAACAATTGTCAAATACTGTAGAGGTTAGAGTAGACAGTCCACAACCCTAAATGTGTAGTGCCACGTGCAATGACTGTGTGACAGTATGGATTAGTTACCAATATAGGCAACCCTTCTAATACTCAAAGACCACTCTCTGCAGAGGAATCATACACAAACACACTTGGCTAGGCAGCAGCCACTATATCAGTAGTTCTCCTGCAAATTGCCTTACAGATAGTACCCACTGTGTGACTGGAGTGGACTCCATGTCAAACCAATGACCAGACATGATTGCCATCAAACAGGGTACGGACCCATGTCCTCTTGTGTTTGGGATCAATCCTTCTGAGGTGCAAGAGAACAGAAAGGCACCCTGGCTGATAATGTTTGCGTACAACAGTAAGGTGGGTGGTACCATTCCCAAGCCATGTGATGTTGACATCACACCCAAAGGCCACTTGACACCTATGACTGTTGTCAGAACCCTGGACATTACCTCAATGCTAAGAGATGTGCCACCATTACCTTTGGAAACACCATGGTTCACATGAAGTAATACATTGGTGGTAGTCCACTGAACAGTGACGCTGTTATAACAGAATGAGGAACACAGGTTGACAGTCAGCTGCCTGTTGACCACAACAGTGCCACTGACATCACAAAGTACTTTGATGTGTTACATGTCATGACTGAGAGTGTGTGTTATCCAGCAAGTAAAAGGACATGGCACTCTGTTCCATCCCCTCAGTATCCCAATCAATGTGTACGGGGGCCTTTTGCCATGTTCCCCACTGGACATCTGCAACAACTGTAGAGACTGCAAACATACCCCACAAAGGGAATACCATGCCTTATACACATGCCCTGTATGGACAGAGTCTAATAACTCCAATGAATCCTCATATCATACTGTCTATGTAGGTGCAATCACTACCTCAGTTACATAGCCATGTCTCACCAAACGAGGTCAGGAATGCTACTTCTGAAGATACCAATCTGGCCACACTATATGCCCCAGAGATCTCAAGAACACTTCCACACTTAAAAGAACATGTATGTCAGACGTGCACAACCCAGACACTGTCCATGTTATGGGATATAAATCACATACATGTGAAACAGTGCACATTACTAGCCACCCAGAATAGAAGTTTGGATGAGTGGATGGGTAATACAGTACCCACTCCCGAGGACCACTACAGTGACTATACTCCTGAGCCACACTGGGGACTATTTTCATGTGGCCTGATGCCAGGGTATTCCCTTAGGCTAGCCTTGTAGAGCCTTCAGGCCCATTCATATGTGTGTGTGTGTGTGTGTGTGTGTGTGTGTGTGTGTGTGTGTGTGTGTGTGTGTGTGTGTGTGTGTGTGTGTGTGAATAGTAATCTCAGTGTGTTTGATTGATGAATATTCCCTGTGGCTGTGGTTATTAGCAATCGGAGGTGTGTCCAAACCACAACATGTACCATTCTCCATTCTACAACAGATGTTGTAAAGCAACATATACCTATGTACATCCCTCAGCCCTATAATCTGTGAGGCATATGCAATCACTGTGTTACAGACCGGGGATTTCTATGCACATACTGTACCCTGCATATGACATGGATGATGTGTTACCACACTACCATAGCCCGTGGTGTTGCTGCACTGCCACATCCAGGTGACACACAGATGCCTAGAACAGAAATGGGATACAACATGTGAGAACACATTCACTCAGCACTTCACTTGTGAGGGAAGAGAAGGGAAAAGCTGGCATTGAATGTGTTGCCAATACTGTGGCCAATATATGTTGTCTCAGGATAGGTATTAGCATTGTGCAGTAACTCACAGCACTTGTGTTTAATGCTGTGGTGGTTGTTGATGTAACTATCAAAGGCTGTTGTAATTGTCGTCAATGTCTGCTGCATATCTGCCATCATAGATGCCTGTAGGGGATTCCATAAGGGATGAAAAGTTGTGTTTGAGGCTAGTAATGGAGTTCAACATTCATGGGACATCACATTTCTCTGCAACAGTGTCCTCCTTCTGATGTACAGTTTAGTAATGGCAGGAGACCATCACATTGTCTCCCAGTGTTTGAAGGACAGTGTCTGGGTTCTGTTGGCTCTGGCTAGTACCATGCATTCATGTACCTGTTTGTACAGTGCATATGTGTATGATTTCACAGTCATGCAGCTATTTCCCATTGCCATGGATGCAGTGAAGACATCCACCCTTGTTTTCATGGCTGCAAAGTCAGCTTTGAAGAGGTTTTGCAAGGTGGTTAACTTTGTGGGGGATGTGGCAGACATGTTGAGTTCCATGTTCATTACAGCCTGTGTGGATCTCACCATGAAGGGATTGACATATGTGGATGAGCAGCAGTCCCATATTTAAGTTGTCAACCCAGGTCAAAGTTGTTGCATCCTCTACTGGGTGTCAGTATGAGCTGGTCCAGGTCATTGGAAATGATGAATCTCAGAAGTGATGGGCCACTCTACTGGCACTTTGCTACTTTCCCTAGGTGATGGAGGGGTAGTTGAAGACTCATACTATGTCAGTGTTGCGTTGGACTATCATAGATGGCAGGGTGTTGAGGAATGTGCATTGACAGTCTAGGAACATAGATGTGGACCCATAGCAGGCTATGGTCTGGATTGCACTATTACCCCAAGGCAGTTGTACTGGAAATATCTCCAATGCATTATGCTGGGATACTAGTCTGGAGGTTTTCCTAGCATAATGCATATGGCGACAACACCACCTGTGAAGGTGTGGTGTGGTCCATGTTTGGGGGCTGACAGTTGTGGAATGTGTCAAAGCCTGATACTGCAGGTCTGCTGTCTGCTGCTGTGAACCACCTCTCCATTACAGCAGACATGTGTCCTCCACTCCACCATGTGCTTTGAGTGATGGCATCCTGACAGATGTCTACTGTTGAGCAACATGACCTTCAGATTGCATACATGTCTAGCTATTATGGTGGTAATTACATTAGGAACACTGCCTAATAAGGCATCATTAGACAGTACCTGGAAACCCAGTGATGACAGATGTAAGACATCTGTGGGAAGTCATTGGGTTCTGTCAATCATGTCATCCCAAGCAGAGAGGTACTGGATCCCCTGAGAATGACACAAAACACATAAGCCAATGTTGCAGTCAATCATCTATTGATAGTACCACAGCATCATTCTGGGTGATGTCAGTACACTGCTCAGGGCTACTGTCACACCTGCCTGGACCACATAATTAGAGAGTTCAACCATGTCTCTTGTCATGTTGTCCAGGGAGATGTGTCCCAAGTCATTCACACCCACATGGATACAAAGTGATACTCATAGTTGTTGTGGAGTGCCATGACTGGCTGTGTCATGTGCTGGATGCTGGCATGTGATAGTTATTTGGCTGTTACCTGATCCATATTCAACTGGGATATATGTGTGCCTCAGTACTGATTTACCCATGATCACTGTATTGTGCAAGGTGGTTAGCCTTAGGAGCTTAGGTTGAAGGGTATAGTGTGTAGGTTAAATATGTGTCCCTTGGCATGTGCCATGTTGCAGTGTCTGAGTGAGTGTCTGCCTTGCTGGTCTGTGCTGTTTGGTGAATGTCCATTGAGTGCCTCTGGGAAGGTAGGTGTGTGGCTTGTTGCTGTATGTCATGGCTGACAAAGTGGGTGTCATGGTGAGCTACGTGTTCCACATGGTGTGGTGCAGGTGTTGATCTTATCGTCTTGACCTGCTAGTCCAGTCTTTGCTGGAGAGTGCATATGTCCACACTGGGTGATATATGGGTAGCCTTCACAGGTCTGAGTGTTTGGAGTTTAGAGGGGAGAGTTGTCTGTGCAAAAGTGCCTTAGAATGGACAAGTGCAGCAGGTTAATGTGTGAAAGCACAGAAAACTGCTCTTCAAACATGCTAGGAGGGGTGGGCATAACTAGTAAATACTGGGGCTACATCTGTGATGAACGGGTACTGCTGACGGCTCCCAGGTGTGCCACACCTCTTGATACAATAACTTGGTGAAGTGCCAAGCCATAATGCTAGTTGAAATGCAAGACAGAAAGAAATAGCATGATGTACGGGTGGAACAGAAGGCAGACTGTCTGCTACCTGTAATACCTTACCACAGCTGTGCAGTTAGCAGCTTTGGCAATGTGAAAACTCAGTAAGCTATGTAGCACATGCTGTAACTGTGTAACACTATAGTAGACATACCTAAATAGGCAGGGGTTCTAATCCCAGTACTGGCAAGTGTGTGTGTGAATCATCTACTGTCTGGCTTATACTACTTTTGACTTGTGTACTAGCCTTCACACTTTCCCTCACCCCATCTAGTAGTACTGTTGATGTCATCTACCTTAGACATACCTTTAGATTAGGTAGAAATGCATCAGCTCTGTGGTGCATCTGACAACTGTATAGCACTGTAGTAACAATAACTACATAGGCAGGAGTTCTAATCACCCTACTGGCAACTGTTTGGATGTGTGTGTTTGTGTGACAATCATGTAGTGTGTAGGTTACACCATTTTTTGACCTGGTACTACCCTTTACACTTCCCCTCACTCCAATTTAGTAGTCCTGTTGATCTCATCCACCTTAGAAGTACCTTTGGAATATTTGGAAATGTGTAAGACCTGTGGCACACCTGATAACTGCGTAGCACTCTAGTAGAAATACCTAGATAGGCAGGAGTTCTAATCACAATGCTAGCAACTGTGTGTGTGGAGGATCATATCTTGTGTGGCTTATACCATTTTGATGTGTACACCATACATGGCTGGTGACCACCTCCCACTAACATTAATTTATATAGTGTGGTAACAGCATCTTCCTCATATGCAGCAGGTTAAACCATTGTACAGTCCTCTGTACAGATGTGTCTGGAATATCCATATGTTTACAAACTATACATGATCAGAAGTAGCCTGTGTGCCTTAACAATGCCCATGTATGTGATATTATAGCCAGATAGGCCACAGTGAGTGTAATGACAATTATGGCAGCATGCTTTATCATACCTGATTGAAACAGCATGCTGATACGACATCTGCTGCCCTTACAGGTGGCCAGTCTTGTAGGTGTGATACATGACTCCAGATGCTTGGTTTTACAAGTGAACTGTTCCTGTTATGGGTCACATTAAAGATTGGAAGAGGCATGGACTGACATATTGTGGTCCTAATTAGTATGTAACAGGAACACCTTGCATCTTAACAGGTGTGTGTACACAATTTATATCCACTGTATACCACTAATGTATCACACATATCCCTACCTTAGGCCATTTATTCAGCCCATATTTCTGGCCTCTGTCCAGATGTATTGGCACTGACAAGTTGTGAGGTATGCTACAGGAATGTTGAATTCACATCAGATAGGCCCCAGTGGTGACCACTGTGATGCAATACAGTTAATCCCAGCACAAGTGAACATGCACAAAAAGCAATATAGCTATTACATAAAGCTATATAGCTATTAGTGATGGCTGTGTGCATAGTAAATTGCATGCCCTTCACATGCCTGGGGTATGGCCAAACAACAACAGAACAATGTCATACTCACCAGCTTCAGGCTGCTGTCCCATATGCAGCCCAGAGGGTCATAGGTGATTATGAGAGGGAGTTATTGTCAGCAGACTCACATGTGTCCATGGTACAGGATGGATGCAGCATGTCTGCACATCTACAGTAATAATCAATGTTCTGTCCTCACCATAGATGTGCACCTCTGTGCATTAGAAAACCCCATCCACAACTGAAATTGGACCTGACACATGGATGTAGATACAATACAGATACATGTATGTGTGACACATTAGTGTACTAATCCCCCACTGGGCCCTTGCCTGCATGATCCTCGTCCAGTGTGTGTGTGTGTGTGCAACCCACCTCCACAATGCTTCCCTCAGCTTCATGGCTTGCACATTGGGCGGGTGCCCCACATTTGGTGAGGAGCTCCTCGATGGGTGTCAGTGGGGGTTGGATGGCTGGGCCCCCACCTGTGGCTAGCCGGTCCCTCGTTACAGCAGCAGCCCATTAACGGGCATGGCAGATGAGGTCAGTGGCCCGATGCTGCACATGGTCATAAGTTCTGATGTGCAGGCTGGCATCATTTACCCTGTGGACCACACTGTTCCTCAGGGTGGTCCTCTCATGCGCATCTTCTGCTCTCTGTCCGAATAACAGGGCATAATGTCCAATCACATATTGAGTGATGATGTCAGTTGCCCCAACAGAGAATGATTGTAGGTGAGCCCTCTGCAATTTACCTGAAAGACATAAACAGGAAAAAGGTCACAGGACCTCATACGGTTGTCAAAGTGCACATCAACAGTGGATATTACTTGCAAATAATCCACACTGCACCATGACCCTCCAAGCTATCACGGCTATAGCAGCTTGCATTACACTCCTGGCCCTGAGTTATCTTATTCCTCCCAATGTTGAGCACTTGATTGCATAATCCTCTATTTTCCATTCATTTCTGTGTAGAGGATTGACAGTGGCCATCTTCCATGTGGATGGTGTGTGGATGGTGGCAGGTCTGTGTTTGACTGTGGAGTGTGATGGAGCTGTGAGCACATGCCTAAATTCATGTAGGAGGCAGACAGTGATGTTATTATGCCCCATGGAGATATGCTGTTGTTGCCATCAGTAGGCAATATGTACATGCTCACCATTGCTAAGGGTAGGAGTGTGGTTGATGTGCATATCCCCTGTACAACTGGGGTGGACAGGGTGGTGATGTTCCCACCTGACCTGTGTGATGCAGGTTGCTTATATCTATGGCATGTCTGTATGAGATGTTCTTTACCCGCAGTACAGGGTGAATTGTTCTGTTTCCTCTGAGACGTATATGTGGAGACACAGTTGCAATTGTCCTTGGTGGTATGGATATGTCTGATTTGTAGTCATAGTCAGCCTTACAGGAAGTCAACTGTGAACTTACATGGTTGCTCAGATATAGGTGGACTTGCTTCCCAGTTGTTGCCTGCACCTATGTGTCCCTGTACAGCAAATGTAGCAACTTATTATGTGGTTTATGTATTGCTGCTGTCCACCAAAGGGGATTACTGTACCTTGGCGGAGGCTGGTTATATAGGTCAGGTACTGCTGAGTACAAATAGCTACAGTGGATATAAAGGGTACACACCTCTGTTACAATGCCTGGTATTTGTGCAATTGGAACATGGCACCACAATAACTCATTTCAAAACAATTCCCACCTGTAATGTGACCTATAGCCTGCACAATTCAATTGAAAACATAACAATCTGGTCTGAAAAAACATATGGAAATAATAATCAGTACAATAACCCAGTTGAATGAGTGTGCACACCCTTAAACTTATATGTTGTGTATGTACCTCTTGAGATGGTTACAGCATCCATTTGTCTTGGTTTGGACTCTAACATCATGGCACATCTTCACTTGGCAATAGTTGCTCACCTTCCTAGAAACACCTTTGATTATATTTCAATGGAATTGTACAGGTTAGAGGTCACATTCAAGATGGGAAACATTATGAAATGATATTCTGTGGTCTGATTGTCATACAGCACACAAACCTGACATTCCAACAGGGGTGTGTACACTTGTGATATCCACTGTATATAGGTGTTGATATAGCTGGTAGTGGTAGGCATGGACAGAGGGTTAATCATAACACAGTTGGACACTTCGATTACTACCTGATAATCACGCCTAGTCTAGTACACATATCAGTGTCAGGGAAAGGCAACAGCCAGTAGTTGTACACATTTATGTCTGTTGTATGCACTGACACTGATATTACACATGTGCAACATGCACAGCCTATGTACCTGACTGCTTGAAACCCATGTGATTAGTTTTGTGCCTTCCAGCTGAACATATGCATACATACATGTGCTCAGGGGATACCTGGTATACATTTCTGTTCTATGTTAGTATAGCACACTGTATTTACAGTCTTGCTGCTCAATCATACTTCTCAACCTGTTATAGCAGTACGTCTGGACAATGGCACACATAAATGGGTGACAAAAGGGACATCAAAATTGATACTGTATTAATATAGCTGCACCATATATTAGTACGTTGATTGCACAGTAGGGTTCAACATCACTGTGATAACCTGGAAGATATTCAACAGTCATAAGTAGGCTATTATGTTACAATGTCATTGCTCAGACCTGCCAATGGTTTAGCTGATATAACATTTTTTTATGTGTATGTGACTACAGATATCAGTCATAAATGTGCTTATTATCCAGCAGAACACAGCACAGTTGAATGTTATTAATTCAATATATCACATGCAGTTCAACACACGTCTGCAACAGTACTTTACTATGCACATGCCCTATATAGGTCTCTTGGCTTTACAAGAGAAACATGTGTCATGCTCATATTCACAGGTAACATGGCTATAGACAATATCCCATTAACTGGCCTAGCAGTGGCACAATCGCAACTGTTTGACAGACACCGCAATGGTTGTCATATATGAGCTGTCCTTCCCCGGGATGAGTCAGGCTCCTGAGCTGTGATCCTACCGTGCCACCTCTCAGAGAACCACATCTGGACAAAGCCTAAAATGATGGGGGGTTAAATTGGGACAGACTGTAAATATTCCTGTTGCAAACATAGGAAGTTTGTAGAATGATACATTTTGCATTACCGTGAATATTCTTAAGGATGTGGAGTCTTAAACTCAAGTGTTTGTCATTACTTGATGACTTCAGTCCTTGGCTATTTGCCAGAAAAGTACAGATTTCAGGAGGAACAGACAAATAAACTATGATGGGAAAATCTGGACATTATGTGAAGATCTATACAGTTGAGAGGTATGTCTGTGATCTCTCCCACTGCATGTTCCATTTACCTTTTTTTCTTTCTTCTCTATTCCAGTTTATGTTTTATTTGTTTGTTTGTTTCTTCTCTCTCTCTCTCTGTCACTCTCTTTCTGTACACTACAGGGACAGAGCTGGTTTGAATATGTGGCAGCATGGCTTTTGTAGGTGATGCTCATGACCAGGTGATGGCTTGTGCACCTGTTGGGGTTCCCCACTTGCTAATTGCATGCAGAGCAGCTGTGTAGTTCTTCCAATAGCCAATATCATGGCAACACACTCTAATAATTGAGTACTCCATGTGGGTGTTGGCCCTTTCCCTTACTTGGGAGGAAGACATCATGGAGTTGTGTGAGCTACTACCTCTTACATCAAGACTTGTGGAGACAAGCCAACTAAATGGTGGAGAAGGTTCAAGACTTAGGGGCAGAATGTGAGTATTGCTGTTATATGTTTGGAATGCTGATAGTTTAGCATGGTTTGTCTGCACATGCTACTTCTGCATGGGTTTCAGTCAGACAAAGTTCTGTCTCTGCATAGCTCTCAAGTATAGGACCATCCACATAATGGCCACAGGTTAGCCTGTTATGTTTGGTCTGTTCCCCAGACAAGTGTTGTCCTTGGCAAATGAGTACCATACACTGGTGATTGCATTATGTAAATGGTAACATCCATTTGTTTTTTTTTACTTTATCTCCCTCAGAAAAGATATGTTATAACAAACCCTGTAATACCAACAACTTTTTCAGTGTATAACAGCAACATTTCAAGTATGTCCATGTATTTGTGCCTCTGTCCACAAATTATATCAGGCTTTGTCCAGATGTCATACAGTAGGAGGTTGATAGGTATACTGGTCTTTCACTATTTAGTGCTGTCATTCCTGCTGAGGGGAAAGGTAGGGAAACATGTTGAAGTCTGTACATTCAAGGGGATGGTGTACAAAAATGCTCTTAGATGTCCTTGTAACATATTTTATGTGTGGGGACAGTAACACAGGTTTTAAAACTAGGCTGTTAGAACATGTGAGACATATTACTAATAAGAAATATGACAGTTCTATAGCTGTACATGTGAATAAATCTCACCATGGGGACAGTAGTGGGTTCCAAGGTACTGTTTTTGAAAAAGTCTGTTCCTCAGTTTGATGAAACATTCATAAAAGGGCAATTGTTATGTACAGATTCAATGTATTAATATTAACTGTAATACTTTATACTGTAATGGGGTAAATGAGGAGGGTAATCAGAGGCTGTGTATTTAATTATGTAATTAGGTGTTAATTGCTTCTTGTGATTAATGCATGTATTTTTGGTAATGTTTCACTCATTGAAGGCTTTGGCCAAGACATCATAGTATAATAAACATGTGTGAATTACTGGCTGGTTGTATTTCTCTTTGCTATGTTCAGACATTTTTCTTGTATTGCTAAGAGGTTGTTATATGTCTGGCCATTGTGTATGACGTATCATGCTTTTGTAGCAGTGCACTGTTCACTTATTTATTTGTACTGCTGGGGGGCTGGGCAGATGTGAGTGCCATGGCTGCTTTTGTATCCAACTGTACATGCTGCCCCAGTTATGGGTGGTCTAGCAGCAGCAGATGTTTGTATGGGCATTTTGACATGTATATATATCTATATATATATATATATATATATATATATATATATATATATATATACACACACACACACACACACACACACACACACATATATATATGTGTGTGTGTGTGTGTGTGTGTGTGTGTGTGTGTGTGTGTGTGTGTGTGTGTGTGTGTGTGTGTGTGTTTGTGTGTGTATATATATATATATATATATGTGTGTGTGTGTGTGTGTGTGTGTGTGTGTGTGTATATATATATATATATATATATATATATATATACATATATATAAATTTGTATACATATCTCTCTTTCTCTCCCTCTTTCTCTCTCTCTCTATCTATATATATATGTATATATATATATATATATATATATATATATATATATATATATATATACCTCAGTATTTATTGGTAATATATCTACATATTGTTGTACACATATATGAATCTCCCTACATATCTCTCTCTCTATGTATGTTTCTATTCAGGTATTTATAGATACCAATCCTTCCTAATTGCAGTGTCTCTTCCCTATTGTAAACCAGCTGTAAAAAAGGGTATGTTTGAGAAAACATCCTGCAATCATACAGGTGAGGTGGTTTACTGGTAGATTCCTTTGGTTGTGGTATACAGGGTCCTGGGTTCAAAACCTGAAAGGGTTGTTTATTTTATTGTTAGGCAGAACAAGGACTGTTGGATACAGAGTTATTAAGGCAGTTTTGAGTGGGTTTGCACAACGGTAAGTGGTACTAACATCTGGTTAAACAAATAGACACTTGTGCCCTGTGAGCTTCACTTACCAGTGCACAAATCTGCTTAGTACTTACATTTAAGCAATGCTGAAACCTGCTAAGCATAGCTCAGCCCTGGTAACCAGTGATCACATTCCATTCTGATAAAATAGCATGGTAATGACATCTTTAATAAGTTTATTTAATTTCCTGTATATAACATGCTTCTATGTGCTGTCATTACAGCAGCAAGAGGTGTGACTATACTGTATGTGACACCTGGGTATACATGGGTAGTACCACAATCTTTTCTCTTTGTATTTGTTTCATACATGGGTAGTATCCCAGGTTATATGCAGTCTCTCTTTGATGTTACGCCAGCTACAGTATTTTAGTTGACAAAAATAGTTTAAAACACATTGTATCATTACGTTAGTACTTTTAACAGTGCTTTTCCAAGTAAGAGTAGACGTCAGATTGTAGTACTAGAACCATACAACCCTGCATGCAAAGCTGGGACTCCGAGTACTGACTATCTTGTCCTTGGTGTTTGAGCTGTATGTTTTTATGCATCTCCTATTGGATATTTATCTGATATGTTGATATTAACTGTAGACTACTATGTTTTTTTGGACCTATCATTGAGGACTGCTGTCATGTAGTAATGGCATACCTTTCAGTTTCAGACTTCTATCTTTCAAAACATTCATCCTAATGCATAACCTGTTGGCTATCTACTTTCTGTCTGTCCTCTGTACAGATGTGCAGATGTCAGGTATTGCTAAGGCCATACCACTATGTAGGTGCCCACATTGTATTGTGCTGTGTGTCTGGACACCGCTGCTAGTTCTGACATATGGGACAGTCCATAATGTGGACCTTGCCCCTTTTCTTTGCCTGTGTGAAGTACATTACAGAGGTGGTGGCCTACAGATTCACATACAGTAGGTGGCAATATGTCACAGGACAGGACATGTGGAGACAGCCAAACAACATGGGGGACATATCCCCAGATTTGTGAACAGATTATATGTCATCATTGCTGTTATACACATGGTGGATTGATAGATTTAAAAATAAAACTCTGTGTCAGTAAGAAGATTTAATTTAATCCAACGCCATTAGTAAGCACTTTCTTCTCTTGTGTTAGAGACTTCTTCAGACTATGGTTTTGCAATAAAAGCATACATTTTAAATACTTGAATGGCTCATTCACCAATTAACATTTAAAAGCACAGTGTCATAAAACATTTATAATATCAAACTATACCTAATACACATTATTTAAAAATAATAATATCATTTTTTCAGCCTCTTCATTTTTAAATACATTATAAATTCCTATTATTTAATCCTGGAGGGAAACAAACATTTAATCTAACTTGCCAACAATATTCCAACCAACCCAGTTCTTCCTCAACATTTACTGTAGTGACATTAGGGTTTACAGTATCCAGAACTATACATTTGAAATTTATTTTACATTTCTTCTCAACATAATGTTTACTCTTGGCGTTTTTTGTATCTGCATTAGTAATAGCATAATTATGTCCATAAATTCTTCTGTATAGTTCTCTCTTTGCTCTCCCCACATAGAATGATCTACATTCTAAACAGATCAGTAAATAAATTAAATTTTTTGATTTACATGTAAACCTCCCTGGGACCTGAACTACTGTTTTTCCCACTAATAATTCATTACTATCAGTAAATAAATATTGGCAATAGTTGCAGTTGTAACACTTTACCATCCCTTTTCTTACCTCAGCTTCCTTAATCTTGTTAAGTTTACTATGAAAATAATCTTTAAAATTTCTGGTCCTTTTTTGTACAAACCTGGGTTCATTTCCTATTTTCTCAGTAATTTCTCTATTCCCTTTAAAAATTCCCCAGTTTCTCCTAACTATATTTTTTATGGTATTAGAATCTGTACTATTTTGTACTGCTAATGCTGTCGTATAGTTTTTTTGGTGTATTATCACCCTCATTATTAATATTATTATCATTTACTGTATTATTTATTTTTCTTACTTCTTCAGGGAACAACCTCTCTACTTCTCCCTGTGGATATCCTCTTATTTCCATCCTTTTACAAACATTTGAAGCTTCAAGCTCAAACACTTCATCTTCTTTAGTTAAATTGCTAATACTTTTAAGTTGTCCCTTTACTATATTAGTCTTAGTTTTTTTGGGATGTAAGCTGGAATAATGCAAGTACATGTTGTTTTGAAAATCTTTCTTATAAATCTTAGAAATTAGTATATTTTCATTTTTATATATTATCAAATCTAGAAAGTTAATTTTATCTAAATTATAACTATAAGTGAATTTTATATAGGAAAAAACATTATCATCAATAAACCTTAACATTTTCACTATGCATTTACTATGTTCACTTTCTAATATGTTGACTTTTTCCCAACCTTGCATGAAAACATTAGCATAACTTGGGGGTAGGGCTGCACCCATTGCAACACCATTCATTTGAACAAATATTTGATCATAAAAATAAAAATAATTATGGCTCAGAACTAAATCAATCATCTCCATTAATAGTCCAATTGTATTAGAGGAGAATTCTTTAGATTTTAATAATTCTACCCTCACTGTTTCCATCCCTTCTTTGTTAGGAATCACGGTGTATAAAGAATGTATACCTAGTGTAACCAGTATATGTGAGTCAGAAACCTGAATTTCTTCCAATTTTTTTTATACAGTTATAACTATACCTTATATAAGTAGTACATTTTGGTACTATTCTCTGTAGATGCTTATCAACAAGCACTGACATTCCTTCTGTTTTGTCTTAATGTTGGAGAATTAATATTTTTATGGATCTTTGGAATTCCAAAGTTCCTACTTATTTTTGGATTGTTATTGGATAGGTTTCTTTTCATTTTATCATCAATTCTTCCTGTATAGAACCATGCTTCTATACAGGAATCAATTAATGAAAATTCCTTTTTTACCTCTGTCATGTTCACAACTCTATAAAAGTTTATATCAGACAACATTTCTTTCATTTTACGTTCATGTTCACTTCTATTCATTAACACCATAGAAACACCTTTGTCAGCTTTGAAAATTAATACATCTTCATTTTTAACTAAAGCATCAAAACATTCCTTTTCTTTTTTTGTTAAATTATAATATCTAAACATTGTGTCATTATCTAGCATTTCAAGCATCTGAAACTCACATACCTTTAGAAACATTTCTAGTTCTTTTATTAAAGGTGGGTTGTAACAGCTAGGTCTATACACATCAACATTACTTTGCATTTGTGGTCCAAATAAAATACTTACATTTTAACTGGATAGATTAATGATTTACTACACCATACTAAAGATAATACTTCATTTGAGAACTTTAATAGTAAAATGAGTATTATTCAGGAAAATCTTCTAAAACTTAATGAAGAACTATGCCAGAGAAAAACTAAGAAGTGTTTCAGAGACCGTAATTAATACGCTGGGGGTGTGGCGGCAGCCTATGGATTAAGGCTGCAAAGTAGTTCACTGAATAATGAGACAAACGGAGATGTTATGGGAATTGAGGATGATGTCAATGTTTTAAGAAGGTCTGAAAGATTAAACAATAAAACAAATGGACAGGCCACTGGGGCGGAAATCCAAAAAATTAATATGAATACTACTAGTGATAGAATGGAATCCAGACAGGGACAAGGAACAAAAACAATCTAACAAGAAGTTAGACCTAAAACCAAAGATGCCAACAAAACCAAACTGATGACAATAGAACCTCAGCTGAAGGAAAATCTAACAGCTAGAAATAGACAGGTCATGGATGCATAACAAAGAATTGATAACCAAGGAAGATCGTGGGCTCAGGTAATGGCTGATGGAAATAAAGAGAAATCTAATTATTCCAATAAACACCTACAGCAACCACAAAAAAAACTGGTATGGCAGAAGAGGTCCAGGGAAGAACTGGAACAGGAAGCAACAATACTGGAAGACTTAGGTAGTGTAAATTTTAAAATCATGAATCTATCCAGTAAAGAATTGTCATATGAAGATTGTTCTGTGTTAAGCGAGGGGTGAAATTTTGCCCCAGCATAAAGAGCGAATAAGTTGGTGATGATCAACAAAATTAGAGACTATGTAAGAAAATTAAATGTAAGTATTTTATTTGGACCACAAATGCAAAGTAATGTTGATGTGTATAGACCTAGCTGTTACAACCCACCTTTAATAAAAGAACTAGAAATGTTTCTAAAGGTATGTGAGTTGCAGATGCTTGAAATGCTAGATAATGATACAATGTTTAGATATTATAATTTAACAAAAAAAAGAAAAGGAATGTTTTGATGCTTTAGTTAAAAATGAAGATGTATTAATTTTCAAAGCTGACAAAGGTGGTTCTATGGTGTTAATGAATAAAAGTGAATATGAACATAAAATGAAAGAAATGTTGTCTAATATAAACTTTTATAGAGTTGTGAACATGACAGAGGTAAAAAAGGGATTTTCACTAATTGATTCCTGTATAGAAGAATGGTTCTACACAGGAAGAATTGATGATAAAATGAAAAGAAACCTATCCAATAACAATCCAAAAATAAGTAGGATCTTTGGAATTCCAAAGATCCATAAAAATATTTATTCTCCACCATTAAGACCTATAGTGGTCAGCAGAAATAGCAAAACAGAAGGAATGTCAGTGTTTGTTGATAAGCATCTACAGAGAATAGTACCAAAATGTACTACTTATATAAGGGATAGTTATGACTGTATAAAAATATTGGAAGAAATTCAGGTTTCTGACTCACATATACTGGTTACAATAGATATAAATTATTTGTACACCATGATTCCCAACAAAGAAGGGATGGAAACAGTGAGGGTAGAATTATTAAAATCTAAAGAATCCTCCTCTAATACAGTTGGACTATTAATGGAGATGAGTGATTTAATTCTGAGCCATAATTATTTAGATTTTTATGATCAAATATTTGTTCAAATGAATGGTGTTGCAATGAGTACAGCCCTAGCCCCAAGTTATGCTAATGTTTTCATGCAGGGTTGGGAAACAGCCAACATATTAGAAAGTGAACATAGTAAATGCATAGTGAAGATGTTAAGGTTTATTGATGATGTCCTTTTAATATGGGATGGTATTATAAATGAGTTAAATATTTTTTTAAATTATATTAATAATGTTTGTTCCTATATAAAATTCACTTATAGTTATAATTTAGATAAAATTAACTTTCTAGATTTGACAATATATAAAAATGAAAATAGACTAATTTCTAAGATTTATAAGAAAGATTTTCAAAACAACATGTACTTGCATTATTCCAGCTTACATCCCAAAAAAACTAAGACTAATATAGTAAAGGGACAACTTAAAAGTATTAGCAATTTGACTAAAGAAGATGAAGTGTTTGAGCTTGAAGCTTCAAATGTTTGTAAAAGGATGGAAATAAGAGGATATCCACAGGGAGAAGTAGAGAGGTTGTTCACTGAAGAAATAAGAAATAGAAATAATATAGTAAATGATGATAATATTAATAATGAGGGCGATAATACACCAAAAACCTATACGACAGCATTAGCAGTACAAAATAATACAGATTCTAATACCATAAAAATAGCTAGGAGAAACTGGAGTATTTTTAAAGGGAATATAGAAATTAGTGAGAAAATAGGAAATGAACCCAGGTTTGTACAAAAAAGGGCCAGAAATTTTAAAGATTATTTTCAAAGTAAACTTAACAAGGTTAAGGAAGCTGAGATAAGAAAAGGGATGGTAAAGTGCTACAACTGCAACTATTGCCAATATTTATTTACTGATAGTAATGAATTATTGGTGGGAAAAACAGTAGTTCAGGTCCCAGGGAGGTTTACATGTAAATCAAAAAATTGAATTTATTTACTGATCTGTTTAGAATGTAGATCATTCTATGTGGGGAGAACAAATAGAGAACTATACAGAATAATTTAGGAACATAATTATGCTATTACT
Source organism: Protopterus annectens (assembly GCF_019279795.1). Taxonomy (NCBI): domain Eukaryota; kingdom Metazoa; phylum Chordata; order Ceratodontiformes; family Protopteridae; genus Protopterus; species Protopterus annectens. The sequence continues at coordinate 1,687,281,187 of NC_056732.1, read as the reverse complement.
AATGCAGATACAAAAAACGCCATGAGTAAACATTATGTTGAGAAGAAATGTAAAATAAATGTCAGATGTATAGTTCTGGATACTGTATACCCTAATGTCACTACAATAAATGTTGAGGAAGAATTGGATTGGTTGGAATATTGTTGGCAAGTTAGATTAAATGCTTGTTTCCCTCCAGGATTAAATAATAGGGATACATTTATAATGTATTTAAAAAGGAAGGGGCTGAAACATTGATATTATCAGTTTTAAATAATGTGTATTGGGTATAGTTTTATATTATAAATGTTTTATGACACTGTGCTTTTAAATGTTAATTGGTGAATGAGCCATTCAAGTATTTAAAATGTATGCTTTTATTGCAAAGCTATAGTCTGAAGAAGTCTCTAACACAAGAGACAAAAGCGCTTACTATTGGCTTTGGATTTAATTAAATCTTTTTACTGACACAGCATTTTATTTTTATTTCTACTTTTGAGTTATTTGCTTGCTGCTACTTTGTGGATGGATTGATAGATTGACAGGGTTTGTGTGGACATGCATTTAGTGTGTAACTTCATGACTGACAATGACATGTCTCTGACATACCTCTCCACTGGTATGCTGTCTACAGACTGGCCACATGTCTGCCTGTTATGTTTTGTCTGTTCCCCAGGCAGCTGGTATTTCCATTAAGATTCTTTACATAATTGTTTGAGGCCTTGTGGCTGTCTTTACTATGTGCTCCAGTTGGTAAATCAGTCATGGACTCTGGTTAATGCAGTCAGTAAATACTCACATCTATTGGCATTACCAATATCATATTCCTCAAAAAGGATGCTACAACAAACCCAGTAACATCTGCAACTGTCTCAATGCATGACAGCAATATGTCCACTCTACCCCTGTGTTTATGCCTCTGTCCCCAAATGATGTCTTTGGTTTGTCCAGATGTCAATGAGGTGTGGACATATTTATTATCATTATATCTTGACTTCATTCCTGCTACCATCCCAGTGATGTAGTAGACCCACAGACATGTCAGGGAAGAGGCCTTAGATATGAGTTCTGAGCCTGTACATTCTGAGGTGAAATGTACATGTGAGAGGCCTGTGTATGTCTGGCCATTGTTAATAGATTGTCATGGTTGTGTACACATGTCTTGTGTACATATTATTTGGGCTGTGTATAGAGTGGGGTGGATGTAAGTGTTATGGCTCCTTCTTTATCTGACTGTGCATGCTGCTCCAGTTTCCGCTGATCTTTTGGCTGTATGTGTTTGTAGGGGCAGACTGAGACATGTCCTGTACCAAGGTCAGGATTCAGACTACACTGAGTACTGGGACTGTATATGTAGGGCTAGTGTGTGAGTGACAAACAATGATGTATTTGTTCATACAGTCCGTATACTCTACTGTTCACTTGACATACCGGTATGTGACTGTGACTGTGGTGATGTTGGCTGTGGGTATGCACTTTCACACTGGTGTCTGTTTGTCACTGCTGTTACATCCCCTTAGTGCCTGATATATTTGCAAGTACATGTGTAATTACCCATAGCAAATGTCCTAATTCAATTACTTGTGATATTTCAGTAAATATATGTTAGAGCACACAGGAGGGTGTTACTACAGCAACTGTGTTAGCTTATCTATGCCAGTACTTCAGATACATCACCATTTTCATGGCTTCCACCCACCACTTTGTCAGCCTTGTTCCAGATTCATTGCAGAATGGGGTTCTGAGCTTACCTGTCAACTGGCTGGGTTGTTTCAGGATGTCCAGGTTTATTTCTCATATTTCTGGTCTATTTTACAAATTATTATCATTTCACTGGTAAGTCACTGTAATGATATGATTGTTGTCAGAAAATGAGGACATACATTTCATTTACGTACCTCACATTCATCAGAATATGTATGCTAAAACAAACTGTCATTCTGTCAAGAAGAGTACAGGGGAACAATGACCTCTTCCTTCCTGGATGCTAATGCGTTAGTACTGAGATGTGCCACATAGAAGGACTTTGTGACCACAGTGGCATGAGGTAGTCAAGAGACATTACTGTCAACCTGTGTACCCAGATCTGTTATAATGCCTTCTTTGTTCAGGGGACTACCATCGACGTGGCAAATCATGGGAACAGGGTTTTCCACAAAGGGGATGACAACACATTTTCTGCTACTGAGCTTAAGGCCATAGCTCTGACACCAGTCATTGCTCTAAGTGAGGCCTTTCAGTAGGATGCCAACATCACTTGGGTAGTTACTAATAGCTCCCAACTTGCAATTGTCTGCAGACTTTGTCAGCCAGAGTCCCTTTTTGTTGGCATGGACTTCAGAGAAGTTGATACCAAACATGAGAGGACCCAGGACAGAACCATGTAGGACTCCACTTATGACTGTTCACAGTCTGACTTGGAGACAGGTACTTCCATACTGTGAGTCCTATCTGTGACCCAGTTTGCAGCCTACCTAGTGATTTAGGGGTTGATGCCTAGCTTAGTGAGCTTTTGCATGATTCCTAAGTGGGGAATGTTATCAAAAGCTTTGGCCAGATCAAGGTCGGCTGTGTGTGCCACTTTGCCTTCATCCACAGTTTAGGTGACTGACACCAAGAAGATGACCAGGTTGATTGAGCAGGTATGACCTACCCTTCACAAAAGTAAACTGTGTGGGATCCTGAGTCTGCAGATTCCCATATCCCTGTTTATTAGGTGCCTGATGATGCATTCCACAGCTTTGCATAACAGAGTTGTCAGGCAGTTGGTGCAGTATTTCCCAGAGTCTGTTGTCACACCTTATTTGTGGAGAGGGGTGACTGTAGCAGTGCACAATTCAATATGGACAAAGCCAGAGGTGAGGCTGTGCTTGAACAGGGCACACAGGAGAGGTGCCAGGTCACTCTGTAGTTTATGTAGAACACAGCCAGGGATATTGTCAGACCCCATAGAAGCTGTATTCTTGGCCTTGGACAGTGGTGTTTTAATCTGTGCAGCAGTAATACTGGGTGCCTGGCAGTATACTGGTACTGTGAGGGGTAAACATTCCACTCAATATGTCAGCCAGTATATTGGAAAGATTTGTTGGCTCAGTCTAGCAGGTACCATTGTCTAGTAGCTAGGAACAAATATTGGTATTGCCATGACGATTCTTTACATAATTGTTTGAGGTCTTGTGGTTGTCTTTACTATGTGCTCCAATTCTGTTGTCATAGCTAACTCTGTAGTATTTGATGAGGGATCTCAACTTTTAATTGAGACTGATAAGGGTTTTTTTCCATTCTTGGGACTTTACCTTATTCCATATTGGTTCCCTCCTACTGTTGTATACTTTCTTTATGGCCGCTGACCACCACATCGCCTTCCTGTTTTTGGAGGTGAGGGTCCTGGTTCTATTGGGTATGATGGTATCCACACATTTGTGTACGTGTTAATAGTGCATTGTTGTTTGATTCAGAAG
>NC_056732.1:1687240247-1687272747 GCF_019279795.1 Protopterus annectens | reverse complement strand
GCTAAAAATGCAACAAGCTTGTATTTCATCAGCAGGAACTATTGAGAAACCATTGCATCTTTTTTGAATGATTTCTGTGTCATTGTTTCTTTGTTGTACAATGTGACTTTGTAATTACAACATTCGTATATATACATTCCTATACATACCTTTTGACATAGCACAGTGTGGAAAACAGTGGTTATCACAGTATTCAGATATCAGATGTTGGTGTGTGACATTTTTATTATCAGTTAATCTTGTGTCTTACAGAGGCACTAACTTTGTCAGGTGAGACTTGATTGTTTAATGCTTTCAGAGCTATAGTTGCTATGCATACCTGTACACATTTCAATTCATACCATACCAGAGTAAACACAACCAGTCCAGGGTTTTGAATTTAATTGACATGCAGTTACAGTTTTATTTATATATCACCTATATGAGGCTTTTACTGTAATATTGTCTGCTTTATTCAGTACAAATCATACCCATTTTTAATACTGCCAGGTGACATTCTACTCCTTTATATTTATATGGTATGAATACTACAAGCTAGATTGTTACTCACCAGCCTCGCAATGCAGCCTTTGCAACCTGCTTGCATGGGATTCCTGGTTCACAGCCTGCTCAGCTGAAGCTGTAAAGAAGATGGAGAAACATTTATGCATACCTATCCATCGCACACATAGGCTGGACTTTGGTAAATAGTTATTGATATGAATAATTACACATGCCAGGAACATCACCTCTCTGCCATGCTTCTTGGACCCACTGGTCCAAGAGTTCCCCTCTTCCTCCACTTCAAGTCGGCATAGTTGTGTCGGACCTACTCACTAGTCTGAGGGATGCCAGTGGCACTTGTGAGGTCACAGGCAGGACTTTCCCAGGCCTCCTCTTTATATTGGGAGCCCTGGTACTGGTCCTGCAGTAGGCTCACGTCATGGTTTTTTACAAGGAGTCCTACCATGACCTTGGACTCCTGTATGCCCCAGTGCTGCACCTGAAAGCACATGCCCTCTCCAACACCTGCCATACTGCCTACAGTGGGGAGCGACAACCAGTTATGAGCTGTATTCCCATCTGTGAGGTTTAAATAAGGCCAATTTCCTGCGCTTTGCCATGATTGGATGGTTTTGAATATGCTGAGTTAAGCTAAGCTACGGACAAACCTGCTTAGCTAAGGTTGGCAGTGCTTAAAGGGGCAGGTTCAGCACTGCTTACCAATGGGCAAATCCACTTAGCTGGGCTACTCATTGCTTAGCATTCATATTTACACAATGTTTACACCCGGTCAGCATAGCTGTGCAATGCTTAGCATTGCTTATGTTTTATTTTATGGACTATCAACTGTATGGGATTAATTCATCATTCCTGACATATTATAATTTTGTTTACCTTCTCTGACATCCCACAACGTGTTTTCATTCCATGTATTCTTGTGTGACTATACTGTATGGGACACTTGTGTTTATATGGGAGTTTTACAACTTTATTGCACTGACACCTCACATCTGGACCTACTACACTACTCTGATTAACAAATATATGTAATTTACTACCTAATTATTAAAATAATAAATTATGTACTGCTTTCACATGTAAAATGCTAATTTGCTTTACTGGGGATTGAATCAGGAACAACTACTTGCAAAGCAAATGCTCTGACCACTTCGCTATTTCCACACTGCTATGTTTTATAGTATATACACCTATTTAGCTCCTTATGATGTGTAAGCTAGGCTGAATAGAGCTGCACAGTACGCATACCCACTCAGCTATGCTTAAACTTTATTGCGGACTGAAAGAAATATTTAAACTGCTGTGTTTTATTTTTGTACTGTAGGGATATGCACATTCATTTCTGCAACATTATCTGTGAGGGGCTGTGCTTTTACAGTGGTGATGACATGACAGACAGTGGCGGCTCGTGCTATTGGGCTGCAGGACTACAAGCCCCCCAGCCGTAAACAAAAAGAAAAAGAAAAATATAAAATAAAAGAAACTAAAAAATAAAACAGCTTGCAGAACATCACATGCTCACAATATTTCATGTGCGTGTGTGTATGTGTGTGCGTGTGTTAAATGCCCCAGGTGCTATATGGTGGTGTGTAAAGAACAGGCTTGAACTCTTTTCCTTGGATTCAAGTAGCAAGAACCTGAATTTCCTACCCACCACTATTTGTAAAAGGTTGCAGATTTTCCCTCATATTTGTTCTGTTCTTTTCCTCATAAAATCTGTGGTTTCTGTATTTTTGTGTCCTTGTAATGTTGGTGGTGCAGTGGTAGCATTGTTGCCCGGTAGTTACAGGTTTGCTGGTTGGATTCTGGGCTGGGGTGCCTTCTGTGTGGAGTCTGCATGTGCTCTGGTGTTCTCCAGTCTTACAAAGACATGGGCCTGTAGTGTATCTCCCTGGGCCTCTGCTAAACATTGGCTTTTGTTCCAAGTCAGACTTTCCTGGTTAACATATGTTAAATAAAAATGACAAGCATTTGAATTTCAGAATTCATATTCTTTAGAAAGTACATGGTAACACAAAACCTTTTAGTCTAGCAATTTTCTAAGTTTATAAGATGGATATTTGAAATATACCCCTATTTTTGGGACTGTATTCCCCCATTATTGGCTTTGTCCAGTTTTTTGTGCTAATGTTGAGAGCTATGGTAAGAACTGAATTCACTGAATATGTTTGGAGGCAGTATTCCCCCATTACTGGCTTTGTCCAGGTGTTTTTTGTTAAGAGGTTGAGAGCCATGGTGAGAACTGAATTCACTGAATATGTTTGGGGGTTGTATTCCCCTATTATTGGCTTTGTTCAGGTGTTTTGTGCTAAGAGGTTGTCAGCTATGGTGAGAACTGAATTCACTAAATGGTAGCCATTTAAGTTTCAGTCTTCCTCTCTTTCACAAACCAGCTGATTTGGCATAGTGATAAGTTGCTCTGACTGTTTTGCACAGAGTCCTGGGTCCACGACTTGGCAATGAAATTCATGGTGGTAACACAGCATTTTATTTTAGCAACTTTCCAACATTAAACAAGCAATGTTTAAAATGTATCCCTGGTTTTGGGGCTTTTGTCCACCCTCTCAATACATTTTAGCTTTTTCCAGATTACTTGTGCTGCAAAGTTCAGAGATACAGCTGAGTGTTGAGTAGATTTTACAAGGAGCTGAGAGCTGCAGGGGAGAAAATGTTTAGTGCTACTTATGCGGAGATGGCTCACATTCTTAATAGCACAACAGGTAGTGTACTTGTTTTTGATGTAGAAGGCTGTGGGTTCTACTCCCACAGCAGGCAGATGCATTGCTGATACTGTACTGTATTGGAAAGGGGGTGGATGCTGCACTCCCTTTTGGCAAAGATACCTTGTAACTATGAACCCGTTATCAGTTTGCCATCCATTCCATACTGCAATATTATTAGCTTATCATTTTTTTAGGGTAGCATAGGCAATTTATTCCTCAAGGGCAACAGGCACTTTATTTGTAGATGAAATAATGAAGTATAAAGTTGTTTGCTAGCAGCATCCTCATTAGTTACAGATCTCTTTAGTGTGGAATTATTTAGATGACTTTTACTTCTTCAGAGATTGTGCATATTTACTGATACTGATGAACTGTAGAAGTGTGAGTAGACTTTTATGATGGCAATGTTCTGAACTGGGCAGTTTTGTCATTATTTGTGCATGCATTTTGTTTAATTCTTTACTGGAAAAATGTTCAAAACAATACATTTAAAATGCCCTCTAAAACTGTACTGTATTGTACAAGGAATATAATTTAATACAATTAAGAAGGTGTAAGAAAGAACATGTGTATGTTTCGTGTGCAAGGGACCTGTGATTTGAAAACAGCCCAAACCCAAAGTTAATCTTTATCTGCCACTGGCAAAATGTATTTTCTTTGAATGCGGGTTTCAATGCTGTTTCAATGAATGTGAGTTTCAAGAGCAGAGAAGTTTTAATGATAAGTCTATTTTCATTGTGAGACTGCATTGCTTTGTTTAGCAGATATCTATTAGTGTTTGGGCTGTAAAATGCAAAATAAAACTTTCAAATGAAGTCCAAATCATCGCAGAAGTAAAGCAGTATGCACATTAGTGTTTATGGTAAATGGATGAAATAACCAAGTAATGGTTCATTGGAATGGTTGCAAGAGGGAGGCTCCCTTCGACCATGATTTTGTGAGGGGGAAAGGGTGGCAAACTCAAAGACAGCCCCGGCTGAACTATACCTCTCAACTGTCCAGATTTTTGCTTCTTATTTTTGGTTTGTTCCTCATAAAATGTGTGTTTTTCTGGCAAATCATTTAGGAATTAAGTCACTAAATAATGACAGACACTGAGTTTCAAACTTCATAACCTTCAGAAAAATGCATGCTAAAGCAAGACCTGTTATTCTATCAACTGTTTCAATTTATACAAGAGCAATTTTTAGTACTGTTTATATGTTCCCCCAATATATTTGGCCTTGTCCAGATTTCCTGCATTAACAGATTGAGAGGTACGTGCAAATAAATTACTTTACAGAATTAGGCATATCCAAACCTCTCAACTGTCCCCGATTTTGGCTCAAAATGTTGCTCTTCCCCTAATAATCCCTACACAAAATGGCAATTTTGGAAGAAAATGTGGAGGGTTTACAATTAATAAATAACTGTAATAATCAGAGTTATAGATTACTTTTATTTCAGAAATGCATGTAGATTATTTTATTTTGTCAGCTGCTCAAGTTAGCAGTACTAATATTTAAAAAGTGTCCCTTCTTTGTCAGGTTCTCAGCTGTATTGTGTGGCTATTTTATATTTTTGCATCACATTTTTGGTCCGTTTTTCATAAAATTGTGTTTTTTTGGCAAATTAGTGGCAAATCATTAAAGACTAAAGTTAGAAAATAATGACAGACATTTGAGTTTCAGATTTCATACCCTTCAGAAAATTCATACTACTGCAAGACCTACTATTCTGTTATCTTTCTAAGTTTATAAGAGCAATATTTAAAAATTGTCCTTATTTTTGGGCCTTTGTCCTACTTCTATGTATGGCTTTGTCCAGATTTCTTGCCCTGAGGTTGAGAGGTATGACAAATGTGTCAGGGCCATCACAGTCAGCCAGAGACATTTCAAATTGTGACATACTTGTTGCACCCCACTCCCCCATGTAGTGACTCTGGATGTGTCCAAGCAAGGCAAAGAGCAGTTATGTAGTGTAAATGTGCAGAGTACCCCCCATCCAAGGTAGACACAAGTACTATAGTGCTTTTTCATCTGTCCTTGAATTTGCAGAATGTTCTGGTTTCTGTCATATTTTTATACTGTTGATTTATGCTTATTATTATTCAGAAAGTGCCTGTTGCTCTGTGTTTAAGTAGCAATGCTTTAATGACCATCAGGTAAGCTTGTCTGAGATTGTAAGATGCAAGTAAGCTTTAATAAACATACTGTTAAGGAACTGCCAACATTGAAAGCCTTTCTGTTGTTGCCAGGCAGAGAATACTTACATAACTAGATAACGCATAAGCCTTGGGTATTGAAATGCATATGACAGTATTTGTAATCAAGGACAGGATTACAGTATTTTAAGAAGCTCATTACCTTTGTTGGAGACTTGCAGTCATCTTTGCAGGCTTTACCCATAAACTAAACAGAATGCCAATCTATCATGTGTGGTCCATAACCTGTGCAGTAATCCTTTAAGCAATTTATCTTGAGCTTGTTTCTTGTTTGCTGTTCATTTTTTACTTTGATCATGTTTCCCCATGAACAAGTAAATAGTTGTTGTCAGGCAGCAGGTCTTTTTTGGATAAGAAACATTTTTACAAGTGAGGGTATCAGAGAGACTGCTACTTTCAGCATGCTACTTGGTACTTTTATAAAGCTGAATATAAATTATAATTTAATTCTTGTTTTTCTTAAACTTGATTTTGACTGGCATTCCAGTAATGTATTTAAAAAGTAATTTATTTTTTCATGCCTCACAACCTTTTTGTTTTCATCAAGATATTAAGTAAGCTGTCATGCAGCCAATGCATTGAAATATTTTTTTTCTTCTACACTTCATTTTGTCTTGATTGGAGTCTCATAATGATGGTTTGGTACCCAATGCAGCGTATTTAATTAAAGTTACAGTTTTTGTGGTTTGAGCATAGCTCCTCCCCTTTCTAGTTGACCGCACCCCTTCCCATTGACCCCCATCCATTCAGCTGTCTCCTGCAGCCCCCCTTTGATTTGAAGTCACCATCCGCCACTGGTTTTGTCATTATTTGTGCATGCATTTTGTTTCATTCTTTACTGGAAAAATGTTCAAAACAATACATTTAAAATGCCCTCTAAAACTGTACTGTATTGTACAAGGAATATAATTTAATACAATTAGGAAGGTGTAAGAAAGAGCATGTGTATGTTTCATGTGCAAGGGACCTGTGATTTGAAAACAGCCCAAACCCAAAGTTAATCTTTATCTGCCACTGGCAAAATGTATTTTCTTTGAATGCGGGTTTCAATGCTGTTTCAATGAATGTGAGTTTCAAGGGCAGAGAAGTTTTAATGATAAGTCTATTTTCATTGTGAGACTGCATTGCTTTGTTTAGCAGATATCTATTAGTGTTTTGGCTGTAAAATGCAAAATAAAACTTTCAAATGAAGTCCACATCATCGCAGAAGTAAAGCAGTATGTACATTAGTGTTTATGGTAAATGGGGTGAAATAACCAAGTAATGGTTCATTGGAATGGTTGCAAGTGGGAGGCTCCCTTCGACCATGATTTTGTGAGGGGGAAAGGGTGGCAAACTCAAAGACAGCCCCGGCTGAACTATACCTCTCAACTGTCCAGGTTTTTGCTTCTTATTTTTGGTTTGTTCCTCATAAAATTTGTGTTTTTCTGGCAAATCATTTAGGAATTAAGTCACTAAATAATGACAGACACTGAGTTTCAAACTTTATAACCTTCAGAAAAATGCATGCTAAAGCAAGACCTGTTATTCTATCAACTGTCTCAATTTATACAAGAGCAATTTTTAGTACTGTTTATATGTTCCCCCAATATATTTGGCCTTGTCCAGATTTCCTGCATTAACAGGTTGAGAGGTACGTGCAAATAAATTACTTTATAGAATTAGGCATATCCAAACCTCTCAACTGTCCCTGATTTTGGCTCAAAATTTTGCTCTTCCCCTAATAATCCCTCCACAAAATGGCAATTTGTGAAGAAAACATGGAGGGTTTACAATTAATATATAACTGTAATAATCAGAGTTATAGATTACTTTTATTTCAGAAATGCATGTAGATTATTTTATTTTGTCAGCTGCTCAAGTTAGCAATACTAATATTTAAAAAGTGTCCCTTCTTTGTCAGGTTCTCAGCTGTATTGTGTTGCTATTTTATATTTTTGCATCACATTTTTGGTCCGTTTTTCATAAAATTGTGTTTTTTTGGCACATTAGTGGCAAATCATTAAAGACTAAAGTTAGAAAATAATGACAGACATTTGAGTTTCAGATTTCATACCCTTCAGAAAATTCATACTACTGCAAGACCTACTATTCTGTTATCTTTCTAAGTTTATAAGAGTAATATTTAAAAATTGTCCTTATTTTTGGGCCTTTGTCCTACTTCTATGTATGGCTTTGTCCAGATTTCCTGAACTGAGGTTGAGAGGTATGAGGGCCATCACAGTCAGCCAGAGACATTTCAAATTGTGACATACTTGTTGCACCCCACTCCCCCATGTAGTGACTCTGGATGTGTCCAAGCAAGGCAAAGAGCAGTTATGTAGTGTAAATGTGCAGAGTACCCCCCCCATCCAAGGTAGACACAAGTACTACAGTGCTTTTTCATCTGTCCTTGAATTTACAGAATGTTCTGGTTTATGTCATATTTTTATACTGTTGATTTATGCTTATTATTATTCAGAAAGTGCCTGTTGCTCTGTGTTTAAGTAGCAATGTTTTAATGACCATCAGGTAAGCTTTTCTGAGATTGTAAGATACAAGTAAGCTTTAATAAGCATACTGTTAAAGAACTGCCAACACTGAAAGCCTTTCTGTTGTTGCCAGGCAGAGAATACGTACACAACTAGATAACACATAAGCCTTAGGTATTGAAATGCATATGACAGTATTTGTAATCAAGGACAGGATTACAGTATTTTAAGAAGCTAATTACCTTTGTTGGAGACTTGCAGTCATCTTTGCAGGCTTTACCCATAAACTAAACAGAATGCCAATCTATCATGTGTGGTCCATAACCTGTGCAATAATCCTTTAAGGAATTTATCTTGAGCTTGTTTCTAGTTTGCTGTTCATTTTTTACTTTGATCATGTTTCCCCATGAAACAAGTAGATAGTTGTTGTCAGGCACCAGGTCTTTTTTAGATAAGAAACATTTTTACAAGTGAGGGTATCAGAGAGACTGCTACTTTCAGCATGCTACTTGGTACTTTTATAAAGATGAATATAAATTATAATTAGAACTGCAGTCCAAGGAGAAGTGGTTTGAGTTGAGTGTTGCTTGTTTTTCTTAAACTTGATTTTGACTGGCATTCCAGTAATTTATTTAAAAAGTAATTTATTTTTTCATGCCTCACAACCTTTTTGTTTCCATCTAGATATTAAGTAAGCTGTCATGCAGCCAATGCATTGAAATATTTTTTTTCTTCTACACTTCATTTTGTCTTTATTGGAGTCTCATAATGATGTTTTGGCACCCAGTGCAGTGTATTTAATTAAAGTTACAGTTTTTGTGGTTTTGAGCATAGCTCCTCCCCTTTCTAGTTGACCGCACCCCTTCCCATTGACCCCATCCATTCAGCTGTCTCCTGCAGCCCCCCTTTGATTTGAAGTCACCATCCACCACTGATGACAGGCTTTGCATTTGAGAGGTATGCTCCACGGATATTAACAGTGTCCGACATACCTTTCAACTGTTGTCCGTTAATACACCAACAAACTTGGTTGGAATCACTATTGCATTGACTTTGAGGCATTCCATGTCACTGGCGGACCATTGGGTTCTGCTGGTTTTGATTTTATGTTCACAGTTATTATCGTGTATCTATTGTGAATCATCGTGAACTTTTCCTTTTTTATTCTTTGGGTCTACTGAGCCTTGGTTACCATGGAGGAATTGATTAAGCAGCATTTGGAGATTTCGCAAAGATTGCTATGAGCCTTAAATGATAAAGGCAATACCAGCCCAGCGGCTTCCCAGGTTGCAGTCACCGAATCACAGGAAATACTGTTTACGTTACACTCGACACCAGGAAGCAGTCCAGCATGGCCGTCGACTAGTAATGGTTCGGTACAGGTCACAGGAGGAGGCCTTACAGGAGCAGTTCAGAACACTAGAGACGGGACCAGTAGAGGGGCATTACAACGAAACGGAATGGTAAAACAACTAAAAGCATTTTAGTAGCACCTTCACTAAACACTGTATCGACCACTACTGCTACTGATTTTGGCAGTTTGAATGCACAGTTCATACTTTTTGAGAAGGCATTCAAAACTTTTAAATCCATACAAATGGACAATGTGTTTATGGAAAGGTCCATTGAACTGGGACAGGTTCCTAAAGGTCTTCGGATGTTTAAATTGCCTTTTGGTTTTTCTGAAGGCACAGAACTTTTCACTGAACTTACTCATCTGTTCGACAGAACAGGTATTGAACTTATGCAACTCATTATATGTAACAATAATAATAGATTGTCTGTTTTGAATGATCAATTAACTAAACTAGATAATAGTATTCGTAATGACCTTTTATTTGAGTTTAATAGACATCGATTTGATAAAATATTGAAAGATAATGACAAGTTTATTTTAAATGGTTTGGAAGTTAAAAATCATAAGCTTATCAGAGACACCAATGATTATAGATGTAAGAGGGCTTATTCTCATTTTAATGAATTTAAAAATATGAAACGTGCATTTAAAATTGATGGGTTAGATAGAGTGGAAGGTGATACTTGAAATGCACAAATTATTAATACTGGTTCTAACACACCACACACTGATGTATGCAACAAGGCTGTGTATGACAACAGGGAGGGGTTTTTTTTAGAAGAACCGACTCTGAGGAGATCGACGGTATGGGGGGCAAGAGCAGAACTTTCAATATTTGAACAGAAATCACAGGACCAATTCATGGTACCGTTAGTTGAAGAGGATTTTAACTACACACAAGTTGATTATAATGTTACACATGTTTGTTCAACAACAGATATCGTTGATTTTCAAGCAAATCATGATGTTCATAATTATTATGGTGTAGAGACAATTGATGGAATTTTTTCTTGTGATGATGATACTAGTGAGACATACAATAATGTTAATGAATGTGTATGTTCCATTTTGGTTGATGGAGGATTTAGTGTGTACAATTTTATTGATTTGAAGGTTGATGCAAGTTATTTAAACCTTTTCAAAAAGGGTTTTAAATTTGTTCCTAAATTTAGATCGGATATTGGTAAAATTTTGATTAACCTAAAACTTTTTATTAGAAAATTAAATTTAAGGATGTTCTTTAAGAACAAGAATATGCAGATTGGTAATCACTACTTGACATTAAAAAGACAGAGCACCTTTATACCTCCACAGAATCCCATTATTCAAGTTTTTGAGAGCCTATATGACACCCAGATTCGTAGAATTGTGAAAACTGAAAGAATCACAGCCTACAACCTTACTACAGTTGAAACATTTTGTCTAAAAGAACTCACAACAACAGATAAATACAGGGTTATGAAACCCGACAAAGGTGGGGGTGTAGTTATTATGAATAAAGAGGATTATTTCAACAAAATTACGACAATGTTAAATGACAACAATGCATATGAGAAGGTGTCAAAACATGAAATGAACAGAGCATACATTAAATTGGATTAGATCATGTACAAATACTTGATGGATGGAGTCATTACAAAGGACGAATATAATTTTCTCAATGTGGAACACCCCATGACTCCATCCATCTTTGGTATTCCAAAAATTCATAAAAATGTCCATGACCCACCATTTAGACCCATAGTTTCTGCTAGAGGGTCAAAAACTGAAGCTATGGCTTCTTTTATTGATTTTCATTGTAAGGATGTTTTAAGCAATTTAGACCATATCGTAAAAGATTCATGGCATTGTTTGGATAAAATTAGAACTAGGCTTGTTGGAATAAACCAGGAGTTTTTTATGGCCACTATTGATATTGTGAGCCTTTTTACTGTTATACCGCACAAGCAAGGTTTAGAGATGTTTGAAGCAAGCCTACTCAAGTTTGGTACATTCAGTAATGACAAGTGTAAACTTTTAAAGGAATTAATGGAATTAGTTCTCGAAAATAATTACATGTTCTTAAATGGTGAATATTTCAGACAAAAAACTGGGGATGTGCTCCCATTTATGCCAACCTTGTGTTGGCCTTATGGGAGACACAAATGTTATTTTCCTCATGGTTTTGGGATGATGTTGTTCTTTACTTGAGGTTTTTGGACGACATTTTGATTTTCTGGAAGGGTACTAGAGAAAGATTTATTGAATTTGAATCATTCTTAAACACCACAACAACCTTTTTGAGTTTCACTAGTAAGATGGTTGATAATTATTGTGAATACCTTGACATATTATTGTATAAAAACAATGACAGGATAGATACCAACATTTATAGGAAAAAAACACATTCCATTTCCTTTTTACACTTTGACGGTTGTCAACCTTACCATCAAAGGAAGAATTTAATCAAAGGACAGATGGTAAGGTTATCAAGAAATATTAGTGATGACAAGGTTTTCTGTGATTAAATGAAAATTCTGTCTAGTATGTTTTCTGACAGAGGATACCCTAAGGAATTGATTGATAATATAAGTAATGAGGTACGGACTAAAAGAATACATATTTATCAACCTATTAATAAGTTTGGCATTACAAATACTATTAGCGGGAACAGATCATTTATTGGTAATGACGCCTTAGTCATCCCCTACAATGATACATCTATGAAAATAGTAAATGCCGTAAAAGAATGTTGGTCTAGTGCATTTACGAACTATGGTGAATATACTGATATTTTGGGTTTATTGCCTAAAATTACCTACAGTCGAGGTATGAATTTAAAAGATTATTTTGAATCAACACAGGGTATGAATACATATGTTAAGTCCAAGATGGGCAAATGTGGTGTTTGTCATTTCTGTAGATTTATCAATGATGGTCCATATGTAGTAGTCCCAAACTTTGGTAAAACGATTAGATGTCCGGGACACTGCAACTGCAAAACAAAAATGGTAGTATATCTTGCTACCTGTTCTGCATGTCCGGCATACTATGTTGGGAAAACTATTAGGATGCTGAAAGACCGAATAGGAGAACACGAAAGAGATATCAAAAAGAAGAAAGACACTAGTGCATTGTATTTACATAGCACAAGATGTGACAATTTTAAAAGGTTTCTATTTTTTGTAATTGATAGAATACCTTTTTACAACAATAAAGGTGGTGATGAAAAAACATTATTAGAGGTTAAGGAATGTTTGTGGCAGCTTAGATTTAATGCAAACATGTACCCTGGTATCAACGACTATATTTCTATTGCCAGTATAGTTAAATACAAATCACAATTTATATAGTTATTATAGTATCTAACACATTTATATATACAATTTTTTTTTTAATTTTTATAGTATTTAAGGTTTCTAAACATTTTTGTTTTGTGTGTTTTATATTAATAAAATTATTTAATTAACAAAATTATTATATTAAAAATATTTAATACATGTTTTATATTTTTACTAATGGGCTTTAGTTGTAATCAAGAATATTTTTAACTATTATATTTATTACAAGTATGTACTATATATATTAGTTGTTTCAGCCTTAATTAGAATTGACTAATTAATTGAATAATTATTTATTGGTGCTTCTATTTAATCCGAGAATTTTGTGAATGATGTTGTACTCTGATGATGCCCACTGTATGGGTGAAAGCGCTTAGTACTTTGTTGGTGTATTAACGGACAATCAGCAATAAACCTGTGTTCTGCAAGTGGAGTTGGTTCATCTCGATTGTTTTACTAGTTATTTTCTCAGTTGGAATACCTCTCAACTGTGCAGATTGTCACAGACTGCTCAGATATTTGCCTTATATTTTTGGTCCATTTTTCATAGAATTCTGGCTTTCTGGCAGATTAGTGGCAAAGCATTAGGTGCTGCATTAGAAAATACAGACAGACATTTGAGTTTTACACTTCATATCCTTTGTGTACTTCATGCTAATTTGAAGCCTGTCATTCTATTCACTTTGTCACATTTGTCCATGGCTTTGTCCAGATTACTTTTCCGGTTGACAAGTAATGGTGTCTGAGGACACTCTTACTATATTTAGATTGCCAGACAGCAAATATGGAGTGCAAGGGTCATGTGTATACTGAGAGCACTGCTCTCACACACAATCCCTGCACTCTTGCATAGAACAGTGTCTGTTTTAGAGCACAGCAACATGCCTTCATGAATATGCATGGTGCACTGCTGTGCTGCACTAGAATGGTCCCTTCCATGCAAGAATACGTTATTCTTGCACAGAAGTTTGCTGAATCCTGGGGCTTCTCTCTGAACCTTTTCAAATTCTGTATTTTGTATCTCTACCTGTTTTCCTTCTTGGTATTTATTGTCTGTATTATTGTAAAGTTTTATAGCTATTTTTAGCAAACTCTGTATATTGTCATTTAACAGCATTATGTTTGGAAGGAAGTGTTTTCAACTTTTATTCTCTTTTTATTGTTGTATTTTTTTGTCCAAATTGTTGATTGTTTATTCTTTTGTAAAATTACTGTGTGCTACTGTGGAGCTTTTCTCCCCGGGCCTCCACTGAAAAAGGGCTGTAGCTCAGTCGGACTTTATTGGTTAACAAATGTCAAATAAATAAATAAATATAGATATCTATAGTAGATAGTATTACTGTGTTGCATCCTCCTACTGATGCTCAAGTAATCATTGCTAGCCTACATTTGGGCAAACTCCAGTATGAATGTCCACTCCCCCTTTCCAGACAGGGACAGCAGAAATTCTTTCAATTCTGTAAGACTTTCTGTGTTGGTACTCTGCCCTCTTGTAATGGACATGTCCTTGGCAATATCACATACCTTGTCTTTCACATGAAGTATCATGCTGGCTATCCTTTGTCACACCTGTTGCAGAGACCTATTATGGAGGTTTACAGCATCTACATTCTGCACCTCTCCATGCCAGTCCTAATCTTAATACATCTTGTCTTCAATAGCTTTGTCCAATATGTGCATCCCTTGCATGTGGAGGGCTAGCAATGATATATTGTTTTCCAGGCTGTTAAACTTGAACTATTGCCTCACTTGGGAGACAGTAGTAAGCTGTGCACACCTGTGAGACATACAGTCAGTAAATAGGTGTCTGAGACAGTCTGTAGAAACCATCCCCCAATTGCTTCTGGCTCCCTTTTCCCATTGTGCAGCTGGTTAGCATGTCACTGTACTGCTGTGCCCAACTCCCACATACACTCTGCTGCTATGGGTGCAGATTCCTTAAAACCCTTCCAACATTTAAGTGTTGGCTCCCATATAGTGGTATGCACACTGTCTTTCCACCTTACCCTTTACAGTGCATTACCATGCTTAGCCTTATGTACAGATGTCTTCATGTCCCTTGTGTCCTGTTTTTCCTTTGGTTGCCAGTGCTCATGGTTTGCACATCCACCCCATCTGGACATGACAGTGCCATATCACTGTGCTGCACACTCACTCACACATACTACAGGTGTCAGTACATTACCAAATGCCTTCTCTGCTTCCAGCACTTGCATATCCACATACAGAGCATAACTAAGCAAAACCCTGCATTCCAAATATATTTGTCAGTATGTGTTCTCATGCCAAGTGATGTCCACTCTTTATATCACGCTGATAAGGACCTTATAGCATGGCAGTTATGCAAATGATTGAGTTAAGCAGCACTCTTTCTGCATTGCATCTGAAATGCAATGTTCCACTCAGCCTAGCTGATGTTAGCTATGGCTCTAAGAAACATGTAACCATTTTGCTCATGCACATAGCCTACGTGGACCCATAGTGCAATTGCACCAAGCTAGGAAGGTTTTGTAGAGCCATGCTGCTGTGCTATGATGTACATATGTGATCTCAGAATGTATCCCTGCAACCAGGGCAGCCATTTTGCTCCATTGTTGGGCCATTGTAGTCATCCTGGCTTCCTTAGGTACTGTGAACTATAATTCTCCTCCTTGGCATGCTAGGGAGAGCAATATGTTCTTGTTCTTCTCATGCAGGTACCTTTCTGATCACCTGTTGGAACTATGTTGTCGCCTCTTCTAGGTAGATGTCTGGCATAAGCTTGCCAGCAAAGTGAGTGATGCCACTAATATCATCCATTCTGATGAGTGCCAACATCAGTAGAATAACCTGTTGTGGCACCACCTTGACCTGCTTTAGTGGTAGGTGGTAGAGGCTAGGAACAGAGAAAGAAACATAGTGTGTGTGCAAGAGACAGAGAGAGATGGACTTGTATAGTAACCATTTTTTTACTACTTGCTGCTCCTCTGCACTGAGGTGTGCATACTTTCTTTTACAGCAGCTAAGGAGCAAGAAATGAACATGGTGGGATACTGCAAGAGGTGAAAGTGACTAGTCCAACAGTAAGGTGATATATGCCATGTGTGGCCCTCTTTATGTGCGTCACATGTGGAAAATCATGTGATTTCTTTTTCTTGCCCCTCTTCAGGGCAGGCTGTGGTACAGGTTAAAGAGTGGTAGACTACCTCAGCATGAGCTTGCCAGTGCTTCTTGTGTTGGGTCACCAATGGTCACCTGGTTTTCCTGACAGCAGGGGAGCAGTGGTCACCCTGCTGAAGGTGACCTGGAGGGATCACTGGTTGTCTCCATGGCCACTTTTCGTGAGGATGGTGAAGGCTCCTCTTCTGACAGCTGCTCACAGGCATCTGCCATCATCTACTAGCATCAGTTTAGAGGCAGATATCACATAAGATGTGCTGACAGTTAAATGCCTGCCCCCATACTGTGGAGTAACCCCTGGTGTGACTTGTTGAGCTGCATGACTGGGTGACCATGACTACTGTGCACTGGAAGCACAGTCTGCTCATGACAGTGACTGATGGATGGGTTTTGACTTCTGGCCATCTGGTCATGACCCCTACTGTATCCCTATCCATGTGTTTCCCTCCGTATTGTCTCATTTCCCAAACCATGTTCATTGTCTGACCCTCCCCATCACCAGCTGTTCACCCAGTGTCAGCTTGTGTCCAATCACTGCTGTCTCCACCTTTTGTATGTATACCATCCTTATCTTTCTGGGTCTGCAGTTTATGGCTGCCTGTCTGATCCTGCTGCCTTCCCTTTTCCAGCTACTCCTTCCCCAACTATTCCTCTCTCCCCATCCTAAAAAGTAATTTTCATCATCTATTGAAAATGGGGCACTGTGTCCTACCAAAAAGATTCACCCCACCTGTTATAGCCTTGTGTGATTTCCTCTGCTTGCTATATTCTCCTTCCCTACTTTCCTGTTTCCCCCTTTCCTCACCATTTAATGATGAACTGGTTTGGCACTTTGCTGGGCCTACCCTCTGTACAATATCTGGAGTGCAACTATATAGTACTTCACTATGCCTGTGAACATGCATAAACTGTGCCACACTAGCCTGTCTTCATTGGCATATCACCTCATTGGTCACATACCTTTTGTTGTGTTATTCATAGCAGATCTCCAAATTCCTTGCGGAGCTCGCTACACACCAGACCCCAGACCTGGCTTCATGTGACAGGATCTTGTCTGTGCCCATGCCCAGGGGGAGAGTGAGCCCAATCCTCTGAGGGTGCAGGACCAGCAGACCAGAAGTTCCCGGGGTAGGTCCCTGATGTGCTGGGGCCCGGTGGCATGGCCAGATGAGGTGGGAGAGGCAAATCTGTTGGGATTTGCCTTCCCAGATGTGCTATGGTGTTGCAGTTTAAGAACATATGTTGGTTAGTAATGGTAAACACATTCCAGGATTAGTTTTCACAGCATGCATGAGTATTCCCGTTAACCCAAAACAACGGATATGGAACATTTGCATAGCAAACAGAACACATGCATATATGGAACCACAGTGGGCATTACACTAGCATGCAGGTTACACTGACAGCAACAGGCCACCAGTGATAGTATTTGAACATGGAACATTAATTGGGATACAGTTCAACATTTGTAGAACAAAAGGACACATGTTGCAAAAGTAGGTTTGGTGGAAAACATACCCATTCATTTATGTGTTTAGATTATTGGTGAAGATAAGGTAGGGGGGAGAGAGAGGTGTCAATTAAGAAATGTAGATTCTTGCGGTGGTCACAGCTTTAATGATCATTGCTCTAATCGTTACTTTACAGGCATTAATACAACAACCTATGGCCTTGGGATGGGCAGTGGTATCTACATTATACCTTCTTTTACCTGGAAGACTTGTGGAGGGAATGTTTCTTAATACTACCTGAGTGTTTCTACCCATATTCATATAGTCAGAGTTACATATGCGCAGTCATATTGTGTGTGTGTGTGTGTGTGTGTGTGTGTGTGTGTGTGTGTGTGTGTGTGTGTGTGTGTGTGTGTGTGTGTGTGTGTGTGTGTGTGTGTGTGTGTGTGTGTGTGTGTGTGTGTGCTACTGCCATACTCTGGCTTGATTTCTGTCGGTCACCCTGGTTGTTGGTAGCAGGGACCATTAGCTTTCACAGCATAATACTTTTGAATATTTCTTGGGGGAGACCACTAGGTGTATGTACTTATCTGGCTGTCATTTGCAGCCTTGGGGTTGGACCATGGGTGTTGTACACAGTATGACTACAACCTTCTTATAGCTACTTTATACCTTCTCTTACCTGGAACACCTGTGGAGAGAATGTTTGTTAATACTACCTAACTGTTTCTACCCATTTTCACATAGTCAGGGTTACATATGTGCACTCATATTGTGTGTGTGTGTGTGTGTGTGTGTGTGTGTGTGTGTGTGTGTGTGTGTGTGTGTGTGTGTGTGTGTGTACTCATATACTCTGCCTTGATTTCTTTATACCTTCTCTTACCTGGAACACCTGTGGAGTGAATGTTTGTTAACACTACCTGACTGTCTCTACACATATTCAAAAAATACTAGTTGAAATTATGCATACAGCTTACTACCACTCCCAGGATTTGAACCGTGGCTGTTTCTGCTAAAAATACAAGTTTGTGTTTCATCAAAAGGAGCTATTGAGAAACTATTGCATCTTTTATGAATGATTTCTGTGTTATTGTTTCTTTGTTGTACAATGTGACTTTGTAATTACAACATTCTTATACATACATTCCTATACATACCTTTTGACATAGCACAGTGTGGAAAACAGTGGTTAACACAACATTACTATTCAGATATCAGATGTTGATGTGTGACATTTTTATTATCAGTTAATCATGTGTCTTACAGAGGCACTAACTTTGTCAGATGAGACTTGATTGTTTAATGCTTTCAGAGCTATAGTTGCTATGCATAACCTGTACACATTTCAGTTCACACCGTACCAGAGTAAACACAACCAGTCCAGGGTTTTGAATTTTATTGACATGCAGTTACAGTTTTATTTATATATCACCTATATGAGACTATTACTGTAATATGGTCTGCTTTATTCAGTACAAACCATACCCATTTTTAATACTGCCAGGTGACATTCTACTCCTTTATATTTATATGGTATGAATACTACAAACTAGATTGTTACTCACCAGCCTCGCAATGCAGCCTTTGCAACCTGCTTGCATGTGCTTCCTGGTTCACAACATGCTCAGCTGGAGCTGTAAAGAAGATAGAGAAACATTTATGCATACCTATCCATCACATACACAGGCTGGACATTGGTAAGTAGCTATTGATATGAATACTTACACATGCCAGGGACATTACCTCTCTGCCATGCTTCTTGAACCCAATGGTCCAGGAGCTCCCTCTTCCTCCACTTCAAGTTAGCATTGTAGTGCCGGATCTGCTCACCAGTCTGAGGGATGCCAGTGGCACTGTTGAGGTCACAGGCAAGACTTTCCTAGGCCTCCTCTTTATATTGGGAGCCCTGGTACTGGTTCTGCAGCAGTCTCATGTCATGGTTTTCAACAAGGAGTCCTACCATGACCTTGGACACCTGTATGCCCCAGCGCTGCACCCTAAAGCGCATGCCCTCTCCAACACCTGCCATACTGCCTACAGTGGGGAGCTACAATCTGTTATGAGCTGTATTTCGACCTGCGAGGTTTAAATAAAGCTAATTTCCCACCCTTTGCCATGATTGGATGGTTTTGAATATGCTGAGCTAAGCTAAGCTACTGGCAAACCTGCTCAGCTAAGGTAGGCAGGGCTTAAAGGGGCAGGTTCAGCACTGCTTACCAATGGGCAAATCCACCTAGCTGGGATTACTCATTGCTTAGCATTTGTAGGCACACAATGCCTACACCCAGTCAGCATAGCTGTGCAATGCTTAGCATTGCTTATGTTTTATGTTATGGGCTATCAACTGTATGGGATTAATTCATCATTCCTGACATATTATAATTTTGTTTACCTTCTCTGACATCCCCCAATGTGCTTTCATTACATTTATTCTTGTGTGACTATACTGTATAGGGCACTTGTGTTTATATGAGAGTTTCACAACTTTATTACACTGACACCTCACATCTGGACCTACTACACTACTCTGATTAACAAATATATGTTATTTACTGCCTAATTATTAAAAAAATAAATTATGTACTGCTTTCACATGGAAAATGCTAATTCGCTTTACTGGGGATTGAATCAGGATCAACTACTTGCAAAGCAAACACTCTGAGCACTTCACTATTTTCACACTGCTATGTTTTAGAGTATATACCTATTTAGCTCATTATGATGTGTAAGCTACGCTGACAAGAGCTGCGCTGTGTGCATGCCCACTCAGCTATGCTTAAACTTTATTGTGGACTGAAAAAAAATATTTAAACTGTTGTGTTTTATTTTAGTACTGTAGGGGTATGCACATTGATTTCTGCAACATTATCTGTGGGGGGCTGTGCTTTTACAACGGTGATGACATGACAGGCTCTGCATTTTAGAGGTATGCTCCTCGGTTACTAACAGTGTCTGCCATACCTCTCAACTGTACAGATTGTCACAGACTGTCCAGATATTTGCGTTATATTTTTGGTCCATTTTTCATAGAATTGTGGCTTTCTGGCAGTTTAGTGGCAAAGCATTAGGAACTGCGTTAGAAAATACTCATAGACATTTGAGTTTTACACTTCATACCCTTTGTGTACTTCATGCTAATGTGAAGCCTGTCATTCTATCCACTATGTACATTTGTGAGAGCAATATCTCACATTTGTCCATGGCTTTGTCCAGATTACTTGTCCGGTTGACAAGTAATGGTGTCCAAGGACACTCTTGCTATATTTAGATTGCCGTGCAGCAAATATGGAGTGCAAGGGGCAAGTGTATACTGAGAGCACTGCTCTCAGACACACTCCTGTGCTCATGCATAGAATGGTGTCTGTTTTATAGCACAGGAGCGCGCCTTCATGAATATGCATGACATGCTGCCATGCTGCATGGGAATGGTCCCTTCCATGCAAGAATAAGTTATTCTTGCACAGAAGTTTGCTGAATCCTGGGGCTTCTCTCTGAACCTTTTCAAATTCTGTATTTCATATATCTACCTTTTTTCCTTCTTGGTATTTATTATCTGTATTATTGTAAAGTTTTATAGCTATTTTTAGCATACTCTGTACATTGTCATTTAACAGCATTATGTTTGGAAGTAAGTGTTTTCAACTTTTATTCTCTTTTTATTGTTGTATTTTTTGTCCAAATTGTTGATTATTTATTCTTTTGTAAAATTACTGTGTACTACTGTGGAGCTTTCCTCCACGGGCCTCCACTGAAAAAGGGCTGTACCTCAGTCGGACTTTATTGGTTAACAAATGTCAAATAAATAAATAAATAAATATATATATATAAAGTAGATAGTATTATGATGTTGCATCCTCCTACCGATGCTCAAGTAATCATTGCTAGCCTACATTTGGGCAAACTCCAGTATGAATGTCCATTCCCCCTTCCCAGACAGGGACAGCAGAAATTCCTTCAATTCTGTAAGATTTTCTGTGTTTGTACTCCGCCCACTTGTAATGGACATGTCCTTGGCAATATCACATGCCTTGTCTTTCACATGAAGTAGCATGCTGTTTATCCTTTGCCACAACTGTTGCATAGACCTATTATGGATGTTCACAGCATCCACATTCTGCACCACTCCATGCCAGTCCTAATCTTAATACATCTTGTCTTCAATAGCTTTGGCTTAGATGTGCACCCCTTGCATGTGGAGGGCTAACAATGACATCTTGTTTTCCAGGCTGTTAAACTTGAACTATTGTCTCACTTGGGAGACAGTACTCAGCTGTGCACACCTGTGAGACACACAGTCAGTAAATAGGTGTCTGAGACAGTCTGTAGAAACCATCCCCCAATTGCTTCTGGCTCCCTTTCCCCATTCTGCAGCAGGTTAGCATATCACTGTACTGCTGTGCCCAACCCCCACATACACTCTGCTGCTATGGGTGCAGATTCTTTAAAACCCTTCCAACATTTAGGTGTTGGCTCCCATGCAGTGGTATGCACACTGTCTTTCCACCTTTCCCTTTACAGTGCATTACCATGCTTAGCCTTATGTACAGATGTCTTCATGTCCCTTGTGTCCTGCTTTCCTTTGGTTGCCAGTGCTCATGGTTTGCACATCCACCCCATCTGGACATGACAGTGCCATATCACCATGCTGCACACTCACTCACACATACTACAGGTGTCAGTACATTACCAAATGCCTTTTTTGCTTTCAGGGCTTACATATCCACATCCAGAACATAACTAAGCAAAGCCCTGCATTCCAAATATATATATATATGTCAGTATGCGTTCTCATGGCAAGTGATGTCCACTCTTTATATCACACTGATAAGGACCTTATAACATGGCAGTTTTGTTAATGATTGAGTTAAGCAGAACTCTTTCTGTATTGCATCTGGAATGCAATGTTCCACCCAGCCTAGCTGATGTTAGCTGTAGCTCTAAGAAACATGTAACCATTTTGCTCATGCACATAGCCTATGTGGACCCATAGTGCAGTTGCACCAAGCTAGGAAGGTTTTGTAGAGCCATGCTGCTGTGCTATGATGTTCACATGTGATCTCAGAACATGTCCCTGCAACCAGGGCAACCATTCTGCTCCACTGTTGGGCTATTGTAGTAATCCTGGCTTACTTAGGTACTGTGAACTATAAATCTCCTTCTTGGCATGCTGGGGAGAGCAATATGCTCTTGTTCTTTTCATGCAGGTACTTTTCTGATCACCTGTTGGAACTATGTTGTCGCCGCTTCTAGGTAGATGTCTGGCATAAGCTTGCCAGCATAGTGAGTGATGCCACTGATATCATCCATTCTGATGAGTGCCAACATCAGTACAAGAACCTGTGGTGGCACCACCCTGACCTGCTTTAGTGGTTTGTGGTAAAGGCTAGAAACAGAGAGAGAAACATAGTGTGTGTGCAAGTGACAGAGAGTGATGGACTTGTATAGTAACCATTTTTCTTACTTGTTGCACCTCTGCACTGAGGTGTGCATACTTTCTTTTACAGCAGCTAAGGAGCAAGAAATGAACATGGTGGGATAGTGTAGGAGGTGAAAGTGTCTATCCCAACAGTAAGGTGACATATACCATGTGTGGCCCTCTTTATGTGTGTCACATGTGGAAAATCATGTGATTTATTTTTCTTGCCCCTCTTCAGGGCTGGCTGTGGTACAGGTTAAAGAGCGGTAGAAACTACCTCAGCATGAGCTTGCCAGTGCTTCTTGTGTTGGGTCACCAATGGTCACCTGGTTTTCCTGACAGCAGGGGAGCAGTGGTCACCCTGCTGAAGGTGACCTGGAGGGATCACTGGTTGTCTCCATGGCCACTTTTCATGAGGATGATGAAGGCTCCTCTTCTGACAGCTGCTCACAGGAGTCTGCCATCATCTACCAGCATCAGTTGTAGAGGCTGATGTCACATAAGATGTGCTGACAGTTAGATGCCTGCCCCCATACTGTGGAGTAGCCCCTGGTGTGACTTGTTGAGCTGCATTACTGGGAGACTATGACTATTGTGCACTGGAAGCACAGTCTGCTCATGACAGTGACTGATGGATGGGTTTTGACTTCTGAGCATCTGGTCATGACCCCTACTGTATCCTCATCCATGTGTTTCCCTCCGTATTTTCTCACTTCCCAAACCATGTTCATTGTCTGACCCTCCCCATCACCAGCTGTTCACCCAGTGTCAGCCTGTGTCTAACCACTGCTGTCTCCACCTTTTGTATGTATACCATCCTTATCTTTCTGTGTCTGACATTTATGGCTGCCTATCTGATCTGCTGCCTTCCCTTTTCCAGCTACTCTTTCCCCAACTATTCCTCTCTCCCCATCCTAAAAAGTAATTTTCATCATCTATTGAAAACGGGGCACTGTGTCCTACAAAAAAGATTAACCCCACCTGTTATAGCCTTGTGTTATTTCCTCTATTTACTATATTCTCCTACCCTACTTTCCTATGTACCCCTTTCCTCACCATTTAATGATGAACTGGTTTGGCACTTTCCTGGGCTTACCCTCTGTACAATATCTGGAGTGCAACTATACAACTATATAGTACTTCACTGTGCCTGTGAACATGCATAAACTGTGCCACAATAGCCTGTCTACATTGGCATATCACCTCATTGGTCACATACGTTTTGTTGTGCTATTCATACACTGTGCCAGCTTAATGTCTCTCTTCTCCATAACATGCGACTTCTGCTTTACTATTCAGTCTTTTGCTAGTTATCTTTCTTTATACCACAATTTTCCCTACATTGTCAGCTGAGCGACCACTCCTCGCTAACTGGCCCATTTTTCCACATCACCAAGGTGAAGGTCAACCAGGAGAAGCCATCATTAAGGCAACCATTGGGGGTCATTCAAGTATTTTTCTGTTTTGCCCTAATAACCCTGCCCCTACTCAGCTAGTACAAGGGAAGGGATCATGTAATGTACTGATCTTCAACAATGTTCAACTTAACTTCAGCAAGCGATATTTCCTTTTTGCTGTATTACCCACTCCCCTAGATTTACTAATCTTCCATGCAGGACAAATCTAGTCCTGCACGGAAGCGGTAGTTGAAGAGGAGGACAGCAGCGCACCATGCATATTAATGAAGGCGTGCTGCGTGAACTCCTAATGCTACATGGAGCGTGGACGTGTGCAGGTGGTGTGTCTGAGACCAGAGCTCTCAGAATAAACACACCCCTGCAAAGCAGAACAGAAAAATGTGTAAATAAATGAGTGAGACTGCTCATAAGTGTCCGAATATCCCCACCCACAGTCCCCATGTGTACGACAGCAACAGTACATAAATAAAACAAAGAAACCCTTTTATTTTTCTTTAAAACCCGAGTACAGCTAATCGTAGGTGCATGGGTTTGCCCATCGCTTAGATACAGTTAAAGCAGCTGAAAAGGCTGAAGAGGATAACAAGGAATATATATGCAAATGAAGCAGCACAGCAATAGTGCAGTGGTTAGAGCATCTGCTTAATGAACAGGCATTCCCAGTTCGAGTCACACTGCAGCACATAACATTTTCCATGTGAATTCTGTATAAGAACATATTTTTACATCTTTTTGCTGTATAACCTATATAATAACATTTTAATGTGAACTGGAGTACTGCATTAAATGCACATGTGAAGTGTCAGTGTCATAATGAATAAGGCACTAGTAAGCAGGTTTAAGCACAAATAAGAAGTAATGAGCATATATAAGCACTAGTCACCACCTTACCAACTGAAAACTGTATGAGCCACCCATACTAATTACATTCATAGTCTGCAACATATACCCACAGAGATATCAAAGGCTATAACACCACACACAGGTGTGCATAAATGAATGTGAAAGCTTTATTTGTGTACTATGATGGTTGTATGTGCCATGTCATTTAGCTGTTTATGACATCCATATGAACAGTGCAACTGTGAAACAGTTATACTAAGACAGTAGTCTGGAAAGGTCGACATATGTTGCTGTCCAGGCTGAGGCCTTCAAGCAGTACATTAGAAATGACAGACTGGGCCACAGCATACCAGACAATCAACAGTATGTAATGCAGATGTATAGGCATCAGCCTTTGTCTACACTCTGTACACAATCCCTAGGGGGTACAGACCCTAGTTGACACCATGGGATGTATCTGTTACATAACAAGACATACCTGATACCATCACAATCACACTGACAAACAGAAGGAGGCAGGAGGCAGTAGGCCTGCATTTACCCAAGGTGGATTGTATGGTAAAGTACATCCAGATACCTTAAGGCAGCTTATCCAAGATACCCACACATGTTGTAACAGCCTAGGTTAGTCATGGTGCACCCCCCCTACACTCACTAATACTGGGCCATATACCACTGCTATATACACCGGCCTATGGAGTTCATTAGGGCACACATGCATTGTGTAGGTGAAACTCACACATATGTGGTCCCAACCCCCCAGTATGTGTGGAGGACACAACAGCAGTGGAGTGATGGCAGGAATGACAGCATAACATACACACAGCCCACTACATAACAACACCTGACAGCATGCCATATATGCAAAGCCTAATATGTAGGTGGAGGACAGAGGTTGGAACACAGGCACATATGTGTAAAACTGTTGTCATGCAGTAAGCAAGATATGTATATGTGTACATATCTATATGGATAAATGTATACTTATTTATACATATATGTTCACCATATGTCCTGCACATGGAGTGGAGCCCTACCTCAGCCCCAATAGTCTCAACCTCTCAGTGCAAGGGGATGTCACGTATGTAGTGCAGGTATATTTGTAGACTGTTGCTACTGTAATAGGGATTGTCTTCACAGAAATGATGTGTGTGGGAGGCCACATCTGCTGTTAACATTTGCGCCATTGGCAACTTACAGACATCCTAAGGTCAGCATAGTACAGTACCACTGCTAGCACAGTAATGCCCCTGTGGACTACAGCTGCGATATGGCCAATATATGTGGACAGTCTGACACACTCGGGTCAGTCCAGGGGTATACACAGAACCCCTTCATGCAAGACATGTGGACCAGGCCTGTCAATGTGGATGCTAACAGCCATGTAGATGGATATAACATGTACCAAGACGCTATCCTCCAAAAAAAGGAAGCCAATCTGGTGGCCCCCTGCCATAAACAAACTGTACAACAGAAGGAAGAAACTGTTGCAAAAGAGAGTAAAATCCCATGCGTGGAGGAGCTCCCTGGTCAGCCTCATAAGAAGCTGAGATCCCTTATAAGTTCCTCCAAAGCTAGCTATGAAAACAAAATTGCAACTAAATCCAAGGACAACCGCAAAGCATTCTATAGCTATGTCAAGAATCTAGATGGCAACACCTAGATCTGCTCTGAGTTACAGCACAAAGGCACAAAAATTAAAGAACTAACTAATATTGCCAACGTCCTGGCAAATAGGTTCAGTGCTAACTTTACCCCCCTCTCACCCCCTAAAGGGCCCATATCTATACAGGAAGAATGCAAAGTCCCTGTAATCACAACTATGCAAATAAAAGCTGCACTCTCTAAAGCCAAAAACACAGCATCCATGGGACCATATAACATCCCAGGCTGCGTTTTACATGAACTTCAGAATGAACTGGCTCCCCACTTAAGCACCATGTTCAATAATAGCCTCACATCAGGCTTTGTGCCCACTGAATGGCACACAGCAACAGTTATCCCACTCCACAAAGGGGGAGCCACCACTGATTCCGGGAACTATCAACCTATTAGCCTGATGAGCCTGGTCTGCAAGACCATGGAACGTATCATCATGGAACTCATAAACAAAGACATTGGTAACCTCCAAACTCTGGATCCCACCCAGTTCAGGATTGTGAAAGGCAGATCATGCCTCCTGAACCTGATCGACTTCTTTGAGACAGTCACCAAAGCCGTGAATGAGGGTAAGGTGGTTCACACAGCCTATCTTGACCTCGCCAAGGCTTTTGACACCATCCCCCATTCTGGAATTATAGCTAAACTCACTAAACTAGGTATAAATCCCTACGTCACAAGATGGGTTGCCAACTGGCTCACTGACAGAACCCACACTGTAAAAGTTGAAGACTCTAAATCTGACCTCAAAGCAGTGACAAGTGGAGTACCACAGGGTTCTGTCCTGGGACAACCTTTCCTGTTTGGTATCTACTTCTCTAAAGTACAGGCTAACACAGAAGGCCTCTGGCTAATGAAATTCGCAGATGACTGCAAACTAGGAGCCATAGTCAAGTCCCCAAATAGGGTTGCCAGCTGTCCGGTTTTTGACCGAACTGTCCGGTTTTCAGACAAATTGTCCAGTTAAAAAATTTAAACTCATGAAGTCCGGTTTTTTTTGTGCCGCCAGAGGAGAGGAGAAAGTAAATGTATCCAGCTCGAACAGGAGCGGTACGATACACTACTAGCTACTACACAACAATGAAATGCTTTTAACTTCAGTATTCCTGGTAGCTACATAGTTTAGACAGTACATACATTAACGTGATGTAATACAAATGGACAAATTTTATTTTCGGATTGTAGAGATATCACTGGAAGGCAGTACTCCACGGTGGGAAAACGGTATTTCTTTAGCTATCATTATCCTACCAACTACCAAGCAGTGACAATAGAAATCTTATAGCAAGATTTAAAATGCTTAAGCACTCTGCCAACATTGCCCAGTGTTGCATTGTAGTACACTCAGACTGATTTTAGAACTTCACCATGCAGTGTAATACTGCTAGCAATTAACACGCCTGATTTGTATTATCCTCATCTACTATGTTGAACCGTATTCCATGAAACAAATTGTGCGTCTTGCTTTTTGGGCACTTGCAGTTACCCAACATTATTTTGCTTTCACTTGATTCTGTACCACATTGAAAAATAAAACTATCTCTTTGCCATGTTCAGAAAATGGCAAGTGTGCTAGCTGCATGTGATTTCTTTTCCTATTTGCATCTTTCTTAGATCTAGAGGCTTGAGTCATATTTCATTCAGTCTTATTGTCATTTTACAACTGCATAGAGGCGGTCCAGTCTGCATCTTCGTAAACTTGTATTAGAGCATTGTTGTAGGAAGTTACCTGTTTTAACGATATAGAAAAACATTAATGAAACTCTTTAAAGTATGTGTGCTTTTCTGAGATTATGACGTATACCTTGAAAGTAACATAAAACATGTCACCTGTTAGAAATCCATTCATCCACAACCCCTTTATCCCATTTTTGCATATGTGACATGTAAAGAAAAGAGTGGGAGGTCAGTCGGACCCAGTACAAGATCTTAAGTACTAGCATCTGAAATATCACACTAGGGGCAGTAACACTTAGCTCAATTGCCCCCACTCCAATACAGGCGAGCTAAGGACTGAAACTTCCTAATCCGGCTTTAAACGGAAAATATGTTACATCTGAACAACTGAGTACCTGTCCCACGCCCCAGTGCAAACAGTATTTGACAGAACTTTCAAAATGCAAGGGAATGTTAAGATCATCATTTCTGAATGAGCAGTAAAGTGATGTTACTGACTTAAACGATCTTATGGGGTAAATCAAAACTTACAATTTTTTAATAGCAAAGATAACTGCTTAAATTTTTTTTGGATTTTTTTAATCAGATTTACCACCATGTGCACAGGCTGCTAGCTCTTGACCTTTTATCTCCATGGATCATCCATTATTAGGTTTAGGAACATAGAAAATAAATAACTGGAGAAAAATGCACCATATTGACACTTTTCATCAATACTGGTACTTACATCTGCAGCAGCCTAGCAGTGCAATTAGTGCCGCCTGTGTTCTTTTCTCCCCTTTAAGTACGGCTTAAGTCAAAGTGGGTGGTCCCATCAGCTGATGTCACTGTGATGTCACAAAATAGGTGGGGCATGGGCGGAATGGGTGGAGTTATGTGTGATGCGAGGGGCGTGACTTTAGTCCAGTTTTAGCCGCAAAGAAACCTGGCAACCCTATCCCCAAATGATGTGGACATCCTACAGAAGGGCCTCACTGAGACAGATGCCCGGTGTCAGAGCCATGGCTTCAATCTCAATGCCAAAAAGTGCAGTGTCATCCCCTTTGGTAAAAACTCTGTGCCCATGAACTACCACATAGGCAGCAATCTACTTAACACTGAATGTGTGATAAGAGACTTTGGGACCCAGGTGGACAGTAGTCTGTCCTTTGATAGTCACATCGCCACAGTAGTCAGAAAGTCCTTCTACGTGGCACACCTCATCATAAAAGGGTTCTCATCCAGGAAAAAAGAGGTCATTGTTCCTCTCTACTCGTCACTCATTAGACCCATTATAGAGTACAACGCCCCTTTTGGAATGTACCTCACAAGACATCTGCAGCAACTGGAAAGGCCACAGAAGTACCTCACAAAGAGGATTACTGACCTCAGACAAATGCCCTACACTGACCGCCTCAAAAAACTCCAGCTTTACTCCGTAGCATATCACCTACTCCGAGGTGATCTCTGCCTAACATATAAAGCTATGTCAAACCCAGAGCTGTTGGACATGCTACACCTAAAGAAATCCCAATCCCTCTGAGCTACATGCTCTGGGGACCTAAACCTTGTCACCACAATAAACAGGACACACTGGAAGGATAGATTCCTGTCCCAGAGACTTCCTATACTCTGGAACAAGCTACCGATCTATGTCAAGCAAAGTTCTTCATTAGCACTCTTCAAGAAAAATCTTGAAGAGTGGATGGGAAATAGGAAATACACCCCATGGATCACTTCTGTGTCTCTGCTGGACAGTGGCACAGGAAAATAACTTTCTTGGGTGGCATAAGCTATGGAATCTTGCTGGCTAGGCTTATGTAGGCCCTTGGGCCAATAGCCTAGTACCTACCTATGAATCTATGAACCTATGAACATACTGGTATACATTTGCCCCCATAGGTTATGCATTCATACACCCCTGTCTGTTCTGACACATAATAACTGCTGGTACAGAGGTGCCATGGCCACATACTATCCACTAGTTAGTGACATACATCTGAACAGCATCCTGCTGCTTTGTCTGACATACATGACTGTTATGGTGCCCAGGCAGCAGTACATCTGGCAAGTATCTGGACATGACATCTCACTGGATAAGTACAGTAAGCTGCTAGGCATGTAACAAAGCACAGTGCAGGCTACAGGCAGACTGACTCAACATGGGGCTACATCTCCTATGTGGGAATACACATGTACCTGCATAGATAGCAGGCTCTACAGGCATGTCACATCACAGAGTAACAGACACCTGTGTGAAAGTGCATAACCA
Organism: Protopterus annectens; assembly: GCF_019279795.1. NCBI lineage: Eukaryota > Metazoa > Chordata > Ceratodontiformes > Protopteridae > Protopterus > Protopterus annectens. The sequence goes on along the minus strand of NC_056732.1, from coordinate 1,687,242,298 downwards.
CAACCAATGTGAACACAGCCACAGTCACATATGGTAAGCTAGCATACTATTACAGTATATGGACTAACTGATGTACACCATCCTCATATGGGCCACTCACACAACAAACCTACATATACTGGGCCACTTCACAGTGTGGTTCAATGGCTGTCTGTGGTTTGAGACATGTGTGTGTTCACCCCTACAAACATGTAAGCTGATAGTGTGACATTTAGTGGAGCATCATGTAACATCAGATAGAACAGAACCTAGAACAATGACATCTTCCACAGTCTCTACACAAGCCTAGGTACATATGCACTATACACACACTGTCTATAATTACCAGACTTACATGTACCTCAGTACTGTACACACAACCACAGAATGCCCAGTCTATGTCCTCAAATATAACTCCTACTATACATAATGTGTAGCAGTCTGATATCTCACTGGCTTGTTATCAGATACGCTGTCAATGAATATGGTGTACAGAACATATGCACACCCTACTGCATGACATATGTAGAAAAGATTGACAGAGTTGTGGCTGGAGGCACAAACACAGGGCCACTATTGACATGTCACTGTGATAACCTCATACATTACCTGTCATAACAGGGTTTGATGCAACATATATCCTATGAGAGATATGACATCAGTAACTCTCCTGGCTGTCACCATCTACTGACTGCAATCCTCGCACTACCTTCTGCAGTTGAGAGACAGGTGCTCTATGGGTAACACAAGGAACACAAGGCACCACACACTGCCCAGTCTGCAGATGACCCTACAGATGGGGATTCCTCATAAACATAGCACTGACATGAAAAGTATTAAAACATGTAGGACAGCCATATCCACACGCACCCTGTTAAGCCAATATTATCCCAACTGCAGCATAGCAGCACTTATAGTCTGTAGTCAAGACAGGCACATCTCCCTGCTGTGTGTTGGCCTCTTCCCGCAGTGTATGTTGTCAGAGGTAAGTCCCCAATTCATCTGTGATGCTGTTTGTGAAACAACAGATCTAGTTCCTGCTCACAGTGAATGAAAAGGCCCAACACCAACATGATGTTGCTAGATATTGGAGTGTGTTTCCATGCAATTGGCTATGGGAATGTTGCCACAGCTGTTCCACATGCAATCAGCTAGAGGAGGGCTTTAATCCATGCAGAGGCCATCAGCTGATCATGAGCATCACTGACAATACACATGCCGCTGCCTAAGCAAAGCAGGTGCAAGTCTCCACATCCACCAGAGAGGGAGTGAGAGAGGCAGACAGAGGCAAAGATAAGTCAGGGTGGGTTGGGAGAGTAAAAGGTAAGCATGTTTGTGTCACACACCTACAAGTCCAGGGTATCTAACCCCTGACTATGTACTGATATCACATCTGTTATCCCTGCACAGTGGATATTGTGATTTATGCTAGGAGCACCATATAAGAAATTATAAAACCCACTCAACATTGAGTCCAGTTGTTGCACACTCACAACCACCTTCACACAAGACAAGAACAACAAACATTGACAAATTAAGACACACATACATGTCACATCAAGGATTAGAACTCCTATCTAACTAGTTATTACACTACAGCACTATGCAATTCTAGAACAGGCCACAGAGATTACTGCAATACTCTTTCCCCAAAGGATTATTTCACAGTGAGTGACATCAGCAGGATTGCAAAGTAGAGCAAATGAATTGTAAGGAGTGTGACTAGCCAAACATGCATTGCTCTCTGCACAGGCATAGAAACAGACACAAAAGCATCCACAACACCCATGTGTGAGACTAGAACCCCTACCAGAATTCAACAACACACTACAGCATTACGCTGTTGTAGCACGCAAAACAGAGAATACCAAAGTACTTTTCCCCCAAAGGTGTACTTCACAGTGATTGACATCAGCAGGATTGCCAAAGTAGGGCATTTGAATTGTATTGAGTGTGACTAACCTAAATTGCCATAATTAGTCTGTATGCATTAACCGCTGTTCTGGCCAGAACAAAATAAACTGCCTTTGCAGATCATGAACTCAGGACCCTATACACTATAGTCACAGTAA
>NC_056732.1:1687140247-1687235247 GCF_019279795.1 Protopterus annectens | reverse complement strand
AAGGTACACTAGTATCTACACACACACACACACACACACACACACACACACACACACACCCTGCCACACCAGTACTATGCAAAGCATAACATAACTCTAGTCACAGTCTGTCTGTAGTTCCTGATCCTTCTACGGATATGTGGCCGCTCTGAGTGTGCAGGTTCTCCTGTAAGAGGTATTGCTACCTGCTGTCTATAACACTGATACCCACACACAGGAAGGATGTCCATCACACAGAAAATGTAAAGGGACCACACCCACATGCTGTAGGGATTTATAGTGGGTGGTTGCCATGACAGTGGTAACTGGAAGTAGTACACGTGTAATTTTATATATATATATATATATATATATATATATATATATATATATATATATATATATATAGCTATCTGGATAAGTATATGTACATATATTTCCACCATATGTCCTGGACTTGGAGTGTAGCCCTACCCCAGCCCCTATGCTGTAGTGCAAGGGGATGTTTGGTATGTATAGCAGGTATATTATTTGACTATTGCTACTGTCTTTGGGATTGTCTTCACATACATGGTGTGTGTGGAAGGTGACATCTGCTTATAACATGTGCCATTGGCTACTGACAGACATCCTAAGGAAATCAAATATGTATAAAGAGAGAAACACCTTCAGGTAAAACCCAGGTGCACAAAACCAGAACTATATATAACCAAAAATACACCGAGATACCACACAATAGCATCTTTAATAACACAAAAAATAAATAAGAACAGTGGTGAAAAACTAATTGCTTCATCAGACAAGAAAATAAAACACTCCATTGCTTATATACAGATGGAACCATTGACTCAATCACTGATGTCATAGGTCAATTAAGGCATTAAAGCTATATAAAACTTATAAATGTAGAGAAGGCTACATATAGAGAAAACTGCATATAAAAGGCACATATAAAATACTGCGTGTAAATGCATATAAAAACTGCATACAAAAACTATATACAAAACTATTGGTAAAAGACCTAAGTAATGTGCATAGATATAAACTCTATAAATACTGTAGCTATGAAAAACATAGATAAAAATAAACAAGAAAAAGCACACCCACTAGGGCAGATATCAAAAAGAAGACGTTAGCAGCCCCACCAAGTCCAATGATTATCTCAAGGATAAGCAGAATTCACCAACAAAGTAAAATTTATTGTTAGAACAAGCTGAGATGGAATGGCAAATTAGATTAGATGCCTGTAGGCCCCCAGGTTTAAATGATCATGTTTCTTTAAAACCTGTGTTGAAACTCAGATCTCAACAGATTTGACATTATTATATATTTTTATTTTAAGTATGTATATTTATTATATTTACCAATGATGTATATTTCAATATTGTAAGAATTTTATGCATATATACTTTATATATACTATTACAGACATTGAATCTGTGACATGGTTGTTTAAAATTTTGGTTTGTTATGAGTAGTTTTATTACATGAAGTATAGAAACAATTTTTATTAGTAGGTATGTGTGTAGGAAGGTTTTAAATAATATTAAAGTGTAGTAAATGTTTTTAAGGAACATAAAAAATTCAGCAATTTTGATTTTAAAAAAGGGGGTGGTATGATGTTCAACCAATGGTGGTAGATGTCATTGTTTAAAAAGCTGTAGTTTGTTTTAACTAATGACTCTGATGAAGCCGAATTGTTGGCGAAAGCGTTTATGTGCTCAGTCTGTATCTGTCAGCTTGTTCTAACAATAAATTTACTTCGTTGGTGATTTCTGCTTATCCTTGAGATAATCTTTGGACTTGGTGGGGCTGCTAACGTCTTCTTTTAGATAAAAATAAAGGCTAAAAATCTGGATCAAGTCATAAAATCTATCTACAATATGTATGTATAACTAAAAGTAGTCTATGTCTCTAAAATATGAATAAATATAAATATAAGTGTAATGGGTGTATGAGGTGCCTAAAATTAAACATGTTTGAGGTGTCTTGCTTTCAAGAAAGGCACCAGGGAGGTAGAGCCATTAAGGCCTGGATATTTATCTGCATTCAATTTAATGATCCATCTCTGTTCACAGCTTTCAGTAAAATTTTCTATATCCCCTCCTCTAATGTTTTTGTGTATGCGCTGTAGCACAAAAAACTTAAAGGAATGTGAATTATCTGTATTAATAATATACTGGGCAAGTGCATTAGTGGGTTTCTTATTTTTGACATCACGAAGATGTTCTAGAATTCTGTCTTTAAGAAATCTATTTGTTTTACCCACATAAAACACCGGACATTTCTGACAAAAACAATAATAGACAACATCAGTGCTCTTGCAATCAGCATAAGTATTAAGCTGTAACTGAAAATGCTTGGTGGGGTGGACATAGATATTTATACTATAAATATAGGGGCAGGCACTGCATGACCTGCAAGGAAAAGTGCCCTGACGTGAAGAAGGGATGGTTTTCTTAGGTACATCCTTGTTACATAACTGTTTCTTGAGTGACATATTGTTCTTGAAACTGAATAGTGGATCTTTACAGGTGATAACCTGCAACTGTGGTACCTCTTGTAATAGGTGCCAATGTTTCTTAATGACGTCAACATATTGGTTGACATCACTAGCAAACTGTAACACTACTCTAAATTCATTGTGTGGCCTAGAGTTAATGTTAGATGGATTATTACATGGAGCTACCTCGTTGTTGTTAAAAAAAGGTCTATATTTAGTTGATCTCATATGCCATGCATCAGATATAGGTTTATCAATTTCATCTGGTTGGTATCCTCTAGCTATAAACTCACATTTTAAATTATTTAATGCTAGTAGTGCATCCTCATCATCATCATGTAATCTTAACGTCCTATAAACTTGCCCTTTTAATACATTTCTCGGGATGTGCCTGGGATGCATACTAGTTTTGTGTAGGTATGTGTTCTTTCTAGTTGGTTTGTGGAAGATTCTACTCTTGAAGCAGTTAAATTCAGCTTTAGCTAGATGTACATCAAGAAAATCAATCTCAGCTGCAGATAGCCGGTATGTGAATTTTAAAAAGTCAGTGGTGGTATGCAGATAATCAAGAAAGGATGCAAAATCTAAACCATTGCCATTCCATAAAATAAAAACATCATCCACAAAATGTACATACCATAACACTTGATGTAAGAATGTGATCCTAAGGAAATCATTGTAAAGTACCACCGCTAACATGTAATGCCCCTGTGGAGTGCAGCAGAGATATTGGCCAATATATGTGGAACTTCGGACACACCCTGTACAGTCCAGAGGTTTACACATAATCCCTTAGTGCACAACATGTGTATCGGGCCTGACAATATGGATGTAGACAGCCATGTAGATGGCTATAACACATAACAACTGGTATACATTTGCCACCATAGGTTTTGGATTCACACACTCCTGTCTGGCCTGACACATAATGACTGCTGGTGCAGGGGTGCCATGGATATATACTACCCACTAGATATTGACATACATCTGTACAGCATCCCACTGCTCTGTCTGACATACATGACTTTTAAGGGAGGCCTGGCAACAGTACATCTGGCAAGTATCAGCACATGACATCTCACTGGGTAAGTACACTAGGCTGCTAGGCATGTAAAAATGCACTGTGCTGGCTACAGGCAGACTGACTCAACACTGGCCTACATCTCGTATGGGGGAATGCACATGTACCTGCATATATATAGCAGGCTCAACAGCCACGTCACAGCACAGGGTAAAATACACCTGAGTGAAAGTGCATAACCACAACCAATGTGAACACAGCCACATATGGTAAGCTATCATAATAGTACAGTATATGGACTATCTGTCCTACACCATCCTCATATGTGCCACTCACAGAATGACCCTACATATACTGGGCTGCTACCCAGTCTGGTGTGATGGCTATCTGGCATATGGGACAAGTGTGTGTATGGCCCTACAAACATGTACAGCAAAATGGTACCATACTGTGGTGCAGCATGTTACACCAGATAGAAGGGGAGCTAGAACAATAACATCTACCACAGTCTGTACATAGGCTAATGTACATATTAACAATACACACACTGCAGACATTCACCATCACTACACAGATCTCAGTACTGGACAAACATCCACAGAATGTCCAAGTTATGTCATGATAGATAACTCGTACTGTACATGACATGTGTAGCAATCTGATATATCACTGGCCTGTTATCAGATATGATGACACTATTTATGGTGTACAGCACATATGCACCACTTCATGCACGACATATGTACAAAGATTGACAAAGGTGTGGCTGACAGCACATACACAGGGCCAGTATAGACATGTTGCTGTGATAACCTCATACATTTACCATTGTAATGAGGTTTGCTGCAACATATGTCCTATGAGGGATATGAAGTCAGTAACTGTCACGGCCTTCACCATCTACTTTCTACCTTCTGCATTCCACAGATAGATGCACTGTGGCTAACACATGAAACCAAAGGCACAACACTGCCCAGTCTGCAGATGACCCTGCAGATGGGGATTCCTCATATACATATAACTGACATGGCAGGTATTGAGACATGTAAGACAGGCATATCCAGACAAACACTATTAAACCAACATTACTCAAAATGCAGTATAGCAGCACTTACAGTCTGTAGTCAGGTCAGGCACATCCCCCTCCTGTTCGTTGCCACCTTTCCACAGTATATGTTGTTAGAGGTAAATCCCCAATCCATATGAGATGCTGTTTGCCAAACAGCAGATCTAGTTCCTGCTCACAGTGACTGAAAAGTGCCAACACCACCATGATGTTCCTAGGTATTGGAGTGTGTTTCCATGCATTTGGCTATGGGAATGTTACCACAGCTGTTCCACATTCAATCAGCTATGGGAGGGCTGCAAATCATGCAGAGGCCATCAGCTGATCATGAGCATCACTTAAATTACACATGCTACTGCCTAAGCAAAGCAGGTGTGGGGCTCCACATCCACCAGAGAGGGGGTGGGGGAGACAGACAGAGGCAAATACATGTCAGGGAGAGGTGGGAGAGTAAAACTGAAGCATGTTTGTGTCACACACCTACCAGCACAGGGTATCAAATCCCGACAACTATGTAGTGTTATCACAGTTCGATGCAGTTATTGGATGCGTCACATGGGTTATCTGCTGTGGAGAACTCAGAACATATATGTGATGGTGAGTGACATCTGCAACAGGGATATGGTAGAAATACAGTAGGTGACATACATGTGCCTGTCTGCATGAACAGGTGCCAGCGTCAACACAGGCACACTCACACAGGGATGCACACACATTGACACACTTTGCAGGGCCAGGACTGCAACTCATTGCTAGTGGGATTGCCACAACACATCTATGTGCAGGTATCACATGCACCACACGGGTCATATGGAGGTGGTATGGGCAAAGAGTATGAAGAGGTGTCAGACATCAGACAGCATGCTTCAGTATGCCCTGGGGGGTTGTAGTGAGTGTGGATGTGGACATACGCACCATACAACACACACATGAATACACAGGGTGCCAGTTCTGACATGCATGGGTGCATGTCCACATGGGTGTGTGGTGGTCAACTGTGCCAGCAAGCTGTAGAAGGGTAGGCAACGGGTATACCTTGGCATCAAGACACATGACAATGGTCTGCATTGTGGCTCAGGCCTGTAGTTTCTGCATTTGCCCACACAGGTGGGTATTGTACTGCCCACACAGGTGGGTATTGTACCCTCCCATCCAGTCACCTGGGTGACTATTGTGTGTGGCCAATGCTGTGCATCACTTGCCATGTATGTGTTCCTTAGTCCATGACATGGATGGTGTCTGGGATGTGCACACCTCCCACATGCATGTACAGTGACATGTGCTACTGTGTCTGGGGTGTCTGGCCCATGTTGTGAACTCAGATTATCATTAGATGTGCCAGTCTTGCCCACCTGTGGCAGGAACTGGTAATGGGCAGCAGGTTTACCCTGCACCTACATTGATAGCATGCTAACAGCATTCCCTGGTGTCAGTGTCATCTGTCCATACAGGGCATGTTGTCAGGCATGGTATGTCCGTTGTGAGTCACATGTGAAGGCACCATAGGTAGTGCAGGTGTCCATTGGGGAACATGGTGGAGGTGCACTGTCTGCATGTAGCCCACTTCTATCACTGCATAGTTACTATCAGTGGTCAATATGCAGTGTACTACCCACATACTGGCTGTTGCCTAGGCATGTGTGTCTATATGACACTTGGGTTGATTGTGTGCTCTGGATAATAATGGGGTTGCTAACTGTGATTGGCTGGCCTTGATGTCGCATGTATGGGTATGGCTTTGCACCCCAGCCTCTCAGTTAATTTACATCTGTTATCCCTGTATGGTTGACATTGTGAAATATAGTAGGGCCACCATAAAAGAAATAAGCAAAACCCCTCCACATTGCCCACAGGTGTCACACACTCACAACCACCTCTACACAGGATACAAGTTACTAACACACACACACACCTGTCTTGTTGTTGAACCCCTACCTAACTAGTTTATCACACTACAGCACTACACCGCTATAGTACGAGCCATGGACATTACTGAAGTACTTCTTCCCCAAAGGTATATTTCACAATGAATGACATCAGCAGGATTATCAAAGAAGGGCATTTCAATTGTACTGCGAGTAACAAGCCTAAAATGCATTGCTCCCTAGACAGACAGTGGGACACACACAAAGCATCCACAACTGACATGTGTGGGTCTAGAACCCCTGACTGAGGTCTATAGCACACTACAGCATAGAGCTATTATATGACACACCACAGTGATTACTACAGAGCTTTTTCCACAATGTTGTATTTCACAATGAATGACATCAGCAGATTTGCCAAAGTAAGGCATTTGAAATGTATTGCAAGTGCATAGCCTATAATGCATTGCTCCATTTATAAACATTGGAACATACACAAAACATCCAGAACTGCCATGGGTGGCGATGGATCGCTACCACATTTCTAATTCACACTATAGCAGTACACAGTTACAGGACGCGCTACAGAGATTATTAAGCTAGAGCCTTCCCAGAGGTGTATTTCTAGGTGGGTAACATCAGCAACCTTGCCAAAGTTGAGTATATGAATTGTACGGAGTGTGAGTAGCCTAAAAAGGCATTGCTTTCTACTCACTCAGACACACACAAACACAGTTGCCAGGTCTGAGGTTAGAACACCTACTTAACTACACTACAGCAATATACAGTTACAGGGCGCACTACAGAGATTACTAGTCTATGACTTTCCCAGAGGTGTATTTCTAGGTGAGTGACATCAGCAGCCTTACTAAAGTTGAGTATATGAATTGTACGGAGTGCGAGTAGCCTACAAAGTGTTTCTCTCTACACAGTCACACAGATTCACACACAAACTTGCCAGATCAGAGGTTAGAACACCTACCTAACTACTTTATCACATTACAGCAGTACGCAGTTACAGGATGCGCTACAGAGACTACTGAACTATGACATTCCCAGAGGTGTATTTCTAGGTGAGTGACATCATCAGCCTTACCAAAGTTGGGTATATGAACTGTACAGAGTGTGAGTAGCCTAAAAATCATTTCTCTCTACACAGTCAGACATGCACACAAACACACACTCACACAATTGCCAAGTCTGGGGTTAGAACTACTACCTAACTAGTTTATCACTACAGCAGTACACAGTTATGGGACACGCCATGGAGATTACTGAGCTACAGCTCTCCCAAAGGTGTATTTCACATTGGATCACCTCAGCAGGCTTGTCATAATACTGCTATGGGGAGGGCGGTGTGTGCATGGGCCATAACCCATTCATGTAGGGGTTGACACGCCACATGCGGGCACACATGGGGTCATATGTCACAGGTACGTGATGACTAATTCCTTGTACAATCATGTTGCACAGCTGGCAAGTGCATCACATAGTCTGTCATGCTGACAGATACTGGTGGCTAGTATCTGCAGTGAGTGGCATCTGCACCTCATGTGTTTGGGGCCCTCTGGCTGTTTGCTGGATGGGACAGGCCTGGATGGCTCCTGGTCACAGTCACCCTCTTCCACACATCTATGTCCATCTACCTTTAGCTTATTGTAGTGTGTTGTCCTTACATATGTGTCTGTATTCCTATCCAGCGTGTGTGAAAGGCAGGAGTGGTGCATGCTGACATGTGTCTGCACTAAGAACTGCGACTGCCATATATGTCTGGTCCACTGGTGTTTGCAGACATGGCCTTCATGTGTTTACATGGCCTTCATGTGTTTAAGTGTGTGAGCATACCCAGTATGGCCATCTGTATTGCATGTGTGGATCAAGTTCAGCTAGTTTGTACTGCGGTGCTGACCTTAGTGTTGTACACCGACAGGTAGCATGCTGTGTCTGCAGGGTATCTATCGGTCATTTGGCATTGACTGTTGCTACATTTCTGCATAGTGGGGGGGCACCTGACTGGTTCTACATTTCTAAACAGGAGTGGGGGGGCACACCTGACTGTTACTATAAGTGTACGTAGGATGGGGGAGCACACCTGATGCATGCATTTGCTAGGACTGTACTGGTATGTCAGGTACTCCATTTAAGTCTATAGTCTTACCTATCATGCTGGCAAGAGGCATACCAGTGTACTACAGATCTTTGCTTTAATTACCTACATATTAATTTCTGACTTACTAGCCTTCAAAACTTACATCCAACTGCCTGGCCTGCTGTAGTCTGTCTGTGTAGGCCTGGGGGAGGGGTTACCCATAGGGCTCATTCAGAGGCCATAGTACAGCAGTTGTTTGTGTTTGTCTATATCTGTCCTGCAGGCTGTGACTGTTTTTGGGTATGTGAACCTTCCTGACTGGCATGTATGGGTCTTATGGACACACATGTCGCTCAGCCCATTTCCTGCAGTGGGTTTTGTCACCCTGTATAGTACTGGCTGCTATGGTTACTCCAGTGTGTGTTACAGATGTCATGGTGCCACTATGGGTGTCTACTGTATGCTGCCATATCATTCAGCCACCCAATTCCCTTGCATGCTCACATCCATACCATAACAACACATTCTACTCCATTTGGCAATTGGTAAGTTGATTGACTTACCTTGAGGGTGTAAGGTAAGGTCTGAGGAAGTTTAGTACTGGCTAAATGAAATAACTCACAGAGTATTGTGGACTATATTATGGATATTCATTTATTCAATAAAGTGTACGTCCGGTCCACTTTTGAAGTTTTTTCATTCAGTACACCGTGTTTTGGTTCATTTGCTTTTGTTCATCTTACCTTGAGGGTGTGCCAGACTTGAGGATGGTGCTGGAGGGCTGCCTATGTTGGATGCACATAGTACACTCCCTATACATGGTTAAGCACAGGTAGTGTCATGTTTGGCACCCCTTTTACTGTCTGTGCGAGTCAGAGAGAGGTGTCATTCCCTGGGTCCCTACTGTGTCAGTGCATATGCTATGCATTGCCTCTTTGCCAAGACCAGGGCATACTAGGTACACCTCCTTCTGCTTACTGGGGCAGGCACAGGTTGTTCCTTCTCCGAGTCACTCTGTGCCTGTACAAGCCTTGGCATTGGTGGGGGGCTGTGTGGCCCTGCCCCATGCTGTTCCTGCTGCAGCTGTTTCCACAGGATCATATTGTGTAGCATAGCACATATCATAACAATTTGGATACATGTAGCTAGTGAATACTGCAAGGGTCCACTGGATGTGTCCAGACACTGAAACCGTGACCTGAGCATCCCAAACACATGCTCTATTATATGTCTGGCCTGTGCGTGTGCCTCATTATGGTGTTGTTGTTGAAGTGTGTGTGGATTTCTGATGGGTGTCATCAGCCATGGCTCCAGTGGGTACCCAGCATCCCCCACTAGGTGACCGTAGGGGATGTCCACATTGGCAAATCTGTGGTACAGCTGCATCAGATGCCATATGTGTGAATCGTCATAGCTTCCAGGGCAGCCAGCACACACATTCATTATAATGCCCTGGGCATCACATACAACCTGGCAGTTGATGGAGGGGATGCCCCTGCGGTTGATGTAGGCCCTACCCTGCTCACCGGGTGGTGCTTTAATGTGTATGTGTGTGCAGTCTATAGCACCCACTACCCCAGGGTATTCTGCTATTTGGTGGAAGAGACGCATATTGCTGGTCAACACCTCACGTGTGTTGAGGAAATATACGTGCTCACTGGCATGTGGTGCCATGGCATCCAGGAACTGGTGGAATACTCTGGATGCTGATGCCTGTGAGATCCCCATGATATCCCCAGTTGTACTTTGGGAGGTACCTGCCGCTAATATACCTAGGCCTATACATACCTTGGTATCCATTGGGATGGGTTTCCCTTGACCAGTTTGGTGTGTCAGGTGTGGCCGGCACAGCTCAACAATTTCCTGTAGGAGGTCTCTGTCCACCCTATTGTGCTCCACTATCTCCAGCTCATGTAGCCCCTGGTATGTTACCCTGGGTCTGTACACTCTTCTCTGTCTCTTCACTGTGGGCTGTTCGGCAACATTCACATCCTCACCACCCTCAGCCTCTTGCACATGATGTTCTATGTTGCCTGCTGCATCCCTTCTCATTTATTTATTTATTATTTATTTATTTTATTTTACATTTGTTGACCGGGCTGGTCTAGCTGGATACATATCCTTTTTCAGTAGAGGCCCGGGGAGAAAAGCTCCAACATAATAAGCTAAGAGAATGAAAACAGACAGAGACAAAATTGAACATACATAGAAAAAATTTTATACTTTTAACATAGGTATAAATGAGTACATCAAACACCACATGTGAGTAATTCACCATTCATACTCAGAGGAGGTAGGTTGGGGAGGGAAATCTAGAGGAGGAGATACTAGTCTACCAGGGAGTGATGAGTCTAGTGAAGTGGTTGTTGGCTAGGTTTAGTCTGGTTTAGGGCAAGGACATAACCAGTGTGATTTCAGGAATTGGCTGAGGTTAATTTTAAATAAGTTAAGCGAGGTTATACTTCTTAAATTGTTTGGAAGTGAATTCCAGGTTTTCCCTATGGAGTTGGCATAGATGGCATCACCGCCAGAGTTCTTAGATATGATGGTTTTTATTTGAACACTATTTGCTGAGCGGAGGCAATTAAGGTTTAGGTGGAAATACTTTGCTCAGAGCAGGGACTCTGTCAGGTTGGTTAATTATTTTAAATATTTCCGTGAGTTGGGTGAATTTGAGAAGATTGGGCAGTTCAAGCCAGCCAAGTTTGCTTAGGTTAAGGCAGTGATGGGTGCGGTAGGGAGTTCCAGTTATAAATCTAGCTATGTGATTATAGGCAACGGAGAGCATGTTGAGTTCGCGCTTATTGAGGAAAGATAGGATAGGGGAAGCGTACATGAGGGTAGAAGATGAGTTCGAGCAATGGTTAGTTTGGCATGAGGGGTCAGAAAATTCCTAATACGATACATTGAACCGAGTTTTTTACTAACTGTCCTTATGGTATTGCTAATGTGAGTGTCAAATTTCAGCCTGTGGTCAATAGTTACTCCTAACAGTTTAGTGTTGGGAACAGGCTCTATGATGGTCCCGTTGGTGGATTTTAAATGGAATGAGAAATTGTTAGGAGATAGAGGTTCATTACCTAGGGGAGTGGCTGCTGAGGGGAAAAATAGCAGCAACTTGTTTTTTGCGGGATTAAGTAGTAGTTTCAGTTCAGTGAACCAGTTTTCGATTTTCGTGAAACAGTTCTGAGTTATTATTTGGAGTTGTGAGAGGGAGATGTCAGAGCAGATCAGGGTAGAGTCATCTGCATATTGAATGCAGGTGGCTTTGGGTATAACTAGGTGAAGATTGTTGATGAAGACTGAGAAGAGGAGGGGACCAAGTATGGAGCCCTGGGGGATGCCAATGGTGTTGGGGATTAGGCCAGATAGCCTGCTTTGCCATTGTACAGCCTGTTGCCTACCAGTGAGGTAGGCTTTGAACCAATTTAGGGCTGGGTTATCTAGATGTAAGCCTTCCAGGGTTTGGAGCAGTAGCTGGTGGTTGACCATGTCGAAAGCTTTCGATAGGTCCAGAAAGAGAGCAGAGGATATGAGTTTATTATTACGGTTATTATTGATTGAGTCAATAAAGGAGAGGAGAGCAGTGGTGGTACTGTGATAGGGGCGAAACACGTGTTGGGAATTAGACAGGAGACTATTAAAGGTAAGGTAGTTCAGAAGTTGTCTGTGAACACACCTCTCCATGATTTTAGCTAGAGGAGACAGGATTGCTATTGGTCTATAGTTGGATGTTTCCGTGGAGGTACCACCTTTGTGGAGAGGGATGATGTATGAGATTTTCCAAATAGATGGGATTGTGGCTTCGTTTATAGATCTGTTGATCAAGATAGATATGGGATAGGAGATAGCGTCTGACGCTATCTGAAGGTATTCCACTGGGAGGTGATCTGCCGCTAGGGTGGTTGGTCTAAGTTTTTTTAAGAGGGAGCGGATGTACTGGGTAGGTACAGGTTCTAATTTAAAGGAAGGTGGAGTTGAGTCACAAGCGTAATTGGGTGATGAGGAAGTGTTAGTAATCTGGGTGGCTAGGGACTGTATGGTATCCATAAAAAAGGAGTTAAAGGCATTGGCAATTTCGACAGGATTTTTCCCTATGAGTTTCTCAGGGGTGGGGGTGGTAGATTTCCCAGGATGGAGGAGGTTATTAAATCCAGCCCAGAACGTTTTTGGGTTATTCTGGTGTTTGTCCTGGAGGTGGCAGTAATACTGTTTTTTGTCTTGAACAATGGCTGTTTTAGTCGAGTTTCTGAGTTGTTGGAATTTAATGCGGTCCAGGGGAGTTTTGGTGGCTCTCCATTTGTTCCAGGCCTGGTCACGGAGTTTGATTTTAGTTTTAGTCTCCCTGGTTAGCCAAGGTGCTATACGTTCTTTAGTTCTAATTTTCCAAATGGGGGCGTGACGGTCTAGTATGTTGAGGAAAGTATTGTTAAAGTAAGTAACACTCTCCTGTAGGGGTAGGGTTTTGAGGATGGACCAGTGACAGGATTTAAGTTCAGCAAGAAATTGTTGTTCGTTAAATTTCTTCTTATTTCTTACAGATCTATATAGAGGGGGGTTAGTTGTTGAGCTTCTGTGTTTGATAATATAGGTGATTAGGTGGTCGCTATGGTTGGGAAGGGTTCCGCGTATAGTTTAGTGGATCCTTATTGGTTAGTATCCAGTCAATGGTGCTTTCTTTTTGTTGAGCATTTCCTATTCTAGTTGGTGATGCGATATTTTGGGAGAAGCCATGTAGGTTGATTGGAAGGGGGTTAATTTTTGCGGTGCAGTGAGACCAGTCAATATTGAAATCCCCAAGTACTATGGTTTCTTGAGGGAAGTTAGTTGTTAACCAGCTAAGAGTTTGTTCTAATTTTTCTGTGTTCTTGTAAGTTTGTTTGTTAAAATTTCCCCGCATGTATACACCAGTGGTGTAGAGTGTGGAAACAAACAGAGGGGAAGGTGTTTGCTTAGTTTATAGTAGTGTTCTGGGCTGTGCTGGTCTGATGTCTGTGTAATTGGCTGATTCTGATACATTTCACCTGCCAGCTAAGCTAGTTCTCCTTGATTACCTTCCTACTGCTGTTTTTCCTTCCCATTGCCTCCCTGGTTAAGCCCATGTGCACACCATGCAATCAGAGTGCTCAAATGTGCAAGGAGCTGCTATTTCCTGGTTTAACTTCCCTTTTCTTCCTGTAAAACCCAGTGTGCAGCGCGCACACCCGCTTACACTTTGTAAAGAGTGCTAGGCAGGTTTAGACACAGCCCTAGTTTAGCTGTGCTAAGCTAGGAGCATTCCCGTGCCATAGGGCTCCAGTCCGCTTACAGTATGCCTGACACCCCCCCCCCCATGATGTCACCTATATCCTAGTCTTGCACCCAGCTATTTATACTCTTACACTCTTGGAACTTGCCTCACACCCTGGGGAAAACTGGGATTCACTAACCTTTCCCTCATTTGCATAGGATTGCCTGCTAATGCATAGTTACATGTCCCACACTGAGCTTCCCCCCTTAGCAACCATTATTCATTGGCCAGGTTGTCTTATTCCTGCCATTGACTTGCATGGCAGAATACTGATTTTAGTTAGAATGCTTATTTTAGGTTTATTTTATTATTTTCCCCCCGATCCCGTTTGTGCACCACTGCCCAATGCTTAAACAGCTGAGATTGGTGAAAAAAAATAAAAGTTGTTTTTTTTTAAACAGTTTGCAATGCCAATGGCTTTCTACTTGGCCATTGGCACGCTTCCTCAATAATATGCAGCCTTTATTTGGAGCTGTCATAGCTCCGTTTTATAGTTTGCAGAAATGTACTCGGTTACTAACAGAGTACATTTCTGCAGACTGCACTCATCCTGCACTGACAGCTGCCGGCTTCCTGGATCGCAGATTACCCTCATTTACATGGCTTTCACCTGCAAAGGAGCATAATTTGTATACAGGAGCTCAGTCTGTGTGGGATTAGCCTAAGAGCTCACGTGCACGTTCCGAGAGCTTGTTCCTGGATTGCACGTTGGCCATATTGCCAAAAATAGCTCTTTGAGTAATCCTGCATGCTATAAAGGGCTTCATAAATCTGGGGGACTAACTTTTCCCTAGTCTCTACCAAGAAAATCATATTTGTCCAGTGTTCCCTTGTGCACTCACCTCTTGTACTTAGGAGAGGTGAGTGAACCATGCCCTTCACTTCTCTCTCTCTCTTCTTGCCTGGCTCCTCTAGTATTGGCCATTAGTGGAATCCCAGTCCCTTTGATCAGATTCAGGAATCTATTTCTCCATGCAGAGCTCAGGATTCCAATTCTTTGTGCATTGTTCAGGATTCCATTTCTCTTTGCAGTAGTCAGGATTCCATTCCTCTACATAGTGCTCAGGATTCTATTCCTCTGTACATTGTCAGTATTCCATTCATCACTACAGTGCTCAGAATTCCATTCCTTTGTGCACGTCAGGATTCCATTCCTCTGTTCAGATGTCAGAATTTCATTTCTTTATGCAGTTGTCAGGATTCCATTCTTCAATGCATTTGTCAGGATTTCTTTCCTTTGTGCAGTGCTCAGGATTCTATTTCTCTGCACAATGTTCAGTATTCCATTCCTCTGAACAGTGATCAGGATTCCATTCCTCTGTGCAGTGAAGTCAGACTGTCTTTTGCTGGCATTTTGGTATAATACTGGCTTTAATACATATCTGATTCCATTGGGAAGTGTGTGAGGATCCAGATCACTTCAAAAATGTCTTCAAAAGACCAAGGAGTTCTGCAAGGTTCTCTGCAAAGCCTTCACTATAAAATCCATTTGTATTAACTCCCTTTCTATTGAACTCTTATGTTTCAGTGTAGTTCTTCTGTTATTTGGAGGGAGTATGGCATCTCAGTTTTTCTGCAGTCTTATTTATTTTTGGTGTGGTGCCTCAAGGTATATCTCAATGCATTTATGGGCAGTGGTAGTACATTTCAGATATATCTACATGTGTACCCCATTTCCTGTTTGACTCCATGACAAAAGGCAGTAGCACAAGTTAGGATCTGAAAAAGATCTAATTTTGAATCACTTTCTTAGATGTTATATAATTGTACAAGAAAAGATATTTTCTCAAACAGGAAAAAAATCAGTGTTTTCACTGTAAGGTGACATCTGTGTCCATAGTGGTACATTTCTTCTATCTGCTCATCCAGTTTTAAGATCTATGATACTGATACTGACTTTCTTAGATGGTGGTGGAAATTTACAGGAAAAATGCCTTCTTAAAAAGAAAGAGATCAGTGTTGTCACTGCATAGGTGACATCTATATTCATAGTAGTCCATTTCTTTTATCTGTTTATCCAGCTTTAATATCCACTGATGATGACTGCATGTACAACCTTTCCTTTCATGGATTAGAACAAGATAAACATGAATATATATATATATAGCAGGCAAAAATTATTTTCTGTTCTCATAGCTTCATGTAATCTAAGCACTCATAACCATTCCTCCCATTTACTGCAGCTTTTACATTTCATGTTAGCAGCATCTGCTTTTGTCCCACACCATATATTATCCTTTGGCCACGGAGGTTGTTGGTAAACTTACATTTTTTGAGGGGGTGACAAGCTATATCTTAGTTCTCATTCATTGACAGTCATCAACAGAAAGACTTACCTCTCAGAGATGATGCGGTAATCTTCTCCTTGCTGTGTTTACCACTCCACACAACTTTGTTCATAACTGCAAGAGGTGAGCGGCAGATATTGGTCTGATACAGAAACAGTCAGCAGATGCTGCATGTTCTTTGCAAAAAAGAGAACACAACAAATGAATGAATGTTTCTTGCATGGTTAGTACTGCAGTTGGCTTCTCATGTTATGCTCACCTCATTTTGTGGAGTGATGGTCCCACATAATGAAACTAGAAATGTTTTGCTCTGCTATATTCATGATATTAGACTCTCCTGGATAGATATTAGCAATGTAGACATATCCTAATATAATGCTGTCACCATCTGAACTTACCTGTGATTAATTATCCTTTGTGTCAATCTGAAAGATTTTCGGTGATGTGTACATCTGAACTCAAACCTGCCATCAAATAATAAAACCGACACACCCATAGAAACATGTCTGCCTGTATGTAAACACTGAATTATTTTCTTTGCAGGAGATGTATGGCTGATTTTTTTGTTAAGTTTTGCAGATGGCCATCTGAAAGGGTCATTATTGCTGAAGTACAGGAATTGTTGCATATAAAGAAAGCAATATGTACTCATGAGATTGTGAATAAGACATCTGTGCAGTTACCGAGACATGGTTTAAAGTGGCAGAGGTACCCCAGCAGCGGAAATTTTCAGTGCCTTCAACACTTTTAGCCTAATAGCTGGACAGAAAAGGGCTATGTCTCAGTATGGGTCTACCTGATAACGCTGAAACTGCAAAACGCCACCGACGAGAACACCGACTCTGGAAGATCGACAACGGAGATGATCGACAGTTGAAAATCCCGATGCTGAGAACACCGACATGTTAAGGTAAGTGTGGGGTTAGGGCAGATTAAGTGAGTTAGGGTTAGGGCACAGGTCAGGTGATTGTGTGATAGTGACAGACTGTAGGGTTAGGGGCGGGTTAAGTGAGTTAGGGTTAGTGCGCGGGTTTGGTGAGTGTGCAATAGTGACGGACCGTAGGGTTAGGGTTTGGGTTAAGGTTAGTGCATAGATAGTTGTGTATGTAAGGTTTAGTGTAGGTTTGTAAGGTTTTTGGTGTGCTTGTGTTGTGTGTGTGCTTTTTGGACAGGGTATTTGTTTTGTTTGTTGATTGTCGGGGTTGTGGTTTGTCGGGCATGTGAAGTTTCATGTTTTTGAACTTTCGGTTTTGTGGTGTCAGTGATTTTGTTGTCTGTGCTTATGCTTGTCGATGTTATCAGGTAGACCCCTCAGTATACATCAATAACAAGCATATCTCTAGGGTGACTAAACAGGATGGCATGCCAGAGTACCTCCACATGCAAATTACCATAGACAAAATCCCATACCATATCCTAGCCAGCTATAGGTCAACCTCCATATCCCAAGAAGCTCAAAATGCATACTTGGAGCTACTGGAGACACTTACCATCCAACCTAACACCCTACTCAAGGGAGACTTTAATTATCCCCCTATACACTGGGAATCCTACATGACCTCAAATCTACCAACACAGAAATTCCTGAACTTCATAAATGCAAACACCCTTGGTCAAATAGTGAATACACCCACTAGAAGCTCCAACATACTGGACCTTATGCTCATGAATATGGGAGAATGCTGCACCTGCCAGTATCTCATCTTCCCTGGTAAGGTCCAACCACAAAGATGTCTCCTTTGAAATTAAATCAACCCCATAATACCATTAAAACCAGCAACAGGAACTATTCCAAGGCAAATTACTTTTTATTAAGTGATGATTTGCCAAAATTCAATGCCCCTCCAATCCCTGAGAACACGGCAGCCTATGCTGAATTGATCTCAGAAACTCTGTACAATCATGTCAATGGCTGTAAACAGGCTGCTGTACCTACCAGAAATAAACCCAGGACTAGCTGCAGAAACAAATTGCCCTGGTGGTATCCCAAATTAAACAATATATACAACTAAAGGAAAAAAATATAGTAAAAAGTGGAAGGTCAATTCCCAAAGAGATAAAAACTTTCTCATCAAACTAAATAGGCAACTAAGAGGTTTGATTATGTAAAGCAAAGCCAACCTTGAGGTTAAAATAGCCTCCCAGGTAAAATATAATCATAAGGCCTTCTACAGCTATGTTAGAAACCTCAAGGGAAATGCAGAGCAATGAGCTGAACTGGTGGTTAATGGTACCACATTCACAAAGCCAGGTGACATAGTGAACCTGTTAGCAGGCAAATTCAGTTCCAGATTACCCCCTGCCACCACCCCAACCATCCTCCTAAAAATACCCTCAAACATAATCCCTCCTATTATAACTAGGAAACATATACTGGCTGCACTCATTTAAGCCAAGAATGCCGACTCATTGGGTCCCAATAACATCCCAGGATGCCTCCTGAACAGTCTAAAATACAACTTTCCAGGATCCCTGGAGTCATTATTTAACTATAGTCTCAAAACAGGCTTTCTGCCATGTAAATGGAGGGCTGCAACAGTCAACCCCTTCATAAGGAAGGGCCTTCAACAGATCCTGGAAACTACAGACCCATTAGTCTGACTAGTCTTATTTGTAAAGCCATGGAAAGAATTATCATGACAGTTATCAACAAGGACATGGCAGACCTCCAGACACTGGATCTATACCAGTTTGGCTTTGTCCAGGGAAGGTCATTCTTATTGAATCTGGTGGACTTATAAAGATCACTAAACCAATGGATAAGGGGATAATGGTGCATGCTGCTTACCTAGATCTGTCTAAAGCATTTGATACAATACCCCACTCCGGCATTACCAACAAACTTATGGAACTAAGTGTAAACCCCTTTATAACACACTGAATAGTTAGCTGGCTCACTGATAGGACCCAGAAGGTTAGAATCAGTGAGGTCACTTCCACAAAGAGTACGGTCACTAGTGGAGTCCCCCAGGATTCTGTGCTAGGCCCACTACTCTTTGGCATCTGCTTCTCAGATATCAAAACCAATATCAAAGGCCTCTGTCTAACCAAGTTATCAGATGATTGCAAATTGGGAACAGTCATCGAATCTATCCAAGATGAGAACACCCTTCAGGAAGGTCTAACATAGACAAGCACTTGGTGCATAAGCCAGATCTTAAAACTCAGTACAAAAAATGCACTATAGTACCTTTTGAGAAGTCTGCCACCCTGGGTAACTATGTCATCAATAAACCCCCCCCTAAAATTTGATTCACTAGTCAGGGATCTAGCAACTCATGTAGATAATAATCTAGCATTCAACCAACATGTCCAAGGTAGTAAGAAAATCATTCTATGTTGCTCAACTTATGAGCAATGGCACGGCATCCAGGTCCAGAGAAGTCATTATACCACTGTACTCAGCTCTCATCAGACCCATCATAGAGTATAATGCCCCCATTGGTATGTACCTGACCAGACACATGCATCAGCTGGGATGTCCACAAAAGTTATTTACAAAAAGAATACAGGGAGTAAACACAAAGTCCTACTCTGATCTCTTCAAAACCCTGTCTCTTTACTTGATATCATAAATACTTCTGAGAGGTAATCTCTGCCTGACATACATGGAATCTCTGGACCCTAATTTGATGAACCTTCTGCACATCTGCAAAACAAACAGCATCAGAAATACTGGATTTAAAGACCTAAATTTTGCTTGTGACATAAATAAGACATGTTGGAGAGACAGATATGTTTTTCAGAGAATTTCCATTCTTTGGAATATGCTCCCCATGCATGTTAAGCACAGTTCCTCCCTATCCCTATTTAAGTGCAACTTGGAACAATGAATGGGTAATCAAACATTCACCCCTGGTCTGATTCCTGTGTCTCTGATGGACACAGGCAGTCAGTAAATTACCCCCCTATATAAAGCAAATTTGTGGGTTGCATTTGGGTTGCACTGCTAATCTTATAAGGGCCCTAATGGTTGTTAGCCTAGTGTACACCTATGAACCTATGAACCTATGAATAATGGGTGTTGAAAGCACTGAATTTGGGGAAAGTAGTCTTGAAGTTGTGGTTTCATGACTAAATCACTTAATAGGAATTTACCAAAGTGAATGTATATCTCTGAAGGAGAAAGAGGATGTGATGATATGTGAGAAGAGATTTTGTCCTCCCCGCAGTCGAGTGGCATTCAAAAGACATGCATGAATGGGCATGCCATCATTGAAGGTTGGGCATTGAGCACCATAAAAATCTACTGCCAATCATTAGTGGACCAGAGTTCCACTGTGGTGACCCCTAACTGGGAAAAGCCAAAAGAAGAACAACATCACTTATGCAGCATAGGATCATAGCATCATAGGAAGTTACTAGTCTAATGGCCTAGTAACTTCAAGCCTAGCCAAGTTCTTACCCTTATTTCCACGATCACCACCTATTGCCCCTGTCCAAGAGGGACACAGACGGAACCCCCGAGGTGAATTTATGGTCACATACCCAATTGTCCTGATTGCATTTGAAGAGGGCCAAAGATGTACTCTGTTTGACATGAAGTGGGAGTCTGTTACAAAGGTGTGGTAACCTCTGGGAGACAAATCTGTCCCTCCAGCTGGTTTTATTAATGTAAATACCAGGTTAAGGTCTTTAGAGCAAGTAACCCATGTAACATTTGACTTATGGATATGCAGCATTTCCAATAAAGCAGGGTCAGAGATTTCCTTGTATGTGAGGCAGAGATCACCTCTGAGTAGTCTGTATGAAACAGAATAAAGTGATAGTGATTTCAGACAATCCCCATAGGGCAGATGCTGAAGACATTGAATTTCCCTTGTGAGGAACCTTTGTGGTTTCTCCAATTACTGCAGGTGCTTGAAAATGTACATTCCAAAAGAGACACTGTACTCAGTTATTGGCCTGATGATGGAAGAGGTCAGCGAGGTTATAACTTCTTTTTTTCTGGAAGCAATGCCCTTACTTATGGGAAGAACAATACAAAATGCCCTTTTTATCACTGTGAAGACATGGTGGTCAAAGGTAAGGTTGCTAGCAACCTGTGTTCCCAGGTCTCTCACCAATGAGTGTGTACTTAAGGTGTTGCTACTGATGTGGTAGTTAGCAGGAACATCACTTTTACTGAAAGGAATGACAATACATTTTTCGCATTGAGTTTAAGGCCATGACTTTGGCACCAATCATTTGTTTGTGTAGGACCCTTTTGTAGGATGTTGGCATCATCTGGAGATTCTATGACCATTCCCAGTTTGCAGTCATCAGCCAGCTTTGTCAGCCACAGACCTTTAGTTTTTGCTTGTACTTCAGAGAAATAGGTTCCAAACAGTAGAGGTTCCAGGACTGATCCCTGTGGAACACCACCGGTTACAGTTCTGATGTTGGAGGTTGATTCCCCTATTTTGACTATATGAGTTTTATCAGTGAGCCAGTTAGAGACCCATCTAATAATATAAGGTTTGATGTCTAGGTGAGTGAGTTTGTCAATGATGCCTGAGGATAATGTCAAACGCCTTGGCTAAGTCCAAACAGGCTGTATGCATGGATTTCACTTCATCCAGGGCTTTAGTGACTGTATCAAAAAAATCCACCAGGTTTCACTGGCATGATCTCCCTTTGACAAATCCAACCTGACTAAGGTCAAATGTTTGGAGATAACCTATATCTTTGTTTATAAGGTTCATGATGATTTGTTCCATGGTGTTGCAGGTAAGGCTATTCAGGCTAATAGGTCTATAGTTCCCGAGGTCAATAGAAGCACCACCTTTGTGCAAGGGAATAACGGTGGCTGTTATCCATTCAGCTGGTATGAAGCCAGTGTTTAGATTATGACTGAAAAGAATACCCAGTAGTGTTGCTAATTCATATTGGAGCCCATGTAGGATGCAGCCTGGGATGTTACCAGGTCCCATAGATGCTGTGTTTTTGGCCTTAGAGAGGGCATTCATGACCTCCTCTTTAGAGATACAAGGTAGGGGCAGGTGGTAGGGATGTCATGGGGTACATGTGGTGGGGACAGGGGAGTGAAGTTTTCACAGAACCTGTTGGCCACCTTGTTAGCTATGTCCACAGGCTCAGTATATATGGTACCATTAATTACCAGTTCGGCACAAATCTGGGCCTTTCCTTTAAGGTTACAGATGCAACTATAGAATGCCTTGTGGCTGTTCTTTGTTGAGGAAGCTAATTTGGACTCATAGTTTGCTTTGGAGGACTTCACAAGAAGTCTTATTTGCTTGTTTAAGCTGAGGAACGGGTGTTTCCAGTTTAGAAGGACTCGCTCCCTCTTACTCTTAGACAGCAATTTCTTCCTATTATTGTAAAGTCTGTTAATGGCAGTGGTCCACCTGGCAGGTTCACTCTTCCTTGAGGAGCTTGTTAATAATACTAATATTCACTCAAGAAAAAAATATATAAAATCTCCATTCACTCAGTGAGACAAATTAGTTTAATGTTGTATAAAGTATTTGCATCCCAGCTCCTTCTGAGTCATTTTCCAATGTTGTGTGGTATTTAACACAATGAGCATAAGGATTTTCAACTGTATCTACAAAAAGACAAATAATAATCTGAATTTCTCCAGTGGGAAAAATTGTAGGGATGATTCATAGGAGACAGGAGACTACTAGGCTAATGGTTTAACAGCCCTTACAAGCTTAGGCAGTATAACCTGATTTTACCCAATATTTGGCCCATAGGGGCAAGACGATGGCATAGGTTTGTGCAATATGCCTTGAGTGTTTTACAGATTGCCCTGTCCATAAGGGACATAGGCACTATCCCAGGTTTGAATTTGTGCTTCCTCATCCATTGATCCAAATTTTGTTTGAAGAGGGCTAGGGAAGGGCTCTGTTTAATGTGAATAGGAAGCCTGTTCCACAGAACAGGTAATCTCTGTGACACATATGTGTCTCTCTAGCATAATTTATTTGAGTCACTGATAAGGTTTAGATCCCTAGATTGGATGACCCTCGTGGTGTTTGTCTTGTGGATGTGTAACAGTTCTATCAGAGCTGAATTTGTGAGTTACTTGTAGGTTAGGCATAGGTCACCCCTCAATAGTCGGTAAGAGACAAAGTAAAAGGATAGGGTTTTTAGTCTCTCCATTTAGGACATGTTATTAACACCCTGTATTTTCTCTGTGAGGAACTTCTGGAGTTGCTCAAGCTTTGTAAGTGCCTAGTAAAGTACATGCCAAATGGAGCATTGTACTCGATTATTGGTCTAATGAGGGCTGAGTACACTGGGACTATAACTTCCCTGGATCTGAATGCCATACCTTTTCTTATAAGCTGTGCCACTTAGAATGACTTCCTCACCATTGTGGGCACATGGGCAGTCAAAGTTCAGACTATTATCTGTCTGTGTACCTAGATCTCTCATCTCTGAGTCTACTCTTAGGGCTGTGTTATCTATGTTGTAATTTGGTGTTTGTCTTTCCAAAGAGTATGATAATGCATTTTTTTCATATGGTTTTTGGCCATGGCTCTGGCACCAATCATTTGTCTGATTTAGGATATCTGCATTGCTGTCAGATTCGATGATTGCCACCAGCTTATAGTCATCAGCAAACTTTGTCATCCATAGGCCTTCCACATTAGTCTTGATTTCAGAGAAGTATATTCTGAACAGGAGTGGATCCAGCACTGAGTCCTGTGGCACATCACTAGTAACTGGCCTCTTACTTGATCTGGATTCAGCAACCTTAATCACATGTGTCCTGTCCATCAGCCAGTTGGCTAACCATCTGGTGACATAGGGATTTATGCTCAGTTTTGTGAGTTTATTTATAATAATTGAGTGTGGGATAGTGCTAAATGCCTTGGACAGGTCAAGGTAAGCAGTATGCACTGTTTTACCCTCATCCGTGGCAATAGTGACTTTTTCAAAAAAGTCCACCAGATTTAGTAAGCATGACCTGCCCTTGACAAAGTAAAATTGGGTTGGGTCCAGTGTCTGGAGGTTTTCTATGTCATTATTTATCAGGCCCATGATTATTCTTTCCATGGCCTTACATATAGGACTAATCAAACTTATGGGTCTGTAATTACCCAGGTCGGATGATGGTTTCCCTTTATGTAGAGGGATGAATGTTGCTGTCCTCCACTCTATCAGGACAAAGCCAGTCCAGAGACTATGGCTAAACAGAGATCTCAGTGGGCCTGGTAAGTCCTGATTCAAGCTGTTTAAGAGGCAACCTGATATATCACTGGGCCCTATTGAATCCATGTTTTTAGCTTTAGAGAGTGCAGTGGCAACTTGTTCTTTACTAAAAATTGTTAGGGAGTGGTGGAAGGTATTTCTTGGGGGTAAACTGGGGGTGATGGAGAGGTGAAATTTGAGGTGAATTTATCAGACAGCAGATTTGATATATCTGCTGGCTGAGTATAGGTGATCCCACCCGCAACAAATTCTGCACATTGTTGGGTATTGCCCTTAAGATTGCGGATATAACTGAAAAATACCTTATAGTTATCCTTGGCTTTGGAGCCTATTTTTGCCTCAAAGTCTGTTTTCAAAGTCTTGATGAATTCCCTGATTCACTTATTTAGATTAATAAGGGACTTTATTTTCTGTTGTGCACATTTCCTCTTACTTCTAGACAGTATTCTCTTTCTTTTGTTGTACAACCTATTAATACCAGGAGTCCACCAGGGTGTCTTGTTATTGCAGTTAGACCTGGGATTATTTTGGTCCAGTACTGCCATTTCTCTGCAGTTGTTTATATGGTCATACATGACATTTTGTGTATGCCTCTGCACAGACTTCTTTGTTTTCTGGGTTTAGGTAAGCTTGGAAACTATGTTGTCACTTAATAGAAGGTATTTTTCCTTAAAAAAGAGTTTTTGGAGTTAGATGGGAGGGTCTAGTTTCACTGTTATTTCAAGGGAGACCACTTTGTCATTTGATCTTACCAGTGAAGACATCACACTTGGGAAGTTCAGCTCTTACCCATATTTGTGAATACCAAATCTAGGATATTTGTACCCTAGAGGTGGGTGGTGCAGACTAGCAGAATTTGAATTTACAAAGTCAATAAATCTTTGAACCTGCATGTTTGTGGCCATGTATGCCTCCGAGTTAATGGGGGGGGGGGGTAGTTAAAATTACCCATGATAGTGATATTGGGCTGGATGATGAGTGATTCTAGTAACTTCAGGTATGATGTATGGTTTTCCTGGTCCATAATGGGGACCTATAGCAGGCAAGAAAATAGTAATGGATTTTTCCCATAGTTAGTTGGACATGGAGTAGCCCTTGAGGTATGCCTATCCTTTATGTAGATAGATACATCTTCTCCTTTTGTAGTGGGTGGTCAGAATATATGCAATGCATTATACCCATGCACAGCCAGAGTGCTTTTCATGGCTTTAACCATGTTTCAGTAACTGCACAGATGTCAATGTTCTCCACTGTAAGGAGCACTTCTAGGAGCACAGTTTCTTGTTGAGACTCCTAGCATTGAGTAGTAACGCCTGTAGTTTGTCTTGAGCAGCTATGTCTGTGTTGGAAAGTTTGTCTGTTTGGTGGTGCCTGAAAAAGGTACTATGGAGTGGATAATATTTTGGCCAATATACGAAGGCCTAGTGGTGACAGGTGAAGACTATCCTTGGTAAAGCGGCATGGCCTGTCAACCATGTACTGTCATGCTGACAAGTACTGGACCACTTTAGAATGACACCAGTAGCTAAGCTAAAGTTGATCATTTTCTGTTAGCAATGTAGCATCATCCTTGGAGATGACAGAATGCTGCTCAGTGCTAGGCACATAACTGCTTGTTGTAACACATATTCTGAGAGCCCAACCATGTCTCTCATCATACAGTCCAAGGAACTACATCTCTTGTCATGCATGCCCACATGGACTGTGACAGAGTCATACTGGTGCTTGGCAGTAAGTGATCTGAGTACTTGCATGATCTGGTGGATCCTGGCTCCTAACAGGCAACTAACTTTAACCTTTTCCTTATCCAGCCTGGTAAAAGGGGCATCAGTGTGTCTTACAATGGAGTCTCTTTTGATCAAAATATTGGGTTTTGAGGTGTTTTGTGGGCTTGGTAGTTGAGACACAATGAGATGTGATTTTATGTGTTATGATGGGAATTGTCTTGTTTGTGTGCATGTGGAGATTCTAAGGAGAGCTCCTGAGAGAGGCCTTTGAGATTTGAGTAAGTTGCATGTGAGCACCGCCACATTTGTGGGTTTATGAGTCTATGAGTCTAGTCCTTTGTGGGTGTGGTGAGTGGTTGGTGTGTGTGTGTGTGTGTGTGTGTGTGTGTGTGTGTGTGTGTGTGTGTGTGTGTGTGTGTGTGTGTGTGTGTGCCATTGACAACTTTGTTGCTTTTTGTGCCTGTATTTGAGATTCTAGCCTCCAGTATCAATTTGTAACTACATCTCTCACTTACTGTATTTGTCTGTCTGAGAATTAAGTGGTTGTCAGTATACAGTAAGACAATTGCTACATTGACACAGGATGTCCATGTCCACCAAGCTAGATGCAGAGATAGCAGGAAAATGCCTCTCCATGGTTAAAGGTCCTAATGTGTATCTTGCAAGGGATAGGAGTGGAGGGTGTTTGTAACCAGATGAAGGATGGGTGTTTATTTTGTTACTTTGGTGTAATTTACAGCTAATCTATCAAGTGAAGCTGCCTAGCATGCAAAACAGATGCCCTTTGAGAAGCGATAGTCCAGGGTTTGTAATAATGTAATGTAAACCTAAATATTCCTAACTAAATGCAATTATGCTGTTCATCGCACAAACTAGCTGCCCTGTGAGGAGCACAGGACTGAGGTAAAGTTCCAAGATATCATTTATTTATTTATTTATTGACATTTGTTAACCAGGAAAGTCCACTGGATCAGTAGCCCATTTTCAGTGGAGGCCTGGGGAGAAAAGCTCCCAAGCATAACAAAGTTGACAAAGTTTTAACATAAGTTTAACAAATATTGCAAATACAAGAGGCAAACATAGTACAATTCAACACTTCATAGGGTTAACATTAGTGTGTATTAGGAGTCATTAAATACAGATAGAAAAATGTTACACATGTAGAATAGTACGGACATTAAAACTTTTTTATAGGGAAATTTCAACTTCTGGTGATTGCATCTATACAAGGCACCACTAACCACTGCTGTATGAAGAACAGCTTTGCACAAAAGCTAGCCTTATATATGATCAGAAAAAAAGCAAGTGTTATACTAACTATGCCTTGAGGCCACACAATGAGCTTTCTACCAGCAATTTCCAGTGCAGATAAGTGAAATTAACCCTCTCCTGCCACAAGTGTGCAGACTTTGACCCTCTTAATAAAAAAAGACTGGATTGGAGCCCAAGTGTTAAGGAATTACAAACAGATTCCTGATACTAGCTAAAACATCACTGAATACAATGTATTTACATAAATGCAGAACAGTAGCCCCTACAACTCTTAGAAAATGCAACTTTTAGGTTCATAGGTTCATAGGTTTATACTAGGCTATCTGCCCTAGGGCATTTATAAGCCTAGCCAGAGTGTGTGTGGCTTTCGCCACCCCTTGGGATGAGAATATTATGCCCATTTAGGGTTTAGTTTACTGTGCCTCTGTCTAGTAATGACACAGAGATGACCCCCAGGGTAAACCTACGATCTCCCATCCGCTCATCAAGATTTCTTTTTTTTTTTCAATAATCATTTTTATTGTTTTGCCAAACCATTATACATTTCACACACTATTTACATTATGTACAATATTGCTTCCAATGTTTTAGTTCCATTTTGAATTTCCCTATAATACATTAAGAATAAATATCATTTTAACCAAGTACAGGAAATTAAAATCACAAAAAATTAAACATAAAAGCATCTACAATAGACAATTATAAACCAACTCAAGCCAATAATTTGTATTATTTCTACATTTTCTATCTAATCCAAGAATGTGTTGGTACACATACAGAATGTCCTGACGGAAAGTGGATAGGAACCTACGCCAAAATAATATTAAAGATTTGTTCCCAAATTTTTATGCTGTTTATACTTTTCTTATTATTTCTAATTAACAATTTGTGCGCTAATATATGCTTAATCGCTAACAGCCTGAAATTTTGCCACGACACCTGTGCTGGGTTCAACCAATTTGTGGCTATATATAATTTCATTAGTAAACTAATATTCATAATTACAATCTTTTTGTTTTGTCCAAATTCTCCGTGGAATATGTAAAATCAGAAATTCCCAGGAGAGTGTTGAGTTTTGGTAACCCATTTTTGTAGTTGTAACTTTAAAGAATTCCATAATTTATAAATGCACTTGCAACTCCAGAACATGTGTAACAGGTCTGCTGTCTGATCTACACACTGTGGACATTTAGGTGACTTTTTGAATCAAATTTATGAAGTGTAAGATGGGTATAATATGCATTGTTAAATATCATCAATTGAGTAAAGACCAGTTTTTGAAGTGATACGGATTTTAATGTTAAGTTAAACGCCTCTACTATTTTACTGTCGCCTAGGGTCGGCAATCTCTCTCTCCAGTATTTGGATAACAGAATATGATTATTATATTTTCTCTTTGCCATTTTATACGCTGAGGATATATATTTTCTATCTTGTTGCAATGCTTCCCACAGATGACCTGAAATAACTAGTTCCTCTTTTTTATTTCAGAACTGGTAAAATAATTTATGGCCAAATCTTTTAACTGCCTCATTATAATTAAATAAGAGATGGGAAGATTCATCTCTTTTAAGATATCATGTACCGCTACTCCTAGGAAGGGGTATAAATCCCTTACAGTTAATTCCTTAATAAATGGATATTTCTTTAAGTCTATCAGTTGATTACCAATAGTTATATTAGGATTTCCATCAAACGGTTGAAACATCATCATATATTTTAAAAGGTTCAAGGAGGCAAACAGAGTTTGAGTCGCCACTGCCCATACCTTGATGTGTTCCATTAACTCATATTTACTCAATGTTTTTATATTCAAAATGGTACAGCTTTAACATTAATTCTCTTCCCTTTTATATGTTTATAATTTAGCAGTACCCATTTGGGTATCCATTTTCTATTTTCACTATCCAAGTAAGACACCCTTAAAATCCTATTGGCCTGAATCACTGTATAATACATCTCAAAATCTGGTAAATCCAACCCCCCCCTCGTTTTAAGAGCCATCAGTTTTTCATAGGATATTCTCGTTTTTCTGGGTTCCTACAGAAATTTCCCCAGTCCTATCTGAAATTGCTTGAAAAAGGATTTCGTGATTTTAAGTTGTGCTGCTCTAAAAATATATAGCATTCTGGGAGAACGTTCATTTTTATTATCGCTGCTCTTGCCATCATCGGTAGCTTCGACTTACTCCATCTTTTCAAATCCATTGTTATTCGGTCTCCAGTTGCCTTAATATTGTTGATAAAAATTCTCTATTTTCAGTTGAAAAGTCAATCCCCAAATATTTTATTCTTTCTTCTGTCCTTATTCGTCCTATCAATGGCAGCATTGAAAAAGGTGTAGGTGTCTTTAGAGGGAATATTTTGTTTTTTAAATTTAGTTTGTAATTAGCAATTTTCTCAAAGGTTTGTATTGCTGTTAGTATTTTTCCGTATTCGACACCGTGTAGTACTGTATATATTTAAATCATCTGCAAAAGCAGCCATCCTAACCTTTATCCCAAGAAGTATAGGAGAATTATAAAAAACTTTTTGTTTCATATGAAGAAATAAAGGTTCCAAATACAGATTAAACAGTATGGGAGACAATGGGCACCCCTGTCGAGTTCCATTTTTAATTTGAATCCTTTTGGAACATTCATGATTTATATATAAACTAGTGTATGCATTCTTGTATAAATTTCTTAACATAGAAATAAAAAGCTGTGGTATATTGAAATATGATAATGTTTCAAATAAATAAGCCAAATTAACTTTATCGAATGCTTTTTGAGCATAAATTATTAAAGCATATATGTTCATATTTTTATACTTTGCATAAGATATTAAAGTATGAAGAGTTAATGTATTGTCTGTAGTCTGTCTCCCATCTATAAACCCCGCCTGTTCTTCTGATATTATCAAGTTTATTATTTTTTTTAATCTACTAGCTAGAATAGATGTCATGATTTTCATATCAATATACAACAATGATATGGGCCTATAATTGTCTGGATTTTTGGGATCACTATTCTCTTTCAATAACAGAATTGTTCTTGAGGCATTAAAATGAAGATCATTGCTGCCATTCGAAATGATATAATTAAAGGTCTGTGAAAGTACAGTGCTCAGAATCCCACTAAAAGATTTATAAAATTCAGAGGTCATACCATCTGGTCCTGGGGCTTTATGTGGCTTTAGTTTCTTAATTGCCTCTAGAACTTCATCAACTGTAATCGATGCAGTCAATTCTCCCTGAGAATCCTCGTCAATCTTGGGAAAATTTATTTTCTGTAAGAACTCTTTTCTCTCTTCATCATGCCCATGAGTTTGTTGCTCACCATATATCTGATTAAAAATTGATTCAAAAATCTTCATGACATCTGACTTATCAGTATATAACGTATTATTATGATTTATTTCGTAATTAATCGTGTCGATTTCGCCTGATTAATAATACGGGCTAATGCTTCGAGGAGTTTGAATGTGATTTGCATATTTAACTAAACTTCTTTGTTCATACAGTGTCAATTTTCTGTTATGCATAAGAAACAGCTCTTTCTGACATCTTAACAACTCAGTTTCTGTTTGCTCAGTGTAGTTACTCATCAGCTCTTGGTCCAATAATTGTACTTTAGTTTCCAGATCCAGTTGTTCTTTATTTTGGAGTTTTTTATAATAAGTGGCTTTCTGAATAAATAATCCTCTTAACAAAGTTTTAGTTGTAGCCCATTCTATATCTAATGGATGTTCATTACGGGTATATTGTATACTAATTGTTTAAGTATCTCCTTAACTTCCTGTACTATATCTTCTTTGGTTAATAGGTATGGGTTTAAGGACCAATTATATCCACCATGATTTTAGTATTCAAAATATCGGTCTTTAAAGTTAAAGTTATTTTAGAATGGTCTGAGAGCTGTCTAGCTTGATTAGAAACCCCACGGTCAAGTGAAATGAACACTTCTGGAATTAAAAAATCAATTCTTGACCACATTTTATGGCAGCTAGAATAGAAAGTAAAGTTTTCTGCCTTTGCTTGTATGTGTTTGTGTTTAAAAGGGTCATATAGTTTGAAACTTCTCAGTTCTTT
Source organism: Protopterus annectens (assembly GCF_019279795.1). Taxonomy (NCBI): domain Eukaryota; kingdom Metazoa; phylum Chordata; order Ceratodontiformes; family Protopteridae; genus Protopterus; species Protopterus annectens. The sequence goes on along the minus strand of NC_056732.1, from coordinate 1,687,203,913 downwards.
CAACGCTACCATTGCCTGCTTATTAAAAGCAGTCAAGCTCCCAACTTATCAGTTTTAGAATCTTGGTAAGCATTCCAATCCCCCCCCCATCACTATGTAACAGTTGTTATATGACTGTAGAATAGAGTAAATTGAAGCTATATAATGATGTTGGTTCACATTTGGGGCATAAACACATAAAAGTACTATCGGCTTATCAAACTTTCAGTTTTGAGAACCACCAAACACCATCTGCCTTCTTTATCTATTTTGTCCTCCAAAATTTCTCCTTGAAATTGATTCTTGATTATAATTGCCACCCCAGCACTATTCGTAGTCCCTTCCGCCTTTACAACCTTCCTAATCCATTTCTTGTCCTTCATTGTTTCCCACTGGTCATTAGTCAAATGTGTTTCTTGTAATAGAATAAAACCTGCTTTTGATTTAAAAACAAATGCAGAAACAGCTTTTTCATGTTCTGGAGTCCTTTAACATTCCAGGAATCTATTATCCACATTCTAAACTATGAATTGATGAATAATGGTATCTATTTTTGTTTTCCACCTTAAATTGACAAGTGTTGGTATTACGTGAATTTTGGAAGCAAAACAGCCATCCCATCCCTACCCAGTGCCTATCCACTATTCCTCCGGACCAGGATGAACATAGGTTTTTCACATTGGATAACATTCCCAAGTAGCTAAACTACTAATTCTATTAACTAACAATAAAATAGCATGCAAAAACCTACACCAACTATATCTACGCCTACAAAGTCTAACCCAGACATTCCCTACTAAACACCGCACTCAAGTAACTACAGCTCTGAACATTTCCTAATATTCATGTAAACTAATTGTACCTGACATGTCAAATAATTCACTTTTAACAAACTTTAAATACAGCAATAATATGCTAGCATTATAATTACTTGTTCCAAAACCTTTTAACTAACAGTTCACCTAATAAGCACACAGTTATTATACATTTGTTTAAAACAAGCCATTATTTAGGTCAGCTATTTATCTTCAAACATTCCTACAATATTGCATTCAATTTTTATAGATCATTACAGTTAGACATCACCTATATTACACAACTACTACTACTGTTTGCTAATTATACTATATGTATATATATATATATATATATTTTTTTTTTCTTTTTTCTGTTCTCCCCTTTCCCCAAACTGAACACAGTTAAAAGATACTTATTTATTCACTTATTTACTCACTAAATAAAACACAGTAAGTTACAAAACAAGCCTGCAAAGGAGAGAAAAAAAAAAAAGAGAAAAAAAAATAACACAAAAAATAGACTGCATTACCTGGATTTACCACTAAGCCATAGACTCTTATACAGCAACAGCCAAACCATACATTTTGTCCATACAAGACACATTTTACCTCATTGATCGTTTCTCAGTCATTTTAGCCTCAAAAGTCCCAAAAGCTTCGCTTCGATTTACAGCAGCTCTTCTTGCTTCCCAGCAGTTGCAGCAGTCCAGGCAGTTCAATTTCGAATTTTCGCGACGGGGAACCAATTCCATGAACGGACCTCTCAGCTGTACCACACTCAAAACGGTCCCCTGCTTCCTTTACCTTGTTTCCTGCTTCTCGTGGGTCAGAGAAGCCATAAAACTTTGTGGAATCTTCGTGTTTCAGCTAGGAAGACGAGATTAAAAGATAAACGGAGAATTACCAGGCCTTCTGAAGAAAGAAGAACACAAAGGATTTTGAAGCCTCGGATTCTCGTAAATGAAGTCTCCCATTCACTCTAATGCAGGAAAAAGCCAGGATGGACTGTTCAATTTTCAGACGGTGGCAGAGCCTTAAACAGCTTCAAAAGGTAGGTCTGGCTTTTTTGTATTTACAGTGTATTTAATGCCATCAAGAGTAAAGATTAAACTGTTAGGATATTTCATTTGAAATCGAATGTTTTTGTCAATTAGAAACTTACAGTATGGAGCCAGCATTTGTCTAGACTGTCTTATTTGTGCTGGTAAATCCTGTGTTATAGAAACTTTATAACTTTGCCACATTATAGATCCTCCAGATTTTTTTATGGTTAGAAGTATTTTATTCACATCCTGAAGTTTAATATTTTGACATACACAGGTCTTGGTGTATTTGAAGCTTGGGAATTCCTGTAAGCTCTATGTGCTCTTTCTATGACAATTTGCTGAACATCCACAGAGTCCTTAAGTAATGTTTCAAATATTTGTATGATAGAAGTGTTCAGCTCATTATATTGGATTGATTCTGGGATCCCTCTGATGATTATGTTGTTACGTCTTGATCTTGCTTCCAGGTCCAGAATTTTGTTTTGCATCATTTGTATATCAGCCTCTTGTGATTCAGATCTTTTAGTGAGCAATGCTATATTGTCTTCATTTGCTGCTATTCTGGTTTCTGCTTTCTCCATTCTTGTTAGAATCCGATTACATGTCTCACTAAATGTTTGTGTTTGGGATGTTAGGTCTTGTAATACATCTTGTATAGGCAACAATGCAGACTTAATTTCTTCCATCGTAACCTTTTGATCAGATTTCGCTGATGCCCCTGTTTTTGCAGTTTCTTGCTGTCTGAATGTTTTCTGTCTCTTAAATATGGATTCCTTCTCTGGAGACTGTAATGCTGACAGTTTAGTTTTAGTAGTTGTAGTGTCCATATTTTTATCTTCTTTTGACATTTTGAAATGCTGCAGATAGAGATGATTACCAAGTAAAAGTTTCAGTAATGTGGTAATTCAGTCCTTTGTTTGTTGCTCTGTTCAGAATCAACCAATTAATCAGTTCCAATCCTGTTGTCACCAAGTATTTTTTTTCAATTTTTTTTTCCTCGATAAGATCGCTGACTTCTAGTAGATTATTAATTGCTGTCAATTAGTTGATTAACTCCAAATGTACATCCGCAGAGGTGATTTTTGTTTCTGGTCTTTGGAGAGCTGAAGTACTGCAGTGCTTATAGAATGGCGGCCATCTTTGTCCCCCACTCATCAAGATTTCTCTTGAAGAGAGTTAGTGAGGGGCTCTGCCTAACATGGACTGGGATTCTGTTCCAGAGTGTAGGGAGCCTCTGGGTTATGAATCTGTCCCTCCAGCACGTCCTATTTATTTCTGTGTTGAGGTTCAAATCTCTTGCTCTCGTGGTTCTGATGGATTTGGATTTTCTGAGGTGGAGCATGTCCATTAATTCCAGATTGGACATGGCCTTGTACATCAGGCATAGATCACCTCTGAGTAGGCGGTATGCAACTGAATAGAGCTGGAGTTTCTTCAGCCGGGCAGCATATGACATATGTTTGAGACCCTTTATCCTCTTGGTGAGGAACTTTTGGGGTCTTTCTAACTGCTGCAAGTGTCGGGTAAGATACATCCCAAATGGGGCATTGTACTCAATCATGGGCCTGATAACAGAAGAGTACAGGGGCACAATGACCTCTCTTGATCTAGATGCGAATCCCTTCATGATAAGGTGGGCAATATAGAAGGTCTTCCTAACCACCTTGTCAATGTGAGTGTCAAATGAGAGGTCACTGTCGACTTGGGTCCCTAGGTCCCTGATTACCTCTTCCGTACTTAATGGATTACCACCTATGTGGTAATTTGTGGGTACCTTGTTTTTCCCAAAGGGTATGACTATACATTTTTTGGCGTTCAGTTTAAGGCCATGGCTCTGGCACCAATTATCCGTTTCTATGAGGCCTTTCTGAAGGATGCTTGCGTCCGCTGGAGTATCAATTATGGCGCCCAGTTTGCAGTCATCTGCGAACTTTGTCAGCCACAATCCTCCTACATTTGCTTGCACCTCGGAAAAATAAATACCGAACAAGAGGGGTCCCAGGACTGAGCCCTGTGGGACACCGCTTGTGACTGGCTTAGAGACTGACATGGCTCCAGCAATTCTGACCTTGTGGGTTCTGTCCTTGAGCCAGTTTGCAACCCATCTTGTGACATATGGGTTTACATTTAAGCTGGTGAGTTTGTCAATGATGCCCGAGTGGGGTATTGTGTCAAAGGCTTTTGCAAAGTCAAGGTAGGCTGTGTGAACTACCTTACCCTCATCAATGGCCTTAGTGACTGTTTCAAAAAAGTCGACTAGGTTCAAAAGGCAGGATCTGCCTTTGACAAAGCCGAATTGGGTAGGATCCAATGTCTGTAGGTCCCCAATGTCTTTGTTTATGAGTTCCATAATGATCCTTTCCATAGCTTTGCAGACCAGGCTCGTCAAGCTTATGGGGCGGTAATTTCCAGGGTCCATAGAAGCACCTCCTTTGTGGAGTGGGACCACTGTTGCTGTACGCCACTCTTTGGGTATGTATCCTGTAGTAAGGCTAAGATTAAACAGCAGCCTTATGTGCGGGTTTAGTTCCTCTTGGAGTTCATGTAGCATGCAGCCCGGGACACCGTCCGGTCCCATTGATGCTGTGTTTTTAGCTTTGGAGAGGGCAGCTCTCACCTGGGCATCTGAGCTGTTAGGGAAGCTACACTCTGCTGGGATAGATATTTCTCCTTTTGGGGGGAGGGGCGGAGAAATTTGCACTGAACCTGTCTGCCAGAATGTTGGCAATATCTGTGGGTTCAGTGTATTTTGTGTCATTTTGGACTAATTCTGAGCATATCTGGGAGTTTCCACCCAGGTTTCTAAAATAGCTAAAAAAGGCCTTGTGATTGTCTTTTGTGTCTTTTGCGATTTTTCTCTCAAAGTTGGCCTTGGATGATTTTATGAGTGATCGAAGTTTTTTGCTAGTACTGATCAGAGATGCCTTCCCTTTTGGGGATTTTGTTCTGTCATGTAGTAGCTTCCTCCTCCTGTTGTATAGTTTGTTAATGGCTGGGGTCCACCAGACAGGACACCTGCCTTTGTGGGAATGGGTCTTGGTTTTATTAGGGATTGCATGATCTGTGCATTTTTGAAGGTGTCCATAGAAGGCATTTATAAAGGATTCAGTTGTGTGGGTTGTGGTTTCCACTGGCCCAGGGGCCTTGAAAGATACCACTTCAGTCTTAAGAAGTGTGAAGTCGGCTTTTGAGAAATTCTTCACTATGGTCTTCTGTGCAGGGGGTGGGGGTGGGATGTAGATTTCCAGTGAGATTAATTTATGGTCTGATCTCACCAATGAGGGGTATACTTCCGGTGTGGAGCATTTTGTCCCCATGTTTGTGATGATCAGGTCTAGTATATTATCTCCTCTTGTGAGAGTGGTGACTAGTTGTTCCATCACATTTGAGTTTATGAATTCTAGGACCCTTGGGGTAGGGTGTTAGGGCTTGAGTAATGTTCCCAGTCTATGTTTGGGTAGTTGAAGTCTCCCAATATGATGGTATTTGGAGAGACATTCATACTCTCCAGTGTCTTCAGGAAGAAGTGTAGAAAACAATAAATAGCACATTTTTTATTTCGTAGTATAATAAAAATAATTAAAGCAAGTGCAAAATGATACTTAATTTCATTTGTGTTGCCAAGGATGGCTTGAAATGTCTGCAAAATCTTTCAAAGTCTCTGGCATCTTCACCAAACAATGAGCAGCTCTGGACAAATGAGCTTTGTTTATTGTTTAGAAAGTGTTCCCACTATACATTCAAGCTTTAAAGAAAACTTATGTCTTAGAAGTAAAAAATATATATATTTTCACTCTCTCTCTCTGCTTTTTGAGCTCTTCTAACACCTCAAAATCATTAACTGCTTCCTATAGAATTTTAAGCTTTCTGCAAAATGTCTACCAATGCAGCTTGACATATCAACGTGATCTTATTTTTCTCAAAACTTTCTCTTTCCCACAATCCATTTCAAGTCTGCTTTATATGAGTCATGCTAGACATAAGGAAGTAGTGGTATATTCTGATTCTGAAGCAATTAACATATAATGGGATTTGTGTCAGTCACTGTCATCTTATATACTGTCTGTAACAGGACTTTTTCTTTTATTTTTTGAATGGCTCTCATTTGTGAGTGTTTCAAGGCTTGTGCTGCAGTATACTAAGGAACTATACAGCTGCCACAGCTGCAACCAAAACAGTAGTTAAATTACAGGTCTTTGTTCAATGTATGTTTTTGTTGCCCAAGATGAAGTGACAACCCTTCTCCCTACAGTTTGGTAAATGCACTGATACTTTACAAGAAGTACAAGAAAAAATATTTTCTGACTTTTCTCTAAAAGTCACAAACATCTTTGATACTGCAATCAAGTCATCTTAAAATGTAAAGTAGTATACAGTAAACACCAAACATTTAAAGCTTAGCATTTCAATACTGTGATGCTGCTTATGTAAATTTATCAAAAGAGATGGCAACTGCTTTTTTACCGTTTGTCACTTGGCTTATGTAGCTAGTTAAGACAAACAGATTTGGGTGTTTGTTTATATACTTTATTACATACAAGCACATCAGGATTGAGAGCAGCAACATAAAATATAAATAAACTAACTGACTGCCTACTACACATACATACTTGCTCACACCTCTGCAGCTCACTACAAAATGGCAGTCTTGCTTGTATGTGCTCAGTATTTATGTACACATGCTAGCTCACTGGAAAGCTTCTTAAAGGTGCATACACACTGTGATTTACATCCTAACTCTTTACTGAGCTGTCTTGCAATGATAATGACATTTGAATAGGCACGCAAATTATACAGACAGTAATGAATAAACAACATTCATGTCCCAAGTTGCCATGTATCTGGAACTCTTCTTCCGATTTTTCCTGGTTAGTGGTTGCCACAGCAGATCACCTGTCTGCTCATGATTGTCAATGGAGTTTTATGGTGTCGAGTTGCCAGCCTGGTGCCCAACCTTCCACAGAAGGTACACACATGCAAGCACTCATGCCTAGGGCCAATTTTAGAGTATCCAATCCACCTACAGCATGTCTTTGGGATGTGGGAGGAAACCGGAGCAAACCCACATGACCACAGGGAGGACATGCAGACTCCACACAGAAGGCACCCCAGCCGAGGATCAAACCGGAGTACCTCTTGCTGTGAGGGGGCAATGCTAACCGCTGCACCACCGTGGCCGCCCACCATGTATCTGGAACGAGGTCTGGAAATGTGACCTGATCTTGTAATATAGCAGTTATGACTGGGTTTAGCAATAGGGACAGTCACTGGTAAACAATCTGCTTTAGAGCTCTTTGGGATATTCTCAAGAAAAGGGATATTTGCTGAAATATCCTCTGGAATTGGAACATTGGAAAAGTCACTCTGAGAACTAGTCTTTATCACAGGCAACATGCTCCAATACTGGCTCGGACACCAGTGCTAAATGTTTCCATTTCCATCTAAATTCTATTCCTTGTAAGTCCACGATGCACAATCTTGTCTCTGGACATAAACTTTTCATGACTCCAGTCTAATCAAAACCTTTTCTGTCTGCATCCTTATTATCTCCCCTTCTTGTAATGGATTGAGCAGTTTGCTGGTCTTATCATGATATGACTTCTGGGACAAATGCTTTTCAGGAGTTGAGCTTTCACTGCTTTGTTGTTCTTAGGACATGGAACCAACAAATTGCTACTGATTGGTAGTGTGGTTCTGGTTTGTCTCGACATAAGTCTCTGGGCAGGTGGACAAAGATGATTATCATGAGGAATATTTTTGAGATTTAGGAGATTCAGAAAAACATCGGTATTGTCTCGTTTCGACTTCTCTAACAGCTGCTTTGCACTTTGAACTGCACGTTTTGCCAAACCATTTGACTGTGGGTACTCAGACCTACTTGTAATATGAATAAAGTCCCACTCTTCACCAAATCTCTTGAACTGCTGCCTTGTAAACTGTGCACCATTGTCAGAAATAACCTTGTGCGTACTACCATGGACAGAAAAATGTGTCTTCAACTTAGTAATGACAGTACTGGACATGAGATTAGGAAGCAGGTCATTCTCAAACCAATTTGAATAAGAGTCTACTAACACCAAGAAATGCTGATCATTCCATTCGAAAATATATATAGCTACAGTCAACCAAGGTAGTTCAGGAATCTGGTTCAGCTGAAGTGGTTCTTTCTGTTGGTGAGGTTTAGTACTATCACAAACAGAACAAGATGAAAGTACACTCTGAATATCTCTTGACATAGAAGGCCAAAATACTAGTCCTCTTGCCTTTCTTTTGGTAGAATCAGTTCCTGGGTGGTCATGATGCAAGATGTTAATATACTTTTGTTGCAAAGATCTTGGAACAATCACTTTTGGACCTTTCATGATGATACCATTGTCTCTTCTCTGTAGGGAAATACTGCTGCACATCTGGTGGCAAATAAGATTTCTTTGATGGCCGTCCTCAACTAATAAAGTGGTTGAGCTTCTGGAGAATTGTATTTGAAGCTGTATAAGTTCTAAGCTCATCAAGTCATGTGGATGAAAAATTTCTCACTTCCATGACTGCAAAATCAGGTTTCTCATTTTCATGCTGTTCAGTGTTTTTTTTTTCTGGGTGATCTTGATAAAGTATCAGCAAGATAAAGAAGTTTGCTTTTTGTGTAAACAAGACTGAAATTATACTTTTGCAATTTGAGCATCATGCATTGCAATCTTGCAGGAGCTGTGTGCTTAGGCATTCTCAAAATAGTGACTAGAGGTTAGTGGTCAGTCTCAATTTGAATAGGTCGGCCATAAATATAATCATGGAACTTCAAATATGCAAACACAATTGCCAAAACTTCTTTCTCTATCTGAGCATACTGTATCTTGGTTTGGCTTAGAGTTCTGCACACATAGGTTACTGGTCTACTCTCTTGAAGAATGACTGCACCAAGACCAAACTTAGAAGATAACAAAAAAGAGTTACTGGTTTGTGAATATCATAGTATCTTAAAGTAGGTGGACTGGTAATTATCTGTTACAGGACATCAAATGCTCTTTGGTGTTGTTCTAACCAGGACCAAGTTACATCTTTGCATGTCAGCTCTCTTAACAGTGCTGAAAGATGGCTCAAATCTAAAATGATCTTGCCTAGATAGTTAACTATGCCAAGAAAATGTTGTAGGGCTTGGAGATTTTCTGGTGCCGGCATTTCAAGAATTGCTGTTTACTTGGAATGATCTAGTCGTAAGCCTGAACTAGTAAACAAATGACCAATATAAGTAACTTATTGTAGCCTGAATTTACACTTCTGAGGATTCAGCTTAAGATTTACTTCAGGAGCTCATTCTAGAACTTTTCTGAGGTTTCTATCATGTTCAACTTCACTATTGCCTCCTACCAGAATATCATCTACTATAATAATAATAATAGCACATGAACATTCAGAAAAAAATGTGTTCCATTGCATAATGAAAGACTTTAGTGGCAGAATTTATCCCAAATGACATTCTCAAAAATCTGTATCTTGCCAAAAGGTGTACTGAAAGTGGTTAGCAATGAAGATTTTCGGTCAAGCAAAATTTGCCAAAATGAACTTTTTTGCAGCCAAGACAGAAAAAACAGTTGCATTTTACATAAGAGATGCAACTTCTTTGACTGTACATATTGGATGATGAGGTTGTTTTAGCGCTTTGTTCAAGTCTCATGGATCAATACGTATTCTAATATCATATGAGCTTTTTTTATAAGCTACTACCATGGAGGATACCCATTTGGCTGGTTCTTCTACTGGACAAATCACTCCTTGCTGCACCATCTGTATTGCTCGGCTATGACGCTACCCTGCATAGCTACTGGAACCTCCCTTGCTGGTCTGACAACTGGGCTGATTTCAGGGTCTAACTTCATGGAGTACACAACTTGGAGTTTGCCTAGTTTGTCTTCCAGAAGATCAGAATAGGTAGAAAAAATAGTCTGGGTGAAATTTCGAACAGTTGTCTTTCAAGCTTACATGGTGGACTTCCTTAATAAATGAAAGCAGTCTCATCTTCAAACTGTCTCTGAAGCCTAATAATGACAGTATGTGCCTTTTGACTTACATAAAATTGCAAGTCATAGCTGTTCCTGGCACAGTAATATGAAATTTCTTCACCACCATAAGCAGCAAGCTTTGTGCCCTTAGCCAAATCAAGCTTCTCACCAGCTCTTAATCTAGCAAATGCTTCTGCTGACATAACATTGCACTTTGAACCAGTATCAACTTTGAGCTCTACAGGTCTCCCATTAATCCGAACAGTGCAAAATACTTCATTCTTTGCCCATAAATCTACCACATTGACTGTTTCACCAAGCACTGATACATCATCAACATAAAAAGTAGAGTCACAGCTTTGTAATTGATCAACTTGCCTCTTAGAATGTTCTCTTTTAATAAAACAATGGACCTCTTTTGATTTACAAAACCTTTGAAAATTATTCCACTTTTTACATTTGTGGCACTGCTAACCAAATGCTAAGCAATTTTCTCTTTCACACTCGTGATTTTCACCACAGTTATGACAGTTAACTATGAGGCTAGGTGAAGGCACATGCTTTGAGTTTGCTGACTCACTTTTGTGCTTCACTGAGCATGCCTGCTTTACAGAACATGCCTTAAAATTTGCTAGAATGGTTCTGGATTTCACTGAAGCAACCATGGGTTTTGCTAGGGAGGCCCAGGATATGGCCCTGGCTTTAAGTATGTATCTTTTAACCATGCTCTGCATACTATCAACATTAGCTTTGGAAGCTACTGGAAGCATATATTTCTCATTTGTAAGCATGTTTGTGTGTGTTTCTGTGAGCTCATATATTTGACAAATTTCTATGGCCTTATTCAAAGTTAAATCACTGTCTTGAAGCAAAATCTTTCTCACTGCATCATCTTTAATACCACACACAAGCCTATATTTTATCAATTCATCCCTTAAATCACCAAATTTGCATGTTTTAGCCTTATTTCTCAAGCCAGTTATATATTTTACAAAGGTTTCACCAGGTTCTTGATCTCTTGTGTAAAATATGTGCCTTTCCATTGTAATATTCATTTGGGGGTAACACATTTCTCTAAATTTATGTTTTAAGTGCTCTGGGTCTTCCCATGTTTCAGCCAGTACCACTATATGGCAGTTTTCCCCTCCCCTCAATACACAGCAGGTGCATACAGAAATGAACATTCTCTTTCATTGGCTTCTGAACCAGATAAATTAAGCAGAATAAATGTCTTTGTATGTGCATCTTTGTCAGAAAATGCAGCCTGTAAGAAAATACCTTACTCTTGCTCAAACACTCTCCAATTTTCTGCAATATTGTTATTAAACACAACTGGAGCAGGTCTGCAAAATCCTTCTGCCATGCCAACAAAGTATGCTTAAGCACAATGCAAAATATGGCCCTTGTAATTATGTACAAACATGCACACACCCCAAGTATTTAACAACATTCAAATGCACAATAACTCTTCAAAAGCCTATACTGTGTGAAATATTCTTTGAAATGGCTGTATTTTGTGAAATAACTGTACTGTAATACTACACAAACCGGCATACACTTGGTACACTTTGGATATTTGAATAGCTTTAGTTAATGCAAAAAAGTAGCACATAAAATAAGGTCATTTTCCCTATTTTGTACATTTTATGCTATTTGAATGTTATTTCAAACCTTTTCATAACTATTTTGAATACTTTTAGCAATATGTTGCAGTTTCAGATATTTTGTTTAACTAGAAATTTATTTTGAGTTTTCTAAGTGCTTTGTTTTATACTCGATGAGCAAAAAAACATTTAAGTGAGTTTGCCTGATTTTTACTTTTTCCCTTTTAAAATAATGACCACCCTCAACCTATCTTTAATTTAGGCTTATTTGGGATCCCTTCTGAATCAACCACTTGGTAGATTTTTTGTTTTTCGGGAAAGAAAATAAAAAAAAATTAAATCATTTAAATCATTAAGAAACCTTCCCCATAAATTTCCTTTTCAAAAAGTCAGGGTTTAAGGGTTTCCCATTTAACTCAAAAATACTTTATTTAATATCCTTTTTATTAAATCCCTTTGTATTACTTAAACTATGAATTTTTAACCATCTGTTATTTTAAAAATCCCCTTTTTAATTTTGAAATTTGACAAATTTTTTTTTTTTAATTTAATTACCCTAAGTTTGGGGTTAAAATTAATGTTTCTTTGTTTTTAAATAAACAAAAAAACCTTTCTTTCATTCTGATATTTAGAAGTTACGGTTCTTTTTGTCTGGGGTTTTGATTTTCCACCTTCTTTGTTTTTCATCCTTATTATTTTTTTAAAATTTCGGGGTTTTTTTTTATTTAGCAAACCCTTTAAATCCCTTAAACAGACTATTGACATTTGTTTTTTTTTTTTATTGTTGTACTTATTGCTACCGAATTTTTAATGATTCTGCATTATTTTAAAAACTAAATACATTTATTAATTTTCAAAGTTCTTGTTAAATTTGGGGCTGCCCATGGGTGGTGTCCTATTATCATTTCTGCTTTTTTGGGTTTCCCCAAAAAAAACAAAAAAATTTTTCTGCCTTGTTTTAACGTTTAAGGCTTCTGTTTTTGGGTGGGTTCCGGTTTCCTTACCTTTTGAAAGAAGTTTTTGTTATGGGAGCCTTCCCTACCTGTTGAAGTATAACACTGGCTATTTTTTGTTTGGACATTCATTTTTGGGTTCACTTTACCCTTGCATTTTTTTCTGGCTATACTGCAGCGTACTGGTTTCATTTTCCCCCGGGGTCGAAAATACACCTTGATTAATTTTTTTTTTCCAAAAATATTCGTTCTGTTTTTAAACTGAGTTTTACTGATTTGCATTTTTAAATGACTTAAAATTACTTTTTTTTAATTTTGTTTTTAAATTTAAAAGTTTTTGATTATATAAAGTTTTTGTTGTTTTTAATTAACTGCCTAAATTCCCTTTTAATTTTCCTTTTTTTTTTTTTTTAAAAACAAAAAAATTTGCCTTAACTAATTTGCCCATTTTTTGTATTTCTTTAAAATTTTGTTTCCTTACCTACTATGAGAAGTTTTGCTAATGGGTGGGAGTTCCCCTTTTGCCCTTGGGGAAATGAAAAAAATTTAATTGGTTTTTTGGGACCTTTAGCTTTTGTTTTTATGAAACCACCTGGGATTTTTTTCATTTCCCCTCCACTTTTTAAAAAACCGCAAAAATCGGTATCCTTCGGTTTAAGATCTTTGCTTTTTTCCTTGAAGCTTTGTGTTACCTTGATTAATTTTTTTTTTGCATTATTTTTCTCCCCAAGAATTTGTGAATTGATTGAATTTTGTGTTTTTTTAAAAAGGGGGGAAATTGTGTTTTGAATTTATTTTTTTTCTGTTTTTTTTGTTTTTCCTAAAAACCCAAAATTTTTCCCCGCCTTTACTAGTTTAACGTTTCAATTGCTTTTCTGGTTGTATTTTTTCCTTCCTTTTTTGGGGAAGTTTCTTTGCAGGGGATCTTGAAGTTCCTGTTTAATTCCTTTAACAAAATTAGAAGTTTTTTGGGGACCATTTTTTTAGTTACTGAAACCCCCTTGGGCGTTTTTTCTGCTAATGCTGAAAGTTTCGGGGTTTTTGGGCCTAAAGAACTAAAAATACTACCTTCGGTTTTTCTTTGCTTTTTAAAATCTTTTGGGTTCCTTGAATCCTGAACTTTTAAACTATTGTATATTTTTTCTAAGTTAATTTTAGAAAAAAGTTTGTTTGTTAATTTAACTGGTCCCCAAATTGACCTTTAACTAATTTTTCACTTTTTTATTTCTTGTTTTTAAAAAAAACAAAAAAATCCTGTTTCCGTTCCTGAAGTTAAACCAAATGTTTTTCTGGTGTATTTTTTTATTCCTTTTGGAAAGAATTTCCTTTCGTGGGTGGGGGCCCTTGGGTCCTGTCTTGGGAATTCCTTTACAAATGAAAATTGGTTTTTTGGGGCCATTTAGCCTTTGAGTTCCCCTGTTAAAATGCCTGGGCTTTTTTTCGGGTTTTAAAACCATTTAAATGTCCTGGGGCCGAAAATTTAACCTTTGGATTTTTTTTTTTTTAAAAAATGTTTGTAGCTTTTAACTGGGAATTTTTTAATGATTGTTTTTATTGAAAACTTCTTTTAAATTGTTTTTAAAAATTTTAGATTGTTTTTAATTGATTTTTGTTTAATTTAATGGGGGCTTGGGTTACTGTGAACTTTTTTTTCTTTTTTCTACCAAAAAACAAAAATAATCCTTGTTTGTTTTCCTGTTTTAAAATATCCGTTTTTTTTTGGTGCTTTTAAGTTCCTGTTTGTCTTACCTTTTAATTTCTTTGCAAATGGAGTGGGCCTTTGCCACCGTTTGGGGTGACCTAACGCTTGGGGTTTTGGGCCTTTCCGTTTTTGTATTTGTTTAAACCCTTGGGCTTTTTTTTCCAACTTCAAAACCCCGTTTTCGGCCTAGGGGGAAAAAAAAGGGACTCTCGGTTTTAATTTCTTTTTTTTTAAATTATGCTTTTGTTTCCTTGAATACCTGTTTATTTACTGCTATTTTGATTATTATTTTAAAATTGATAATTTTTTTTTAGTTTAAATTAAAGTTACATTTTAGTTGAATTTGATCGAAAGTTTGCTTGTTTGTTTAATTTGCTCAGGAGGCTGCCCACTAAAGTGTGCTAGCCTGTGTAACTAATTTATCACTGTTTCTGAATTTTCTGTGTGTTTCTACCAAAAAAACAAAAAAACAAAAAAATAATCCTTGTTTTCCGCCTTCCTCGACTAGTTTAGACCAGTTTACAGGCATTGCTGTATTCTGGGCTGTGGTGTAGTTCCTGTGTTGTCCATTACCTTACTTGGATAGAAGGAAGTTTCTTTGCTCACCAGTGGGAGTGGGGAGCCTTGAGCAGCCTACCTGTCCTTGGGGGAAGTGACCTCAGCACAAGAAGCTGTAGTAATTGGTTGTTTGATACCATTTCCAGCTCTTTTGTAGTTCACTGTTTAAAATCCGCCTCTGGGCATTTTTTTTCTGGCTATACTGCTCAGACAAACTCCACGTGGGTTTACATTGTGGTCCTAGCAGCAGGGAACTCAGAAAAGTGACTACCTTCTGGATTTAAGTATCTTTGCTTTTTTTTCACTTGAAATAGCTTCTGTAGCTTACCTTGAACTAGCCTGAACTGTTTTTTAACTGATTGCTGCATTATTTTAAAATCTGCACTTAAAGTTACATTTTAGTCGAATTTGATCAAAAGTTTGTTTGTTTGTTTAGTTTAAATTAAAGTTACATTTTAGTTGAATTTGATCGAAAGTTTGCTTGTTTGTTTAATTTAACTGTGGAGGCTGCCCACTAAAATGTCCTAGCCTGTGTAACTAATTTATCACTGTTTCTGCATTTTCTGTGTGTTTCTACCAAAAAAAAAACAAAAAAATAATCCTTGTTTTCCCGCCTTCCTCGACTAGTTTAGACCAGTTTACAGGCATTGCTGTATTCTGGGCTGTGGTGTAGTTCCTGTGTTGTCCATTACCTTACTTGGATAGAAGGAAGTTTCTTTGCTCACCAGTGGGAGTGGGGAGCCTTGAGCAGCCTACCTGTCCTTGGGGGAAGTGACCTCAGCACAAGAAGCTGTAGTAATTGGTTGTTTGAGACCATTTCCAGCTCTTTTGTCATTCACTGTTTAAAATCCACCTCTGGGCATTTTTTTCTGGCTATACTGCTCAAACAAGCTCCACGTGGGTTTACAGAGTGGTCCTAGCAGCAGGGAACTCAGAAAAGTGACTACCTTCTGGATTTAAGTATCTTTGCTTTTCTTCATTTGAAATAGCTTCTGTAGCTTACCTTGAACTAGCCTGAACTGTTTTTTAACTGATTGCTGCATTATTTTAAAATCTGCACTTAAAGTTACATTTTTGTCGAATTTGATTGAAAGTTTACTTGTTTGTTAAATTTAACTGAGGGGGCTGCCCACTAAAGTGTGCTAGCCTGTGTAACTAATTTATCACTGTTTCTGCATTTTCTGTGTGTTTCTACCAAAAAAACAACAAAACAAAAAAAATAATCCTTGTTTTCCCGCCTTCCTTGACTAGTTTAGACCAGTTTACAGGCATTGCTGTATTCTGGGCTGTGGTGTAGTTCCTGTGTTGTCCATTACCTTACTTGGATAGAAGGAAGTTTCTTTGCTCACCAGTGGGAGTCTTAAGCAGCCTACCTGTCCTTGGGGGAAGTGACCACAGCACAAGAAGCTGTAGTAATTGGTTGTTTGGGACCATTTCCAGCTTATTTTAGTTCACTTTTTAAAATCCACCTCTGGGCGTTTTTTTTCTAGCTATACGGCTCAGACAAGCTCCACGTGGGTTTACAGAGTAGTACTAGCAGCATGGAACTCAGAAAAGTGACTACCTTCTGGATTTAAGTATCTTTGCTTTTTTTTCACTTGAAATAGCTTCTGTAGCTTACCTTGAACTAGCCTGATCTGTTTTTTAACTGATTGCTGCATTATTTTAAAATCTGCACTTAAAGTTACATTTTAGTCGAATTTGATCGAAAGTTTGCTTGTTTGTTTAATTTAACTGTGGAGGCTGCCCACTAAAGTGTGCTAGTCTGTGTAACTTATTTATTACTGTTTCTGCATTTTCTTGTGTTTCTACCAAAAAAACAAAAAAAACCCAAAAAAATAATCCTTGTTTTCCCGCCTTCCTCGACTAGTTTAGACCAGTTTACAGGCATTGCTGTATTCTGGGCTGTGGTGTAGTTCCTGTGTTGTCCATTACCTTACTTGGATAGAAGGAAGTTTTTTTGCTCACCAGTGGGGGTGGGGAGCCTTGAGCATCCTACCTGTCCTTGGGGGAAGTGACCTCAGCAGAAGAAGCTGTAGTAATTGGTTGTTTGGGACCATTTCCAGCTCTTTTGTAGTTCACTGTTTAAAATCCGCCTCTGGGCATTTTTTTCTTGCTATACTGCTCAGACAAGCTCCACATGGGTTTACAGAGTGGTCCTAGCAGCAGGGAACTCAGAAAAGTGACTACCTTCTGGATTTAAGTATCTTTGCTTTTTTTTCACTTGAAATAGCTTCTGTAGCTTACCTTTAACTAGCCTGAACTTTTTTTTAACTGATTGCTGCATTATTTTAAAATCTGCACTTAAAGTTACATTTTAGTCGAATTTGATCGAAAGTTTTCTTGTTTGTTTAATTTAAATTAAAGTTACATTTTAGTCGAATTTGATCGAAAGTTTGCTTGTTTGTTTAATTTAACTGTGGAGGCTGCCCACTAAATTGTGCTAGCCTGTGTAACTAATTTATCACTGTTTCTGCATTTTCTGTGTGTTTCTACCAAAAAAACAAAAAAACAAAAAAAATAATCCTTATTTTCCCGCCTTCCTCGACTAGTTTAGACCAGTTTACAGGCATTGCTGTATTCTGGGCTGTGGTGTAGTTCCTGTGTTGTCCATTACCTTACTTGGATAGAAGGAAGTTTCTTTGCTCACCAGTGGGAGTGGGGAGCCTTGAGCAGCCTACCTGTCCTTCGTGGAAGTGACCTCAGCACAAGAAGCTGTAGTAATTGGTTGTTTGAGACCATTTCCAGCTCTTTTGTCATTCACTGTTTAAAATCCACCTCTGGGCATTTTTTTCTGGCTATACTGCTCAGACAAGCTCCACGTGGGTTTACAGAGTGGTCCTAGCAGCAGGGAACTCAGAAAAGTGACTACCTTCTGGATTTAAGTATCTTTGCTTTTTTTCAATTGAAATAGCTTCTGTAGCTTACCTTGAACTAGCCTGAACTGTTTTTTAACTGATTGCTGCATTATTTTAAAATCTGCACTTAAAGTTACATTTTAGTCGAATTTGATCAAAAGTTTGTTTGTTTGTTTAATTTAAATTAAAGTTACATTTTAGTCGAATTTGATCGAAAGTTTGCTTGTTTGTTTAATTTAACTGTGGAGGCGGCCCACTAAAGTGTGCTAGCCCGTGTAACTCATTTATCACTGTTTCTGCATTTTCTGTGTGTTTCTACCAAAAAAAACAAAAAAAACAAAAAATAATCCTTGTTTTCCCGCCTTCCTCGACTAGTTTAGACCAGTTTACAGGCATTGCTGTATTCTGGGCTGTGGTGTAGTTCCTGTGCTGTCCATTACCTTACTTGGATAGAAGGAAGTTTCTTTGCTCACCAGTGGGAGTGGGGAGCCTTGAGCAGCCTACCTGTCCTTGGGGGAAGTGACCTCAGCACAGGAAGCTGTAGTAATTGGTTGTTTGGGACCATTTCCAGCTCTTTTGTAGTTCACTGTTTAAAATCCGCCTCTGGGCGTTTTTTTCTGGCTATACTGATCAGACAAGCTCCACGTGGGTTTACAGAGTGGTCCTAGCAGCAGGGAACTTAGAAAAGCGACTACCTTCTGGATTTAAGTATCTTTGCTTTTTTTCACTTGAAATAGCTTCTGTAGCTTACCTTGAACTAGCCTGAACTGTTTTTTTAACTGATTGCTGTATTATTTTAAAATCTGCACTTAAAGTTACATTTTAGTCGAATTTGATCGAAAGTTTTCTTGTTTGTTTAATTTAAATTAAAGTTACATTTTAATCGAATTTGATTGAAAGTTTGCTTGTTTGTTTAATTTAACTGTGGAGGCTACCCACTAAAGTGTGCTAGCCTGTGTAACTAATTTATCACTGTTTCTGCATTTTCTGTGTGTTTCTACCAAAAAAACAAAAAAACAAAAAAAAATCCTTGTTTTCCTGCCTTCCTCAACTAGTCTAGACCAGTTTACAGGCATTGCTGTATTCTGGGCGTTGATGTAGTTCCTGTGTTGTCCATTACCTTACTTGGATAGAAGGAAGTTTCTTTGCTCACCAGTGGGAGTGGGGAGCCTTAAGCAGCCTACCTGTCCTTGGGGGAAGTGACCTCAGCACAAGAAGCTCTAGTAATTCGTTGTTTGGGACCATTTCCAGCTCTTTTGTAGTTCACTGTTTAAAATCCACCTCTGGGCATTTTTTCTGGCTATACTGCTCAGACAAGCTCCACATGGGTTTACAGAGTGGTCCTAGCAGCAGGGAACTCAGAAAAGTGACTACCTTTTGGATTTAAGTATCTTTGCTTTTTTCACTTGAAATAGCATCTGTAGCTTACATTGAACTAGCCTGAACTGTTTTTTAACTGATTGCTGCATTATTTTAAAATCTGCACTTAAAGTTACATTTTAGTCGAATTTGATCGAAAGTTTGCTTGTTTGTTTAATTTTACTGTGGAGGCTGCCCACTAAAGTGTGCTAGCCTGTGTAACTAATTTATCACTGTTTCTGCATTTTCTGTGTGTTTCTACCAAAAAAACAAAAAAAAAAAATAATCCTTGTTTTCCCGCCTTCCTCGACTAGTTTAGACCAGTTTACAGGCATTGCTGTATTCTGGGCTGTGGTGTAGTTCCTGTGTTGTCCATTACCTTACTTGGATAGAAGGAAGTTTCTTTGCTCACCAGTGGGAGTGGGGAGCCTTGAGCAGCCTACCTGTCCTTGGGGGAAGTGACCTCAGCACAAGAAGCTGTAGTAATTGGTTGTTTGGGACCATTTCCAGCTCTTTTGTAGTTCACTGTTTAAAATCCACCTCTGGGATTTTTTTCTGGCTATACTGCTCAGACAAGCTCCACGTGGGTTTACAGAGTGGTCCTAGCAGCAGGGAACTCAGGAAAGCGACTACCTTCTGGATTTAAGTATCTTTGCTTTTTTTCACTTGAAATAGCTTCTGTAGCTTACCTTGAACTAGCCTGAACTGTTTTTTAACTGATTGCTGCATTATTGTAAAATCTGCACTTAAAGTTACATTTTAGTCGAATTTGATCGAAAGTTTTCTTGTTTGTTTAATTTAAATTAAAGTTACATTTTAATCGAATTTGATCGAAAGTTTGCTTGTTTGTTTAATTTAACTGTGGAGGCTACCCACTAAAGTGTGCTAGCCTGTGTAACTAATGTATCACTGTTTCTGCATTTTCTGTGTGTTTCTACCAAAAAAACAAAAAAATAATCCTTGTTTTCCCACCTTCCTCAACTAGTTTAGACCAATTTACAGGCATTGCTGTATTCTGGGCTGTGGTGTAGTTCCTGTGTTGTCCATTACCTTACTTGGATAGAAGGAAGTTTCTTTGCTCACCAGTGGGAGTGGGGAGCCTTGAGCAGCCTACATGTCCTTGGGGGAAGTGACCTCAGCACAAGAAGCTGTAGTAATTGGTTGTTTGAGACCATTTCCAGCTCTTTTGTCGTTCACTGTTTAAAATCCTCCTCTGGGCATTTTTTTTCTGGCTATACTGCTCAGACAAGCTCCACGTTGGTTTACAGAGTGGTCCTAGCAGCAGGGAACTCAGAAAAGTGACTACCTTCTGGATTTAATATCTTTGCTGTTTTTTTCACTTGAAATAGCTTCTGTAGCTTATCTTGAACTAGCCTGAACTGTTTTTTTAACTGATTGCTGCATTATTTTAAAATCTGCACTTAAAGTTACATTTTAGTTGAATTTGATCGAAAGTTTGCTTGTTTGTTTGTTTAATTTAACTGTGGAGGCTGCTCACTAAAGTGTGCTAGCCTGTTTAACTAATTTATCACTGTTTCTGCATTTTCTGTGTGCTTCTTCCAAAAAAACAAAAAAATAATCCTTGTTTTCCCACCTTCCTCGACTAGTTTAGACCAGTTTACAGGCATTGTTGTATTCTGGGCTGTGGTGTAGTTCCTGTGTTGTCCATTACCTTACTTGGATAGAAGGAAGTTTCTTTGCTCACCAGTGGGAGTGGGGAGCCTTGAGCAGCCTACCTGTCCTTGGGGGAAGTGACCTCAGCACAAGAAGCTGTAGTAATTTGTTGTTTGGGACCATTTCCAACTCTTTTGTAGTTCACTGTTTAAAATTTGTGTTTGCACTGCTGTGCGGGGTCGTGCGCATAGCGCAGCGCCAGTTAAACAAGGTTAACTTTTTCTGGCTCCGCCAAGTCTGTTCTTCAAATTTTCCCTTAAGGAAGCTCTACTCTTAGTATAACCAGACTACTCACTGTATTATAAGCCTAGCACTTGTTCTCAATACTTCTCTACTAAGTAAGCACTCTCGTACTAAGTAAAGCACTACATCTACTTACCACCCCTGTGAATACCCACTTCCCTTAAAGGTATACCACTCCCTTATACTGTTCTAGCATGTTGAGTAGTAGATTACTGGCGTCGTCTCCAGTTTAGCTGGTCAATCTGGGCATCTTGAGACAATGCTACAATTGTCTCATGTACACAGACAACCCTCTCCTCCTCCCAACAAACACAAATACATGTGAGAGATGCAACTATATAGCCAAACTGGAGGCTGAACTCTCTCAACTCAGGGCTGGCATGACCAGACAGGAGGAGATGGCAACCACACACACAACAATCCCAGTCCCACATAGACCTACTACAACTGCAAACCAAACACTTAAAAACACAAAGACATACTTGGAGGCTCTAATAAAAAACTTACCAAAACAACAGAGGCTCCCAAAGCAGACATACAAAAATCCACCACCTCAAAACAAAACACATGCAACACATACTTCAATAAATCAGTGTGTCGACCAATCGCAGCCCTTAAGGCCAAACACCTTGCCTGATACACTAGTAATAGGTGACTCCATAGTCAGACACACTGATGTCCCACTGACCAGGCTGAACAAGGAGAAGATGACTGTAAGCTGTCTATCGGGAGCTAGGATCCGCCACATAACACACGCACTGAGGTCACTCCAAAGCAAGTACAAATATGACTCCGTCATTGTCCATGCTGGTGTGAATGACCTGAGACGTACCTCCCTGGACTACATGAAAAGAGACATAGAGGAGCTCTCCGATTATGTAGCCCAGGCTGGTATGACCCTGACCCTGAGCAGCATCTTGCCCTCACCAAGAATGATACCACAATACAAAGACAAGATGATCAGGTTTAACAATTGGCTCAAGTACTGGTGTCATTCTAAGGGGATCCAATGTCTGTCTGCCTGGGATGATATGTTGGACAAGCCACGCTGCTTCGCAAGGGATGGCTTACACCTGTCACCACTGGGCTTCCGGATATTGGTTAAGGCTCTTGCCACCCCCATAGTGCCTTTTTTAGGCAAGGCTCAAAAGACAAACCCACCTCCTTAGAAAACAAAATGGAAAAACTAAGGGTAATGCTGCTCAACGCCAGAAGTCTAAATCTCAAGATGCAGGCACTTGATGCACTCCTCACCATGGAGAACATCGATGTCTGTGCAGTAACTGAAACCTGGTTCAAGGCTCCAGAGAGCACCCCAGCGCTACCATGCTATACCTTGTATCATGCTTTTCGGCCCCAAAACCCGGCGAACCACAAGGAGGGGAGTGTCCATATTCATAAAGGACACCCATACCTCCAGGTTAGTAGCAACACATGAAGCATCAGAGACCATACAGGTGCAACTAACCATAGGCAAAACTGCTATACAACTGGTAGCATGTTACAGACCACCCTCCCAATCTCAAGAACCCCACTCAGCCTTCCTGAAGACATTGGAGGATATGAATGTATCACAAAATACCATCATACTGGGAGACTTCAACTACCCAAACATAGATTGGGTACATTATTCTAGTCCTAATACCCTAGCCCAAAGGTTCCTGGAATTCATAAATTCAAATGCACTGGAACAACTAGTCACCTCTCCCACTAGGGGAGATAATATACTAGACCTGATCATCACAAACATGGGGACAAAATGCTCCACACTGGAAGTATACCCCTCACTAGTGAGATCTGACCACAAACTAATCACCCTGGATATACATATCCCACCTCCACCCGAGCACAAAAGACCACAGTGAAAAACTTCTCAAAAGCAGACTTCACTCTTCTTAAGACTGAGATGGTATCCTTTAAGCCCACTGTCCCAGTGGATACCAAATCCCACAATGCGAATCCTTCACAAATGCTTTCTATGGACATCTCCAAGAATGCATGGATCATGCAATCCCAAACAAATCCAAGTCCCTCTCCACCAAATGTAAGCATCCTGTCTGGTGGCCCTCAGCCATAAACAAATTGTATAACAAAGAAGGAAGCTACTGCACATCAGAGCGAAATCCCATGAAGGGAAGACATCTCTGATCAACATTAGTAGAAAACTACGTTCTCTCATAAAACATCCAAGGCAAACTTTGAGAGAACAATTGCTAAGGACACTAAAGATAACCACAAAGCCTTCTTCAGCTATGTTAGAAACCTGGTGGAAACCCTCAGATATGCTCAGAGTTGGTTCACAACAACAAAAATACACTGAACCCACAGATATTCCTAACATTCTGGCTCACACGTTCAGTGCAAATTTCTCGCCTCCTTCACCCCCAAAAGAAGAAATACTTATCCCAGCTCAATGTAATCTCCCTGTCATCTCAGATGTCCAAGTGAGAACCGCCCTAAACAAAGCAAAAAACAGAGCATCAATGGGACCTGACGGTATCCCGGGTGCGTGTTCGTGAACTCCAAGAGGAGCTAAACCCACGCATAAAAATGCTATTTAACCTTAGCCTTACTTCAGGATATGTACCTGAACACTGGCGTACAGCAACAGTGGTCCCACTCCACAAGGGGGGGGGGCCTCTACAGACCCTGGAAACTACCGCCCCATAAGCTTGACTAGCCTGGTCTGCAAAGCTATGGAAAGAATCATTATGGAACTCATAAACGGAGACATAGGGGACCTACAGACGCTTGACCCCACCCATTTTGGCTTTGTAAAGGGCAGATCCTGCCTTTTAAACCTGGTTGACTTTTTCAAAACAGTCACTAGAGCCATTGATGAGGGCAAAGCAGTCCATACAGCATACCTGGACATGGCTAAGGCCTTTGACACAATACCCCACTCAGGCATCATAGATAAGCTAAACAGCTTAAAAGTAAACCCTTATGTCACTAGATGGGTTGCAAACTGGCTAAAGGACAGAACCCATAAAGTTAAAATCGCTGGAGCAATGTCAGACTCAAAGCCAGTCACAAGTGGTGTCCGACAGGGATCTGTCCTGGGACCCCTCTTGTTCGGCATTTATTTCTCAGATGTTAAAGCAAACATGGGAGGCTGTGGCTGACAAAGTTTTCAGATGACTGCAAACTAGGCCATAGTCGATACACCAGCAGATACACACATCCTACAAAAGGCCTCACTGAAACGGACAACTGGTGCCGTAGTCACGGCCTTAAACTAAATGCCAAAAAATGTATAGTCATCCCTTTTGGAAAAAACAAAGTACCCACAAATTATCACATAGACAGCAACCCACTGAGTACGGAAAAAGTAATCAGAGACCTAGGGACCCAAGTAGACAGCGACCTCTCATTTGACACCCACGTTGCCAAGGTGGTTAGAAAAACATTCTACCTTGCACACCTCATCATGAAGGGTTTCACATCCAGATCCAAGGATGTCATTGTACCCCTATATTCCTCCCTCATCAGGCCCATGATTGAGTACAATGCCCCATTTCATATGTACCTCACCCGGCACTTGCAACAGCTGGAGAGACCACAAAAGTACCTCACCAAAAGGATCAAGGGTCTCCAACATATGTCTTATTCTGCCAGACTAAAGAAACTTCAGCTCTATTCAGTAGCATACCGCCTGCTCAGAGGTGATCTCTGCCTGACGTACAAGGCCATGTCCAATCAGGATCTGATGGACATGCTCCACCTCAAAAAATCCAAATCCATCAGGACCACGAGAGCTACAGACTTAAACCTCGGTACAAGTATGAATAGGACATGCTGGAGGGATAGATTCATAACCCAGAGGCTTCCCATGCTTTGGAACAGGATCCCAGTTCATATTAGGCAGAGCCCCTCACTGACTCTCTTCAAGAGAAATCTTGATGAGTGGATGGGAGATCGTAAGTTTACCCCAGGGGTCACATCTGTGTCACTGCTAGACAGGGGCACAGTAAACTAATTCTATTATATAAGGGGACCTTCACTGTGTCACTACTAGACAGAGGCACAGTATTCTAGATTTATTCTGTACATTTTTGTACCATTTCATGGGGTGGCAAAAGCCACATCACTATGGCTAGGCTTACAAATGCCCCAGGGCAGATAGCCTAGTACTATACTATGAAACTATGAAACTATGTGCTAGCTCACCAAAAAGCTTCTTAAAGGTACATACACACTCTGATCTTCATCATTGGCTGATCTAATTGGTCTGTTTTGTTATGAATGCATGGCTACATTGGAAGCAGCTGTGAATCAGTGTAAGTTCTCTTCCTCTGCAAAAAAGACAATGGAAAACAGTTTCAGACCTCTCTGTCTTGTTTACAGCAGTCTGCGCTCCTGACATCAGCAGAACTAACTACCCATATAAGATTGTCAGCAGTACCTGACTACAAATTTCTCTGTGTCTGTGGTATGTCATGCGGGTGTAGATAAATTCCTATGCAAATTATGTGAGAAGGAAGGAAGAAGCTGTTGCAGAAAAGAGGAAAATCCCAGGATACAAAAAAACTCCCTTACCAGCCTAAGTAAGAAGCTGAGATCCCTCATAAAATCCACCAAAGATATTTACAAAAATAAAATTGCCAAAGATTCCAAAGACAACCACAAGGCATTCTATAGCTATGTCAAGAATCTAAATGGGAATTCTCAGATCTGCTCTGAGCTACAACAGAATGTCATTAAATATACTGATCCCAAGGATATTGCCAATATCCTGGCAGATCGATTCAGTGCAAACTTCACCCACCTCTCACCCCCTAAAGGGCCCATCTCAATACAGAAAGATTACCAAATTCCGGTAATAACACCCACATAGGTAAAAAATGCACTCTCCAAAGCTAAGAATGCAGCATCTATGGGACCAGTCATCATCCCAGACTGTGCACTACATGAACAACAAAATGAACTGGCACCTCACCTAAGTGTCATGTTTAATCATAGCCTCACCTCAGCCTTCATGCCCACTGAGTGGCGCACGGCTACAGTTATCCCACTCCACAAGGCAGGATCTACCTTGGATCCCGGGAACTACCACCCCATCACTCTGCTGAGCCTGATATGCAAGGCCATGGAACATATTACCATGGAATTTATAAACAAAGACATTGACAACCTTCAAACACTGGACCCCACGCAGTTTGGGTTCGTGAAGTGCCGATCTTGTCTTCTGAATCTGATTGACTTCTTCAAATCAGTCTCCAGAGCTCTGGACAAAGGTAAGGTGGTCCACACAGCCTATCTGGACCTCTCCAAGGCCTTCGACACCACCCCCCACTCTAGAATCATAGATAAACTTACTAAGCTGGGCATTAATCCCTATGTCACTTGATGGGTTGCCAACTGGCTTACTGATAGAACCCACACTGTAAAAGTAACTGACTCCAAATCCAGCTCCAGAGAAGTGACAAGTAGAGTACCTTGGAGTTCAGTCCTAGGACTGCTCTTGTTTGGCATCTACTTCTCTGAAGTACAGGTTCAACACTAAGGGACTCTGGCTAACAAAGTTTGCAGATGACTGCAAACTGTGAGCCATTACTGAATTCACAAATGATGTGGATATTCTACAAAAGGGCCTTACAGAAACAGATGCCTGGTGCCAGAGCCATGGGCTCAAGCTCAATGCCAAGAAATGCATAGTTATCCCCTTTGGGAAAAACATACACCCATGAATTACCACATAGGTGGCAGTACACTAAACACAGAAAGTGTGATAAGAGACTTAGGGACACAGGTGGACAGTGGTCTCAGCTTCGATAACCTCATCACCACAGCAGTCAGGAAATCCTTCTATGTGGCACACCTCATCACTAACGGCTTTTCATCCAGAAAAAAAGGAGGTCATTGTCCCACTGTACTCATCCCTCATTAGACCCATTATAGAATACAATGCCCCATTTGGTATGTACCTCTCAAGTTATCTGCAACAACTGGAAAGGCTGCATAAATACTTCACTAAAAGAATCACAGGCCTAAAGCAGATGCCCTATGCTGACCATCTAAAAAAACTCCACTTATACGTTGTTGCATATCATCTACTCAGAGGCAATCTCTGCTTAACATACAAGGCCATGTCAAACCCAGAGCTGTTGGACATGCTACACTTAAAGAAATCTCAATCCCTCAGAAACACACACTCGAGGGATCTGAACCTTGTCATCACAATGAACAAAACCTGCTGGAGGGATATGTTCCTGACCCAGAGACTCCCCAGACTCTGGAATAGACTGCCCATACATGTCAAACAGAGCGCCTCTTTGGCCCTCTTCAAAAAAACCTTGATGATTGGATGGGAGATAGGAAATTCACCCCGGGGATCATGTCATTCACCCTGCTAGATAGGGGTCCAGGGAAGTAAATACTGTGGGAAGAAATAGCCAGGGAATTGTTATGGCTAGGCTTGTATAGGCCCTAGGGCTGATAGCCTAGTACCAACCTATGAACTTATGAACCTATGAAGAAGTTAAGCTTTAAAAAAGTGGGTGGTCTTTATCTTCCTTTGATTCAAGCAAGGAAATGAAAGTTTTATAAAGTACACACAGGTTTCAAGTACCTATACAATACTGGAATCATACTGTAGGGAAAAAGTTAACCTAAGAGTTGAGTTAAACTGTAAAAGGTGGAGTTTTCCTTTAATGGCCACACTAAATTCCAGGGAGAGTGATATATAGCATTAGGAAATGAACAATAATCCAATCAGTTAGCAGATCAGCACAATACAGTTCTAATTAGGCCCCTAATCATTAAAGTAGTTTCTGTCTCACTAAAACTATTACTGACCCATAGGCCTGTTAGGTACTTTTAACAAGGCAGAGTAATCTAAAGAAACAAAATATTTACTTACAAAAAGCCAAATAATTTATTTACAACAAGCCAGAGATTAACCAAGTGCAAAACAGAGATAATCAGAAGCTAGATTTCGCACCCCTGGATTCAGGAAGCCCTACACGGAGTGTAGGAATGTCTGCCGAGCGATTTATCGAAGGTGTCCCAGGACATGCACGAGGGCTCCTACATTATTCCTGCATGGACACCACTGCTTAATGCTAATTACCTCATTTGCTGGTGAAAAATATGCAAATGAGGTGAATTAGCGATTCAGCAAGCAGGCAGATGTCCATGCAGGAATAGTGTAATCTGCAAAAATGTATTCAGTTACTAGCTGAATACATTTCTGCAAATGAGAAAAGAGAGGCATGACAGCTCAAAAGAAAGCATGTATTATACTTATTAGGTATGCCAATGGCCAAATATATGGCCATTGGCATGAAAATTTTTTTTGGTCGATCTCAGCCATTTAAGCATAGGACAGTGGCATGCAAACAGGATTGTGCCGAAAATAAAAAAAAATTGTGAAAAAGCATTTCCAGGGAAATCTGCATTTTGCCATTATAGTCAATGTCATGCAGAATAAAAACAATAGCAGGGAACACTGGTTGCTAAGGGGAAAAGCTCAGTGTGAGTGCAGTAACTATGGAATAAGGCAGTGGGGTATGCAGATGAGGGGAATATTACTGAATTACAAATTTTTGCTAAGTGTCAGACTGCACCTAAATGTGTAGGTGCTCTAATATGGCCGTATAAGCATGAGAAGTAAATGACATCAAAAGGAGGTGTGTCATGCTTGCTGTAAGCACATTGGAGCACAAATGCCCAGGTTTGCACTTAGCTAAGCACAGCTAAGCAAGGGTGTGTGTCTGAGACTGTAATGTTTTGCACTATGAAATGAAGAGCGTGTTCATAGGTTCATAGGTTGGTACTAGGCTATCGGCCCTATGGCCTATACAAGCCTAGCCATAACAATTCCCTGGCTATTTCTTCCCACAATATTTACTTCCCTGGACCTCTGTTCATGTGTTCACGTCCAGGGAGGGACATTTCTGCTAAAACATGTTTAACTTAGCTAAACGGGTTTGTGCAGCACGCACTGGGACTTAAACAAAAAAAAAAAACACAAGAAATGGTAGCACTGTGTATATGTAAGCAAGGGCATTTTTCTGAGGCTGTATAACCTTGTTTACCTTGTCTAAATGGGTGTAAATGGCATACACCAGGATTTAAACCACAAAAATAAAAAAATACAGGAAATGGCAAGTGAAAAATTAAAAAAAGGAAAATAGCAGAATAAAGGCACTCAAATACAAGTAATAGAGCTGGCAGGTGGAATGTATCATACTCAGCCAATCACACAGGCAGCATCTGCAGCACACCACTATAAACTATGTAAACACCTTTTAGTCTGTTTTTTCCCACAAACTCTACACTACCGGTGCACACAGATGGGGAAATTTTACCTGACAAAACTAACAAAATGTTAGGGACTGCTGTGGCTCTCATACATCAGTATGTGCAAGAGGCTGAAAGTGGTAAAGAGGACAATGCTGACAACTGCCCCAGACTTATTAGGAGGAGGAGAAGGGTGTTCAGGCCCAGGGTAACTTACCAGGAGCTACATGATCTGGAGATAGTAGAGTGCTACAAGGTGGACAGAGACATACTGCATCAAATTGTGGAGCTGTGACAGCCTCGCCTCACATCCAGAACAAACAGAGGAGAACCCATCCCAGTGGATACCAAGGTATGTGTAGCTCTAAGAATACTAGTTACAGGTAATTTCCAAAGACCAACTGGGGATATCATGGGGGTCTCACAGGCATTTGCGTCCAGGCTACTCCACCAGTTCCTAGATGCCATGCGACCACATGCCAAGGAGCACATTAAATTCCCCAGCACTTGTGAAGAGCTGACTGGCGATATGTGTCTCTCTCACCATGTAGCAGACTACCCAGAGGTACTGGGCACCATAGATTGCATGCACATCCACATCAAAGCACTACTTGGTGACCAGTGTAGGGTCTACATAAGCCGCAAGGGGTTCCACTCCATCAACTGCCAGGTCGTGTTTGATCTCCAGGGCATTATCATGAATGTGTGTGCTGGCTGCCCTGGAAGCTATGACAACTCCCACTTCTGGCATTCCTCACAGCTGTATCAGTGGTTTGCCAGGGGGGGCATCCCATATGGCCATTTAGTGGGGGATGTTGGCTATGCACTGGAGCCATAGATGATGACACCCATCTGAAATGCACACACACCCACACAAGAATGCCATAATGAGGAACACACACAAACCAGGATCTGTATAGAACATGTGTTTGGGATTCTCAAGTCACGGTTCCACTGCCTTGACATAGTCAGTGGAGCCTTGCAGTACTCTCCAGCCACATGTGTACACATGGTCGTAGCATGTGCCATGCTACACAATATGATCCTGTAGAAACAGCTGCAGCAGGAACAAAATGGGGACAGGCCACACAGCACCTCCCCATCATTGCCAAGGCCTTCACAGGCACAGAGGAACTCAGAGGAGGAACATTCTGCACCTTCCCCTGTAGCCAGACAGAGGCATGCCCGATATGCCCTGACCCTGGCAAAAAGTCAACACATAAAACATACACTGACACTGTAGGGCCCCAGGGACTGACCTCTCTCTCTCTCTGACTTACACACACAGTAAAATGGATGCCAAACATCACACCACCTATACCTGACCATGTATAGGCAGTGTATTTTGTGCATCCGACATAGTCAGCCTTCAAGCACCCCCCTCACAACAGCTGCAGGCACAAGGTAAGCCAGTCTCTGTACAAATTAAAATAATGGGGTGGAATTTTCTGATAGCATATCTATGGTATTGATCAAGCATGTAAGGGAATGGGGTGGCTAACTGGGATAGCAACAGACAACTGACAGCTCTGTGGGACAGCAGGATGTGTATCCCCAGTACTACCCTATTTACACCATGCAGTACCACCCTAGTCAACAAATACCACTGCAATATATATGGTGAGCCAAATAACTGGGGGGTCATAGGTCACATGCATGGATGTCAAAGTGGGCGTCCCATACCCACCACCAACCCCACACAGCAGATCAGCTGTAGACAACCATACAGAAATGCCTGGTAAAGGCCCCCACATGGTGACATCCATGCAGTAACATGTTCCTAGACTTAAGCAGCATCCAGCTGTCACCCAGAGTGATGGTGCAATAGTAACAAAAAGCAATTGTCAGTAACACCCACAATCTACCTACTGGTGCTATCCCAGTGGTGTTTCCTGCTGGCAGCCTGGGAACATATGCTCATCAGAATGCACTGCCCTGCTGCAGATGGCCTGCATCTGTCATACCTGGCTTACAGGCCTCTAGCAAATGCCTATGCCTCACCCACAGTGTCCTTTAGGGAGTATCATGGGGTCCACAACACCAACATAACATAGTCCACAACATGGAAAGAAAGGCCATGCTTCCAACTGCTAGGAGTAAACCTGCCAGCCTCCGGGAGCCAGTAATTGGGACAAATCCATGAATAATGGGGTGATGAAGGTCCAAAGAGAAGGACATTTGTGAAATACTGCTCTAATGATGTTATAAAGTTGATGGAATTATTTGTAGTAGCATTGAATGTCTGATAGGTATGAAGTCTGAAACTGCTATGTCAACTGTCTGTAATGTCTAACTTCAACCCTGAGTGACTTGCAAAACACTTTTGCTGGAAAACCACATTTGTTTGGGTAACCAACAAGATATATGAGTCATGGATGTGGACATTCTGTGATACTCCATACAGTCGACAGGCAGGGCTTGAAGTTTAAACATGGGAATGCACTCACTGCAGGCAGGCCTAACCCTGGAAGATGGTGACATGTCTGCACCCAAAGAACCCTGGGCCACAGCCATGGGGAGTAACACACCCCTCCCTGATCACTCATCCAATGCAACTTCCTGACCCCAACATGTGGCCATCCAAGCAAAATGAGATGGGCCATACATATATGTGTGACAAACACACACCTCCATGCTGGTCAAACAGTCTGGCATACACAAGACCCTCCAAGTGCAGTCAACCATTGAGGAGAGCCCAATGCAAAGTACTGGTAGATATAGGTAAATATATCTGCCCAGAACACCCCCCGCCTGCCACACATATTCTATCCCCCACAAATCTATCTGGAGTCTGCGTGTCTCCTTGATCCTGTCTGACTTATATTACCCAACTGCGGACTGGAAATCAGACCATGCCAGAAGATAAATGCACAGAGATTCCACCATTATAATATATCACCAAGGTGCTGGACCATTTCCACAGCACCAGCAGACAATTGCTTGTAGGCACACCCCTCAACAGGCTGGATAGTGCAAGAATGCATAGCATTTGGTCTATAAACCTTGTGTGTGCATCATCCATCCTGTATTCCTCTGGTAAATCACTGTAATGATCTGAGGAGGTATGTCATCATCACCCCATTATTCATGGCATATATGACAGATGTCTGCTATGACCAGCCCTGTAACCCTTGCAACACATACATTATTGTGAGAAATTGTCAGAATCCATTGTATGGTCCATTGTCTCCACATTTTGATAGGCTATCTCCAGATATCCTGCACCGACATGTTGAGAGGTATGGCCATAGCACAAAACAAACTGGACTGGAGTATGACAATCCCTGGAATGGAGTCTCACATGTACTATAGAAGGACATACTGGGCATGCTCATACACTTGGAGAAATGTCAGTAAGATCTAGGAAAAACAGGCCTTCCCCACCCAGTGCACTTTCCATTGCCCCACTTTAGCAGTCCTGAAGATGTCTATGACCATAGAAGTCACTTTTATTTATTTATTATTTATTTATTTACATTTGTTGACCGGGAGAGTCCGACTGGACACAGGTCCATTTTCAGTGGAGGCCCGGGGAGAAAAGCTCCACATTAAGTATTATTTGCATTATACAGTTAAAAACATAGCATTTAAATATATACATTAGTCTAGTTAAGGACGCAAGACAAGAAGAAAACAGATGTAAAACAGCTGTAGAACATAGTACAATTTTAAAATATGGTGACATATACTAAATATTGTTAAAATGTAGTTGAGATTCATCAGTGAACAATTGATACAATCTGTTTTTGAGGTACATAACAGCCATTAGCAGTTGTTGCTACAAGTAGTTAGTATTATGTGGTAGGTAGCTGGGAACATGAGTAGCCAAGCTTGCTATGAGTAGGTTGTTGATAGGGAGCTGAGAGAGGTAGTGGGTGGGGGGAGTGGATGGTATTAGAGGGGGGGGGGTTGCAAGGGCATATCTGGCAAGTTTTGAAGTGTGATTTTAGTAAAGATTTAAAGTGGGTTCAGAAGTTACAGAGGTAATTGAGGATGGGAGGGAGTTCCAGAGTTTGGCTATAGTGCAGGAGAATAATGCTTCTCCAGCAGAATTAATGGCTCTTGTGACCTGTAGGAAGTTTTTGTGGCTGGATCTTAGTGGTCTTGTGGTTATGTAGGGTTGGAGTAGATTCTGGAGGGATGGGACTTTTAGTGGTTGGTTTATTAGTTTGTGGGCAAGTGTGAGTTGGTACCATTGAAGGAAGTGGGGGAGCTCTAGCCAGCCCAGTTCTGCTAGTGAGAGACAGTGGTGAGTACGGTAGGAAGCCCCTGTGGTGAATTTGGTGAATTTGGTGATTTTGTTGTAGCAGGTTTTGAGCATATTTAGATCGCATTGTCTAAGGTTAGTAAATATTGGGGAGGCGTAGAGTAGGGTAGAGATAAGATGAGAATTTGCTACCGAAATTTTAGCTGCTTTGGTAAATAGTTGCTGATTTCTATATAATGCTCCTAGTTTTTTGTGCACTTTTTTAATGGTCATGGAAATGTGAATGTCAAAGTTCAGTTTATTGTCTATTTCTACTCCTAGTAATTTGGTGTGCTCTGTAGGATGGATGGTGGTGTTGTCTTTTGCGGTGATGTTAAAGTGAGAGCTGTCTAGGGTAAGTCTGGTGGGTTGGAAGATTAGTAATTTTGTTTTGTTTGGGTTGAGTATTAGTTGGGCATCGGATAACCAAGTTTCAATAGAAGAAAATGCTTCCTGTGTGACTTTATGCAGTTCTGGTAGGGAGTGGGCTGTGCAGATGATGGTTGAGTCATCTGTTTATTGCATGTGTGCCATGTGTTGTGGCTGAGGCTAGATTATTGGTGAAAATAGAGAAGAGTAGGGGTCCCAGGATAGACCCTTTGGGAACACCTATGGAGACTGGTAGTTGGGGGGATAGGTTGTCCTGCCAAACAACTGCTTGTTGGTGGTCAGATAGGTAACTCTGAAACTAGTTGATGACTGGTTGAGAGAAGGATAGGTTATTGAGAAGAGAGATGAGTTGTTTGTGTGGGACCATGTCGAAAGCTTTAGAGAGGTCTAGGAAGGTAGCTGAGGAGAGATAACCTGCATTTTTATTTTGTAGGATAGTGTTAGAGAAAGAGAGTAAGGCAGTGGTGGTGCTATGGTTAGGTCGGAAACTGTGTTGTGTGTTGGAGAGGAGGTTGTTAGCAAGGAGGTGATCTGAGACTTGAGAATGAATGCATCTCTCTAGTATTTTGGACAGTGGTGAGAGAATAGCTATGGGGCGGTAATTGATTAGATCTGTGGAAGGGCCTCTTTTGTGTAGGGGAATTATGTGTGAGACTTTCCGTAGTGTAGGAACATAACTTTCTGACAGAGATCTGTTAATCAATAGTGATACGGGGTAGGCTAGAGCGTCAGCTGCAAGTTGAATGTATTCATCTGGGAGGTTGTCTGCTGTTAATCTGGTGGCTTTAAATTTGTTAGTAGTTGTTTTATTTTGGAGGTAGGAACAGGAGAGAAAGAGAAGCTAGTTGGGAGATTATTAGTTCTAGTTGATGGTGTGGGCTTATGAGGGGGGGTTGTGTTGTCTAGCTAGTGATAGTACGGTTTGTGTGAAGTGATTGTTGAAAGAGGTAGCAATATTTTTGGAGGAGTGAGTTAAGTTAGGAGTGGGTGTACTTACTTTACCTGGGTGGAGGATGGAGTTTATTGAGGACCAGAATTGTTTGGGGTTATTGTCAAATAAATTGTTAAATCAGACTGTAAAAATCATTAGGTTTTTCAAAATGACAGTCAATAACACAGGAAGCTCAAGTTCAACAACGTTTTACTAGTGTACACCAGGAGACAAAAAACTATACAATACAAGTATAGAGTTTTGACTGACTCTATACAGGAAATAACTCTGTTTATATAGAATTTACAAACAGCTTTTTGCCCACCTTACTGACGTGGTCAGTCACAGGGCATTTACATCACTATAGTCCACAATATTCTATTCATAAGAAGCTGCTGAGGTAATGCTTTTTAAAAGTTTTCCCATGAGAATAACACAGCCTTGCGAGGCACCTGGTCAGTTACCAGATCTTCCTGTCTTCCAAGGTTTTCAGGCCTGCTCGAATACAATAGCCAGTTCATTTCTTAATATGTTCCTTTGTCTCTCTGGTAAGCAGCTGTACTTTATCGTTGATAAAGCTCACAAGGTCATCCTCCGCAGTGGAAGGAAGAAAGATATACATGTACATACATTTATTTTTCTCTAACCCAGCAGCTAATTAATGCTGAAAGACATAAGCCTGCTGAGCTGGTTACTGCCAGGGTCAGAGTTCAATCACACTGCAGCTAAGCTTCAAGCAATTACATGCAAGATCATTTCTACTGCCATATTGTAAAATAGAATTAAATGCATTACATATTATACTGTTTCTAAACTAGCACTACATATATGTTTAAGTACATATTTTTCTAACATTCTCCCTCCTTTTAATGCTTTTCATTCTATCCAAAAACATAAACAACATTATTTCATTCCCTAGCCTCTTCCTCTCAGGAACTTTCAACTAGGCAAGTCATTTGCTTTATATTTCAGGAAGAATTTCACTTGGTATTAACAGATTCAATTCCAGGTCTTGATACATAGTTTCGGTTACAGATATGTCAACAAAGTCCCTAACTAATCTTTTCATACAAGGTATCCCGCAACAGACACATGCTCCCAATATGAGCAAAACAACACAAATGGCAATCAAGATATTCATTAGGATTGAACCCCACCCCCCAAACAGATTCTGGAAAAAGTTCGTCAGTGGGTTTGGGCCTGGTTCCGTCATGGCTGACACCTGCTGTATTACCTCTAGGTGGTCGTTGATTTCATGCTTATTATCTGGTATGTACGCACAGCATTCTTCTTTGATAAGCGCGCATGTACCACCTCTCGCCGCTAGGGTGAAGTCAAGAGCCATTCGGTTTTGTAGTACAACAGTTCTCATTGCATTCAGTTCATCAGTCCCAAGTTCGAGGGCAGAAAAAGTCGCATTGCTCATTACTTCGAGAAGTTTTGACAATTTCCTCAGTTCCCAGATTGATGTAACTGCTCCATAGGCTGGGAATATTCCAGCCCAGGATATAACACTGTCACTCAAGTCCATATGAGTCAATTTTTCTTTATCTTTCATGGATGAATGATCTTTCCAACTAGGTTCGATTTTACCCACTGGATTAGTAGGTTTTTCGACTGAGTTCCCCATTCTTTGAGCTATATCTCTTACATTTCGTATTTTACCCAGAGGTAATTCTGCAGTATGTCTTATGGCTGGAACCAGATAACCCAAAAAACAACTGCCGGACCAATTCTCAGGTAACCATTTATATGCTTTTTTCCCCACAAATAAAATAACAATTTTCTACTTTAGTACTGATGCGGGTTAACTCTGAATGAAACATTTTCCTGTCTATAACAGACAACTGTTTATACAATTCAGGATTTTTCTGCACTTCTTTCAATGTTGTTTTCATTAAACTCAAATACGAATCATAATTTGTGCTACAACTAGTACTCTGATCTTTGGCTTTTATATAACATTTGTAAGACACAGTTATGTTACAATTACTCCAACCAACTTGGAGTGTATCATTTTTATAAAAACAAACAATTCCTTTTTGTGTAACAGGTAAGTACAGTGCCACTTTGTCCTGTGATCTCACAGAACCTGTATCAAAAAGTAAATTTTCCCAAGTCTCATTTATCCCCAA
The DNA here is from genome assembly GCF_019279795.1 of Protopterus annectens. Taxonomy (NCBI): domain Eukaryota; kingdom Metazoa; phylum Chordata; order Ceratodontiformes; family Protopteridae; genus Protopterus; species Protopterus annectens. Next base: position 1,687,167,200 of record NC_056732.1, on the reverse strand, counting down.
GGGGACAGCAGACATCAAAAGTCCTCCATATGCTGTAGGTATGGCAGTACAAACCCAACAATTTGAAATGTTCATAGTCTCTACATACACACGCTTCATGGCTAGGTATGTGTTAAAGTTTGGATGCCAATCTGTGGCCAGTTCATCACGTTTCACCATTTTTATCTGTGTAGTTATGTGCAGGAAGAGCCCCAGCAAAAGAAAAATCATCACAAACATGGCTAATAGGTGTATGATCAGTAGGACAGTAAACCAATGTCTTTGGGGTTGCCTTGTATTTCTATACACTCTGCCCTTGGTCATTCTGTCTCTGTGGTATATCAGCTACAAAACGTTTATTAAGCTGAAAATTCTTTACCGGCTTGCAGTGAGTCAGGTGAACCCAGGACGACCTCTCCACAACCTTTACTGCAGTAGGCGTTGCCAACAGTACCTGGTACGGACCTTCCCACTTTGGACTCGTCCAATTCTTCTTTTTGATAACTTTCAACCACATCCAGGATCCTGGAGCTAGCACTGCGTCCGGCTTTGTTTGTTCTTTATCTGAAAAAGAGTTTAACTGCAAAACAGTCTTATTGGTTAACAATCTTTTCATATAACTGGCTAATGAGCCATCGACCTCCAGCTCTGCAGGCATGAGAGCTTTCCACTGTGGCACATAATATGCCCTTCCAAATACTACTTCAAAGGGGGTCAAACCCTTCACATTTGGAACTGTTCTCATGCTCAGCAATGCTAAAGGTAAACAGCAAATCCAATTCTTCTGAGTCTCACTCATCAACTTTCTTAACTTATTTTTCAAAATCCCATTGTACCTCTCCACCAGTCCTGCTGACTGTGGGTGGTAAGCACAATGATTCTTCAAGGAAATCCCGAAGAATCTCCCAAGTTGCTGAATCGTCTGGTTGACAAAATGTGTTCCATTGTCACTATAGATTCTTTCCGGTATGCCAAATCTAGGAATTATTTCCTTTACTAGGGCCTTTGCCACTGTTGCTGCATCCGGATTCCGGGTTGGAAAAGCTTCTACCCATTTTGAAAACATGTCTATGATCACTAAACAGTATTTTTTCCCTTCACATTTATTCAGTTCTATAAAGTCCATACAAATAGTATGGAACGGGTATGGTGGTGTAGGGAAACTCCCTTGCTTCGGTTTGAATGCTCCCTGTGCATGATATTTACTACAAATATGACATGCTGCACAAAATTGTTTTGTGTAGTTTGTAAATCCGTACGTTTGGAATATTCTGTTAACTAACTGTACCATCCCCCCTGTTGAGACATGGCTCTGCCCATGGCTCAACAAAGCCGCATATCTAAATAAATTAGACGGTAATATTGGCTTTTTCTCTTTGGAGATGTACAGTCCGTTTTCAAGGATTGCTCCTTGTCTCACCCACTTCTGTTTTTCTGCTATCGTAGTTAATGTCTGCATTGTTTTTAACATTTCTAAATCTAAAATCTCAGAAGGTTGTAATTCCTCATTTAAAAATAAAGTTTCTGAGTCTGAGGCTGCTTGCTTTGCAGCTGCATCAGCTCGTGCATTACCTTTCGAAACTTTATCCTGTTGTTTTGTATGAGCTATACATTTACAAATAGCTACTTTAGTAGGTAACTGAATGGAATCTAATAAATTCAAAATTAATTGCGCATGATTAATCGGTTTACCAGTGGATGTTATCATTCCCCTATTCTTCCACTGCTGCGCAAAAACATGCACGGTAGAGAAAGCATACTGACTATCAGTATATATGTTCACACACTTGTCTTTCGCTAGAGTGCAAGCACGTGTTAAAGCTATCAATTCTGCTGCTTGAGCAGACAGGTTATGCTGCAGGGGTTGGGCTTCTACAATCTCAACATCCATAACTACTGCATAACCTACTAGATTCTTTCCTGTAGGACCCTTTCTACATGACCCGTCCACATAAAATGTCACCTCTGCATCATCTAAGGGTATATCAGTAAGATCCTGTCTGGGCAAAGTTATTTGCTCCATTTCCTGTAGGCAACTGTGTGGTGTGCCATCCACAGGAGTCGGAAGTAACGTTGATGGATTTAATGTTGTACAGCGTTCAATCATCATGTGAGGCTGACTCAGCAATATGGTCATACAAGAAAGATGTCTAGCAGGGGACAAAAATGCTACCTTCTCCTGCAGCAAAATTATCGCGACTGCATGAGGCACTCTCAAAGTGAGAGGGTGGAATAACACCATTGAGGCCGAAGCCTGTACTGCCATAGCAGCTGCGACAACTGCCTGTACACAATGTGGCAAGGACCGTGCCACTGGGTCCAACTGCGATGAATAGTAAGCTATGGGGCGTTGCTTACTTCCATGCTGTTGCGTCAAAACTGACGTCATGTATCCCTGCTTACAATCTACAGTCTGAAAAAATCTCTTATGATAATTCGGAAGTCCTAAAACTAGTGACAAAGCTATCAATTGTTTCAGCCTGCAGAAAGCTGTTTCTGCTGCTGGAGTCCAATGTAGTATATCTTGTGCCACCATTGGTGTTTTAAATATTAAATTAGCCAATGGAGCCAATTCCAAAGCATAATTTGGTATCCAACTTCGACAAAAATTAGTCGTCCCCAGGAAGGACATCATTTCCTTCTTGGTAGTCGGCTTGGGTGCTTGTAAAATTGCTGCCTTCCTATCTTCATCTAATGTTCTACCCTCCTTGGATATCACATATCCCAGGTACTTGACCTGTGTTCTCCAAAGTTGCAATTTATGCTTGTTTACTTTATGTCCCTGTTCTGCTAAAAATTTCAATAATGCTATTGTATCTTCCCTACATTGCTGCTGGGTAGGAGCTGCAAGCAGGATGTCATCCACATAAAGTAAAACTTGACTGCCCCCTGGTGGAGTAAACCCCGCCAGGTTGCTAGCCATCTCCTGTGCAAATATTGTTGGACTTTCACAGTATCCCTGCGGTAGTCGAGTATAGGTGTATCTTTTACCCTGAAATGTAAAAGCAAACCAATACTGACTATCTGGATGTATAGGTATTGAAAAGAAAGCATTGCTTATATCTACCACAGTAAAATACTTCTGTTGTGGTTTTAAATCATTCAATAAAGTGTGTGGGTCTGGCACCGTAGGTGCCCTAGGTATTATTGCATCATTTACAGCTTGTAAATCCTGTACCATCCGCCATTCCCCGTTTGCTTTTTTAACAGGAAATAGAGGGGTATTACATGGTGAATCTAAAGATTCTACCAGTATTTCTTCCTTGAGTAATGCCGCTATTATAGGCTTGATTCCCTGCTCTGCATCCTTCCTCAAAGGGTATTGTTTCTTCTGTGGTCTAAATGCTGATTTCGGTGTAATGGTTACTGGACCTGCTGTCCGAATAAGCCCTACATCTGATTTCCCTGTTGACCAAAGAATATTTGGTATATCACGCAAGGCTTTCTCTTCTTCTTCTAACAAGAACGCCAATCAGCTGCCCTCACTCTGCTGTAAATGTACAGCTGGGCGTGCTTGCGTTAACCAATTTAATTTTTCTTTTTGTATTCCCTGTTCTGACAATTCTAAGTTGGTTTGTTTTTCCCATGTTGTCACTTTTTCACCCAGATCCTCCCATCTGACATTTTTGTTTGGTTAAACTGACATGCAGTAGCCTGTTGGATTTATATAATCCCATGAACTCCTGAGGTAATGAACAACTCACCACACTATTACCCTCAGAATCCCAATACAAGGTACGTAACATTAATCTGTTGGCAGGATTTTTGAACAATTCTTGCTCATATTCCCTATCAGGTCCCGGTGTGCTACAGTAGTATAGAGTACAATGTAACAAATGCTGCTGATCAGTGTCAAGGGAGGGAACTCTACTGATGGCTACGTTCATCAGTTCTTTGGTTACTGCCCCTGGACCAGTCGTGACTAGGTCCTGGCTGTACCAATAATAAGTTTCACCCTCCGATCGCACCACAAAAGCATCCATTTGCCTTTGTGCCTCCATACCCTTCGTGGTAGGAACTACCGCTATGCCAAAAAGCTGCATAAGGTCTCTCCCCAGTAAATTTACTGGACATTTCACAGAAAGTACTATTTTACTTCTCTGGGTCATACCTGAAACAGGGTCAGTTATTGCTATATCATGGGAAAGTGGTTCCCTGTATAGCTGCCCGTTTGCTGCTTTCACTAATATATAGTCAGGTGATTCAGAGTGTTCCGGTAACTTTGAAGGGTGTATCAAAGTTCGTGATGCTCCTGAATCGCACAAAAATTTCACTTCCCTCCCTTCCACCAGAAGTGTAACTTCCGGTTTTGTGTCCGCCAAATAAAGCTCCAAGCTCAACAATGCTAAATCTAAAATTTTATTTCCATTTTCATCTTCTACATCTGTTTGCACTTCCCCTATTCCCTCTATTGCATTTACATTTTTTCCCTGCCCACTAGTCTCTCCTGATGACTGTTGAATGCTGTGACTGTCATATAGTCAATCCTCATCACTTTTATCCTTTTCCCCCGTAGATGATTTTTTATTCAACTTGCAATCCCTTGCTAAATGTCCCCTCTTCCTGCAGTTAAAGCACTCACCCTTTCTCTTTCTCTCCTCAACAACCTCTGAGTCTCTGTCAGAGCGTTTATTGCCCTGAGAGTTTCTCTTACCCTTTTTACCCGACTGTACGACGAAGACTTCTGCTCCATCTTCAGCTGTGAAGACCTGCGTCTTCTTTTTCTTTTTACTGTTAAAATGTCTTTCAGCATGCCTAGCATACTCCAGTAAGGCTTGTAGCCTACTCGTTCGATGATCTATCATATGCTTTGTAATAAAGCTACTGATAGGGGCAATGCATCCTTTTAAAAATGCATTTTTCAATTGTTGTTCATATGAGCTATCATCTTTCTGATTTTCAGGAATAGGCATTCCACTATGGTTATTGAAACATTGTAATAATCTACCATAGTATCCATCTACAGTTTCATTATCTTGTTGTATGCACTGATTAATACAGGTCCAGTCTGCCCTAGGTTTCCATTTTTCAGTAATTCGATCCGTAAGACCCTTCAACCTAGTGTCTAATTCTGCGTCACTATGTAGGAGTGGTCTAAGTTGCGCGTCACGAGCATTCCAGGCACCACAAACCATGTGCCAGTCTGGACCTATAATTTGTCTAATCACCTTCTCTACTTCTTCCCCATTTAAGTGGTAACTCAATCGCATACCTTGTAAATCTTGTATAAACTTTTCGTGATTAATTTTTGGATGGGGAATTCCCTCTGTGGCTTTCCGGATATCTTCCGGTGTCCATGGTCTATATACTAGGAGAGTTGGGTCCTGGCCTTCCTGTCCTGCCTGAGGGTTCGGTACTTCAATTAATGGACAGATTTCCTCACTCTCTTCTAGTGAATCTCTTCTTAGTTGAGTGTCCCTAAGTGTTTTACGTGTTCGGGATCTAGTTTTAATAGGTTCTCTTACAAATGGTTGTACTAATGCCCCTAATGCTGCAGGATAACGTGGGGGGAGGGGGCCAGCCTGCCCACCCACTTCATATCCTGGATAAAGTATTGGAGGGGGTGGAGGGGGAGGGGCCGTCGCTACTACTGTATTATTATCTTCTTTGTCTAAGAATAATGTTTTCGCATTTTTAATCTTTTGTTCCCTTTGGTTCACTTCCTCAATCCACCTATGTGCTTGAGGAATACCCAACCGTCGTTGTTTTTTTGCCTGACCTTCTGCGTCAGATTTTAGCTGTTTCAAAAGTTTTACTAACAAAATTTTGTCTAATTTACCATCAAATTCATATTTATTAACCCATTTTGCAAAATATCTCACATTATCTGCTCTTTGCAATTGCATATACTTCGCGTCATCCGTCAGAGGCGGATCTCGCGATCTCTTAGTGCACTGATTTCCCATGTCTTAAAAAGACTGTTACGTAACCCTTCTTCTGTACCATGTGGTATCTTCTTCCCCGTATCCACAGTAGTGTCTAGAATGACTGTTTACTTTGCTCTGTTTTCTCCCTGATCTATGACCAAATATACAGTACTTCAATTCGTTCTCGACCTGCTATCACAAATCTTAACAACAGTACAGTGTAACCTGGTCCCTGATCTAAAACAAAGACAAAGAGGGAAATTCTTCTTACCTGAGCCTCCCGTTTATGACTGCACGTTTTCTTCTTGGGATCCAGTTTTCCGCTTTTCAGCCACAGATCAGAAAGTGGACAGCCTCTTTACACACAACAATTCAGTCGGAAGTCTTTTCACTCAAGAAGAACCATTTTGGAAACTTCTCCTGCACAGATTTATTACCACCCATACACTCTGACCTGTAGCTTACCAAGGGAATTCCGGCTAAGAAGGACCAAAATGTCAAATAAATTGTTAAATCAGACTGTAAAAATCATTAGGTTTTTCAAAATGACAGTCAATAACAGAGGAAGCTCAAGTTCAACAATGTTTTACTAGTGTACACCAGGAGACAAAAAACTATACAATACAAGTATAGAGTTTTGACTGACTCTATACAGGAAATAACTCTGTTTATATAGAATTTACAAACAGCTTTTTGCCCACCTTACTGACGTGGGCATTTACATCACTATAGTCCACAATATTCTATTCATAAGAAGCTGCTGAGGTAATGCTTTTTAAAAGTTTTCCCATGAGAATAACACAGCCTTGCGAGGCACCTGGTCAGTTACCAGATCTTCCTGTCTTCCAAGGTTTTCAGGCCTGCTCGAATACAATAGCCAGTTCATTTCTTAATATGTTCCTTTGTCTCTCTGGTAAGCAGCTGTACTTTATCGTTGATAAAGCTCACAAGGCCATCCTCCGCAGTGGAAGGAAGAAAGATATACATGTACATACATTTATTTTTCTCTAACCCAGCAGCTAATTAATGCTGAAAGACATAAGCCTGCTGAGCTGGTTACTGCCAGGGTCAGAGTTCAATCACACTGCAGCTAAGCTTCAAGCAATTACATGCAAGATCATTTCTACTGCCATATTGTAAAATAGAATTAAATGCATTACATATTATACTGTTTCTAAACTAGCACTACATATATGTTTAAGTACATATTTTTCTAACAGTTATGCTGGAAGGAGGTAAGGGCAGACTGGTAGTATTGGATTTTGTCCTGTTTTATAAACTTTTTGGTTCTATTGCATAGTTCTAGGAATTTTTGTCTAGTAGAGGGGGTTTTGGTTTTGTGCCAGTTGACCAACGCTTTATCCCTGCTTTTCATTTCAGACTTTGTGTTTTTTTGTAGCCATGGGAATTGTTGGGCTCTATTTCGGGAACGTCTTATGGTAATTAAGGATGCTTAGGAATGTTTTATTAAAGTAGTCAACTGTGTCATCTAGTTTGAGGTATTTTAGAGGTTGCCAGTTACAGTCTTTTAGGGATGAGCTGAATGAAAGAGGGTTGAAGCTAGTGTATTTGACGGTAGATGATGGTTTTTGCTTTATAAAGGTGTTTTCTTAGTAAGAAGGTTGGGGAGTGATCACTGAGGCTGTCAGATAAGCAGCCTGCTATATATGACTGGGGGCTCTTATTGACTAGTATCCAATCAAGGGTAGTGTGTTTGTTGGAGTTATTTATTCTAGTAGGTGACTGAACTAGTTGGGTGAAGCCATGAAGATTTACATGATGGGTTGGGTGGTTGCTAAAGCAGGATTGCCAGTCAGTGTTGAAGTCTCCTAGAATTAAAGCTTCTTGGGGTAGGTGGTGGGTAGTCCAGCTGAGGAGGTTTTCAAGTGGAGGGATGTTGTGGCCAGGTGGGAAGTAGCACCCTATTATGTTTAGGGTTTTATTTTGGTTTATTTTAAGGTTGGTATATATTATTTCTTCCTTACCTATTTGGGGAGCTGCTAACTTTAAGATCTGGATGTCTAGATGCCGCTTAAATATTATAGCTATACCACCTCCTTTTTTGTTTAGTCGGTCTACTCTTAGTATATTGTAACCAGTAGGAAGGATTTGCTCATTAGTAATGTGTGGTTTTAACCATGTTTCTGTAAGGATCACTACATCAGGGGAGCAGAAGTCTATGGTGGCATGGAATTTATGCACCTTGTTGCATATACTTCTAATATTAAGGCTTATCAGAAGGAGGTCGGTTGGCTTTCTATTGGCTGTGATTTGGGAGATGTGGTTTGTAGACTGATTATGAGGGGAGGGGTTGGAGATAGAGGGACCAGGATTAGGATGGATGTCTCCACTGAGTTCTAGGTTGGATATGGATGAGATTATTAGTTTTATCAATTTCTGTATATGCTTGCTTATAAGGGAAGTTTTTTGATTGTGTTCTGTGGGCAATATGTATGGTAGTAGGATTATGTTAGGTTGTGGGGTTGTTTTTAGTTTAGGTATTGTGGTCTGTAGTCTATATAGAGGGTGTATTGGGAAGGTTGTTGACCTGATGAGATAGTAGTAGAGTAGAGGTGGGATATGAGTGGTGGTGTGTGTGGTGGTACAGTGGTAGTGGTTGAGTGCAGGAATGGTGGAGGTTTGGTAAGATGTGATGTATGCAAGGAGTGTGCATGCAGTGAGTATAGGTATGGTGTGCTTGTACATATTAGCTGAGTAGGAGGGATAGTAGTGAGAAGTTGTAGGAGGAAGTATATGTGTGATGATGTTATAGATTGAAGGGTGGGAGGGGTTACTGTTTGCAATAAAGGTAAGACCACTGGGGGTGGGTGGGAATTGGGGGAAGGGAGAGGAGTGTAGTGGGCAACAGATGAAGGAAGACTATCAGTAGATTTATAGGTTATAATGAAAAGGACTGGCCCTGATTAGGCTGCGGTTGTTCTTGTGGGGAGGGGAGGATCAGAAAAGACCAGAAAAGTGGTGGATAGCAATAGTATGATGAAAAGGGCTGGCCCTGATTTCACAGATATGCAAGTCTACAGAAATAATAAGAAAAGGCAGTAGGTACTCTGACTTGCTTGTTTTGCATACCTGTCTTATTGAAATAAAATAAGCCAATTTTACGAAGGAGTTATGTGGAAATTAGGAAGACAAGAATTTATAAGAGAAAAGGTTTAGTAGAAGTAGAGAAACAGCAGAGCATACAAATAGTATAGCATCTAAAGCAAGATTGCAGTTAGAAGTACAGAATGGGGGTACTTTGGACTTACTTATTTTGCATACCTTTCTTTTGAAATAAAATAAAAACTTGTAACCAGGAGTATGTGGGATTTAGAAAGACCACAAGTTATAGAAGAAAGGGTTTAGTAATACTAGGAAAAACAGCAGGGCTTTCAAATAGTTGAAACAGCTTGCAAAGGGAGACTGCTGTTAGGAAGTACAGTATGGGGAGGGGCAAACTAATGTCCGTGATGGAGTGCTTTACTTAAAAATAGAAATTAAACAAGGGCTAGCAATTAATTTTGTGTGGAGGATAAAACATACTTTTTTGTATATTTTGAAACTAACACTCATTCCAAGGTTGCCTGGTTTTGTTAAAGAGCACTGCAGGCCAATAGATCGAACTTGGCTTGGTGGGGATCCAGGGAGAGTAGAATTAAAAGGAGAAGCTGGGAAGAAAAGTAATCAATATTAATACAAAATACAGCAACTGTTAAGAAAAAAACACTTTTGTTAGGCCCAACCCCATAAACTCTGTGGCACGTGCGATAACTGCATAAAACTATAGTACAAATAACTAGTTAGGAAGGAGTTCTAATCTCAGTCCTGGCAAATGTAAAAGTGTGTGTGTGTGTGTGTGTGTGTGTGTGTGTGTGTGTGTGTTTATAACTAAAAGCTTTTTAGTCCATTCAAACCCAGTACACTTCCCCTTTTCCCTACTTTAGCAGTCCTGCAGATATCAGTCATCTTAGAAGTGCCTTCTGTAAGGCCTCAGCCCCATAAACTCTGTGGTGTGTTTGATAACTGCATAACATGATAATACAAATAACTAGTTAGGTAGGAGTTCTACTCTCAGTCCTAGTAAATGTGAAAGTGTGTGTGTTCACCACTAAAAGCTTTTGGGTCTATTCAAAACCAATACACCTCCCTTTCCCTACTTTAGCAGTCCTGCAGATATCAGTCATCTTAGAAGTGCTTTCCATCATGCCTCAGTCCCATAAGCTCTGTAGCGCATACAATAATTGCCTAACATGTTAGCACAAATAACTAGTTAGGTAGGAGTTCTAATCTCAGTCCTAGCAAATGTAAACGTGCGTGTGTGTGTGTGTGTGTGTGTGTGTGTGTGTGTGTGTGTGTGTGTGTGTGTGTGTGTGTGTGTGTGTGTGCGTGCGTTCACAACTAAAAGCATTTTGGGTCCATTCAAACTCAGTACACTTCCCCTTTCCCTTCTCTTTCCCTACTTTAGCAGTCCTGCAGATATCAGTCATCTTAGAAATGCCTTCCATCAAGTCTCAGGCTCATAAGCTTTGTGGTGCATGAGATAACTGCTTATAACTAGTTGGATAGGAGTTCTAATCTCAGTCCTGGTAAATGTAGAAATGTGTGTGTAAGACTGAGGGAGTTGTGTGTTTGTTTATAGGTGAAACAGTTTTAGGCCATTCCCACCCACAACATTTCACAGTGCCCCACCATATCAGTCCAGATGACATCAGTCCCTTATCAGCAACCTTGGCCAGCTGTCAGTCCTGTAAGCTCCGTAGTGTGTGTGTGATAAATGCTTAACACTCTAGTACAAATGACTAGTTTGAGAGGGGTTCTACTCTTGTATCTGGCAAATGTGTGTAAGTAGAAGTATTTTGATATGCTTCCCAACCACTGTTCTACTTTATCAGTCCTGCCAATGTTATTCCCCATATCAGCACCTTTGGACAACTTTCTACCCAGTAAGCTCTGTACCAGGTGTGGTAACTGCATAGCACTGTAATATAATTTACTAGTTAGGTAGGGGTTCTACTCTCACATCTGGCAAGTGTGTGTGTGTGTGTGTGTGTGTGTGTGTGTGTGTGTGTGTGTGTGTGTGTGTGTGTGTGTGTGTGTGTTTGTAGAATAAAAAGTATTTTGATAGGTTAAGCACCCACTGCACTACTTTGTCAGTCCTGCTGATGTCATTCCCTTTATAGGTTCACAAGTGTGTAGTAGGTAATGGCCCAGGAGCCTTAACAAGCCTAGCACAATAGAAGGGCCCTGCCATGTTGCCACTCGATGTTATGTCCCAGTGCCTGTATCAAGTATAGCCACTGCAGTAATCCCTTGGTAGAACTATTATCCATCCACTCATCAAGATTTCTCTGGAACAAGGTCAGCTAGTTGCTCTGCATGACATGTATGGGAACTGTATTCCAGGGCATGTGCAGTCTCTTGGTGAGGGACCTGTCCCACCAGCATGTTGTGGTGATTGTGGTACTGAGGTAGAGGTCTCTACAGTGTATGGTGTGGATGGATTTATATGTAGCATTTCTAAATCAGCTGGGTCAAACATGGCTTTGTAAGTTAAGCACAGATAGCTGCTAATTAGGTGATATGACACAGAGAATAGTTTGGGTCTGCTGAGGCTGTCTGTGTAGGATGTGTGTTTAATGCCTAGGAACCCCTTTGTCAGGTGCTTCTGTGGCTTCTCCAGCTGTAGAAGGTGTCTAGTGAGGTACATGGCAAAGGGGACATAATACTTGGGGAGTGGTCTAATGAGGGAATAGTAGACAGAGATCATTACCTCTGTCTTCCTGGATGCAAAACCCTTTGTAATGCAATGTGACATATAGAAGGACTTCCTGACCACAGTGGAAATGCTGTGCTTGAAGGAGAAGTTGTCAACCTGTGTCCCCAGTTCAATTATAATGTTTAGAGTGTTCATTGGGCTCCCATTCTTGTAAAACTTACTAGAAACTGAGTGTTTTACCAAAGGGGATGATGAAGCATTTCATGGTGTTAAGCTTCTGGTCATGGTTTCCATACCACTCATTGGTCTCAGTGAGGTCTTTCTGCAGGATGTCTGCATCACTTGTGGAGTTCATGATAGCTCCCACCTTGCAGTCCTCTGCGAACTTGGTCAGCCAGAGTTCCTCTGTGTTGGGCTGGACTCCTGAGAAGTAGATGCTGGACAGGTCACTATCTAGTACTGATCCCTGTGGGACCCCACTCGTGTCTGCTTGCCAGTCTAACTAGGAGTTTTCCTCTGTCACACTGTGTGTTCTGTGAACCAGTTTAGAAACTACCCACTGCTATAGGGATGGATGTCTAGTTTATTGGGTTTACCAATAATTCCTGACTGAGGAATGGTATCAGAAGCTGCCTTACTGTCATACACAGCCCTGGTGACTCACTCAAAGACTTCAACCAGATTGAGCAGGCATGATTTATTATTTATTTTATTTTACATTTGTTTACCGGGTTGGTCCAACTGGATACATATCCATTTTCAGCAGAGGCCCGGGGAGAAAAGCTCCACAATAAAAGCAACACATTGAACTTACATACAGATAAATTCTTATTAACATAATAGGAAGAGACACAAATTAAACATACAATTTAATGATCTGTCATGCACAAAGCCAAACTGTGTGGGGCCCAGAGTTAGGAGATCACCCATATCTTGGTCAATCAGGCCCCTGATGAAGTGCCCATACCCATACATAGTAGACTTGTCAGGCTAAGGGCCCTATAATCTATAGGGTCTGTAGATGCTACCCCCTTAATGGTGAGGGATGACTGTAGCAGTGTGCCATTTTGGAAGAACAAAGCCTGAGGTGAGGCGGTGACTGACTAGAGCACACAGATGTGGTGCCAGGTCTCCTTGTATGTCATGTAGAACACAGCCACTGATATGTTGAGGTCCCATGGAAGCTGTATCTTTGCCTGTGGACAATGCAGATCTAAACTAGCCTGCAGTAATGCTGGGTGCCTGGCATTCATCTGCCATTGTGATTGTCCCTTCGGGGGGAGAGAGGGGTAAAGCTGGCACTGACTGTGTTGGCAAGACGGTGGCCAATATCTGTTGTGTCAAGATAGGAATCAGCATTGTGCAGTAACTCACAGCACTTGTAGTTATTGCTGTGGAGGTTGTTGATATAACTATCAAAGGCTTTTGTGATTGTTGTCAGTGTCTGCTGCAAGTCTGTCTTCATAGTTGCCTGTTGGTGATTCCATGAGGGAACCCAAGTTGTGTTTGAGGCTAATAAGGGGGTTCACCAGTCTTGGGACACCACCATTTTCTGCGGCAGTGTCCTTCTTCTGTTGTACACTTTAGTAATGGCAGGGGGACCATCACAATGGCTTCCAGTGTTTGGAGTACAGTGTCTGTGTTCTGTTGGCTATGGCTATTACCATGCATCCATGTACATATTTGTGCAGTACATATGTGTATGATGTGACAGTCATGCAGCTGTTTCCCATTGGCATGGATGCAGTGAAGTCATCCACCCCTGTTTTTATGACTGCAATGTCAGCATTGGAGAGGCTTTGCAAGGTGGTTACCTTTGTTGGGGTGTGGGTGAGATGTTGAGCTCCATGTTGATTACATCATGTTTGGATCTGACCAGGTAGGGACTGCCACCTGTGGTCAAGCAACAGTCTCATATGTAAGTAATCAATACAGGTCAAGGTTGTTGCATCCTCTACTGAGGGTCATTATGAGCTGGTCCAGGCCATTTGAACTGATGAATTTCATGAAGCGTTGGCCAGTGTACTGGTGCTTGACTACTTTCCCCAGGTGATGGAGGGGTAGTTGCAGTCTACTACTATGTCAGTCTTGGTTTGGACCTTTACAAATGCCAGGGTGTTGAGGAATGTGCATTGACAGTTGAGAGACATAGCTGGAGGCTGTTAGCAGGCTATGGTGTGGATTGCACTATTCCTCAAAGTCAATTTTACAGGAAGTACCTCCGATGCATTATGCTGTGATACTAGTCTGGAGCTGTGCATATCCATTATGGATATAGAGACAACACCATCTGTGGAGGTGTGGTCCATGATTTGGTGCTGACAGCTGTGGAATGTGTCATAGCCTGTTAGTGCAGGGCTGCTGTCTGCTGCTGTGAACCACTTCTCTGTTACAGCACAACTGTCAATGTTCTCCACTCTGAAGAGTGCTTTGAGTGACTGCATCTTGACAGATGTCTACTGTTGAGCAGTATTACCCTCAGATTGCATACATGTCTGGCTGTTATGGTGGTTATTTGATTTGGAACACTGCCTAATCAGGCACTATAGGGGTGGCAAGACACTTACCCTGTATCTGGAAACCCAGGACTGACAGATTTACGACATCTCTGGCAAGGCATTGAGGTCTGTCAATCATGTTATCTCAAGCAGAGAGATACTGGATCTCATGAGAATGACACACAACATGTAAGCCAATGTTGCAGTCAATTATCCTTTGATAGTACTGCAGCATCATTCTGGGTGATAGCAGTATACTGCTCAGGGCTATTGTCACACCTGGTTGGACCACATAATCTGAGTGTTCGACCATATCTCTTGTCATGTAGCCCAGGGAGGTTTGCCTCAGGTAATTCACACCCACATGGATGATGATAGAGTGATACTTGTAGCTGTTGTGGAGTGGCCTGACTGAGTGTGTCATGTGTTGGATGCTGGCATCTGATAGACAGTTGGCTGTTACCTCCTCCATGATCAACATAGTGAGTGGGACATCTGTGTGCCTCAGTACTGAGTCACCCATGATCACTGTATTATGCAAGGTGGTCATCCTTAAGACCTTAGTTTGAGGGGCACACTGTGTAGGTGACATATGTGTCCTTTGGCATGTGATGTATCATGGTGTCTGAGTGGGTGTCTGTCTTGCTGGTCTGTGCTGTTTTTGTAAATGTCAATTGAGTGCCTCTGTGAAAGTGGGTGCATGGCTTTTCAGTGTATGTCAGGGCTGCCATAGTGGGTGTTGTGGTGAGCTATGTGATCCACATGGTGTGGTGCAGGTGTTGATCTTATCCTCTTGACCAGCTAGTCCAGTCTTTGCTGAAGAGTGCATATTTCCACATTTGGTGATATAGTGGTAACTCTCACTGGTCTGAGTGTTTGTAGTTTAAAGGAAAGGGTTGTCTGTGTACATGTGGCAGTTGTAACAGTGCCTCAGAATGGACAAGTGCACCAGGTTAATGGGTGAAAGCACAGAAAACTGCACTTCAGTCATGCCAGAAGGGGTGGTCATAAATAGTAAGTACTGGGGCTAATTCCGTGATGAACGAGTACTGATGATGGCTTCCAGGTGTGATACACTTATTGATACAATAACCTGTTGAAGTGCAAAGCTATAATGCTATTTGAAGTGCAAGACAAAAAGAACTAGCAATATGTACTATAGAAACTGAAGGCAGACTTCCTTCCACCTGTAATTCTTTACCTCAGCTGTGCAGTTATTAGCACCTTTGGCCAGTTGCAAGCCCAGTAAGTTCTGTAGCATGTGCAGTAACTACATAACACTATAGTAGGCATAACTAGGTAGGCAGAGGTTCTCATCCCAATACTGGCATCTCTGTGTGTGTGAGAGAAAATCATGTATTGTGTGGGTTATACCATTTTTGACTTGTGTACCACCCTTTGCACTTCCCCTCACTTGAATTTAGAAGGCCTGTTGATGTCTTTCACCTTAGAAGTACCTTTAGAGTAAATTAAATTGTACAAGCTCCATGGTGTGTCTGACAACTGTGAAACACTATAGTAGACATAACTAGATAGGCAGGAGTACTTATCCCAATACTGGCATCTGTGTGTGTGTGTGTGTGTGTGTGTGTGTGTGTGTGTGTGTGTGTGTGTGTGTGTGTGTGTGTGTGTGTGTGTGTGTGAAAGAGAATCATGTACTTGGTGAGTTAAACCATTTTTGACTTGTGTACCACCCTTTACACTTCCCCCTCACTCCAATTTAGGAGGCCTGTTGATGTAATTCACCTTAAAAGTACCTTTGGACTAGGTGAGATTGTATAAGCTCTGTGGCACATCTAATAACTGCATAACACTATAGTAAAAATGACTAGATAAACAGGAGTTCTGATACCAATAGTGGCAAGTGTGTGTGTGTCATATTTGTGTGGCTGATACCATTTTGATGTGTGTATCATACATGGCAGGTGACCGCCTCCTAATACCATTACTTTATATAGTGTGGTAATGGCATCTGCCTCACATGGAGCATGTGAAACCATTTTACAAGCTATACCAGTCCTCTGTACAGATGTGTCTGGAACATCCAGATGTTTGGAACCCATTAGTGTTCTGTCTGCCTTAACAATGCCCATGTATGTGATATAGTTGCCAAGTAGGCCACAGTGAGTGTACTGACACATATGGCAGCATCAGGTATCATACCTGACTGAAACAGCATACTGACACAATGTCTGCTACCCTCACACTTGTCCACGCTTGTAGGTTCAATACGTGAGTCCAGATGCTTGGTTTTACAAGTGAATTGTTCATGTCATGGGTCACATTAAAGGTTGGGAAAAGTGTGGAGTGACATATTGTGGTCTCAATCAGTATATTTCAGAAACAAATGGCATCTTAACAGGTGTGTGTATACATTTTATATCCACTGTATAGCAGTAATGTTTCACACATGTCCCTCCCTTAGTCTGTTTGTCCAGCACATTTTGTTGGTGTCCGTCCAGACATCTTGCACTGACAAGATATGAGGTATGCTACAAGAATGTTACATTCTCTTCAGATATGTCCCTGTGGTGACCACTGTGATGCAATGCAATTAACCCCACCACAAGTGAACTTGCACATAAAGCAATATTGCTATTAGTCATAGGTGTGTGCATGGTAACTTGCATGCCCTCCACATTCCTGGGGTATTGCCAAAGCACAACTGAACAATTCCATACCCACCAGCATCAGGCTACTGTCCCATATGCAGACCAGAGTGACCTATGTAGCTGTGGGAGAGAAGTATTGTCAGCAAACTCACATATGCCCTTGGAAAAGGATGGATGCAGCATGTCTGCACATTTACAGTACAACACCTAATACTATACAACTTGCTGTCCTTCACCACAGATTTGCACTTTTGTGCATTAGAAATCCTCATCCACAACTGCAATCAGACCTGGCACATGCATGTAGATATGGTACAGATACAAGTATGTCTCATACAGTAGTCTACTAATCCCCACTAGGACCATACCTGCATGATCCTTGTCCATTGTGTGTGTGCCACCCACTCCCAGCAAGTGGAGCTTTGTACCCTGATGTTGTACTGTGATGGGTGGCCCAAGTTTGGCAAGAAGCTCCTCATTTAGTGTCAGTGAGGGCTGCATGGCTGGGCTCCCACCTGTGGTTGTGGGGACCTGGCCACAGCAGCAGCCCTTTGCCAGGCATGGAGTATGAGGTTGGTGGCATGATGCCACACCTGCTCATATGTATGTGTGTGCAGGCCCACCTAATTTACCCTGTGGACAGGGTCATCCCACAGAGTGGTCCTCTCCTGCAGATGTTGCTGGCTCCGGCCCAACAGTACTGTGTGGTTCTGTATTATGGCTTCCATTGTCAGGTTGCATTCCACTGGTGAAAAGGTCTTCCACCAGTGATGTGACATTGCACCTGGTAGACACTGACAGGGAAACACATCACAGGACCCCATACATTTGGCAACAGTATCTCCAGTACCTGCACATCTACCTTGAATACCAGTAGCCAACACTCACAACCATATCAGTAGCCATCACTCACATCCACAGCATACCCCTGTAATCTATCAGCACAGTATCTGGTTGCATTGCAGTCCTGGCCCTGTTGAGTCAGAGTGAGGTCATGTTGTTTGCATAATCTGTCATTCCTCATTCAGGTCTGTGTAAACGGATGACATTAGCCATCTTCCATGCAGATGGTGTGTGGATGGGGCTGCGGCTTGGTGTGACTACAGTGTGTAATGCAGCTGGGAGCAAATGCCTGAGGTCATGTAGGATGCAGACATGAATGTTATGACATACCATGGATACTTATATTTGTAGCCTTTCAGTAGGCAATATGTACCTGCTCACTGGTGATGAGGTGAGGGGTGTGGGTGCAGTACATATCCACCTATAGTGATGCTGAGCAAGTGGGGATGTTTGCCCTAACCCTATCTGCATCAGGTTGCCTGTAGCTATGTTGTGTGTGTATGTGATCTGATCGGCCACCATTACAGGTTGGGTTGTTATGTTGCCTCCAAGATTGCAGACATATGGGAAGATGGCCTTGTGATTGTCTCTGGTGGATGTCTCCAATTTGCATTCATAGTTGTCCTTACAATAATCCATCTGTGACCCTATATGCCTGTTCAGACAATGGCTGGCTTGATGCCATGTCATTTCCTGCCCCTACTTTGCCCTGTTCAACCACTATATGGACCAAGTCTGTGGTTTGTGTAATGCTGCTGTCCATCCAATGGGATTACTCTACATTGGTGGAGGCAGGTATGAGGTATTGCTGAGTCCGTACTGCCATGTATGTTTTTAATCAGTTGTTTGTACTGGGCGTGGCCACAAAATCATAACACAGTTGGACATCTCTCCAGTTTAGTCATGGTAATCATGCTTACTGTACTAACCATGGCTATGTCAGGGCAATGCAACAACCAGTAGCTGTAGAAATGTCACTCTTATGGGTGCACAGTGACTAAGAATACATGTGTACAACATGTACAGCTGTTTTAACTGACATTTTGCATCCCATGTCTATTTTCATGAGGTGGACACATACACCTACTCATATTGACATGCATAGTTAATACCTCACATACATGTCTGTTCTATGTCAGTATGGCACACTACATTCACACTCTTGCTGCACAGTCATCCCTCTCAACCTGTAACAGCAGGACATCTGTAGGATGCCATGCATACATGGGTGCAATGAGACAAAATCAGTGACAGTGTCTCAGTATTGCTGTAGCATACATGATTCATTCAATAGCACAGTAGCCTTTGCACTGACAGGCATCCCCTGGAGGATGTCCAACAGTCATATGGTAGAAAGAGAGGGGAAAGGCTAGGAAGGTGATATTGAGGGTAAGAATTGTTAATGTTGGCAGTATGAGTGGTATAGGGACCAGGCTCGCTGATATGATGGCTAGGCGATGGTTGATATATTGTGTGTGTGCACAAGACCACATGGAAGAGGATCATGGCTGGGTGTATGGTAGGCAGGTCATAATTGTGCTATCAAGGTGTGGACTGGAAGTGGAAGGGGGTAGGGCTTATGCTGAAGGAACAGTATGCCAAGATTGTTTTGGAGGATGACATAAGTGTCTGATAGAGTGATGTTTCTGAAACTGTCAGCTGATGGTGTAATGATGACTGTTGTTAGTGCATATGCTATGCAAGTTGGTTGTGCAATGGATAAGAAAGAGAAATGTGACATCAGTTGGAAGACGCCGTGATGACTGTACCCAAGGATAACAGACTGGTCATTGCAGCAGATGTTAATGGGCATGTTGGTGAAGGGAACAGAGGGGATGGGGAATTGATGGGTATGTATGGTGTTAAAAGGAATGGAGATGGTGAGATGGTAGTGGATTTTGCAAAAAGGATAAACATGGCTGTGGTGAATACACACTATAACATGAGGGAGGAACATATGGTGACATACAAGAGTGAAGTAAGATGCGCACAGGTGGAATATATCCAGTGTAGGAGGGCCAGCTTGAAAGAGATTGGAGACTGTAAAGTGTTGACAGGGGAAAGTGTATTTAGGCAGCAAAGAGTGTTGTTATGTGAGATGATGTTGGTGATCGAGATGAGGAGGAGTATGGGAGCAGCACCAAGGATCAAATGGTGTGAATTGGAAAAGTGTACTTGCGAGGTGGAGATCAGGGAAGAGTTGAGACAGGCATTGGGTGGCAGTGACAATCTAACAAATATCTGGTTAAGTACAGCAGAGCTGGTAAGGGAGACAGCTAGATGGGTGCTTGGGGTGACATGTGGATAGAGGAAGCAGTACAAGGGCACCTGTTGGTGGACTGAGGAAGTACTAGACAATATACAGAGACAGGAGCTGGGGAAGAAGGAGTGGGATTGTCAGAGAGATGAGGAAAGTAGGCAGGAGTATGAGGAGATGATGTGCATGGCAAAGAGAGAGGTGGCAAAGGCTGAGGATAGGCATATGAAGAGTTCTATGACAGGTTGGACACTAAGGAGGGATGACAGGAATTGTACCAATTGGCTGGACAGATGCACTGAGCTAGGAAATATGTGCAGCAAATAAGGGTGATAAAGGATAATGAGGTATATGTACTCACAAGTGAGGAGAGTATGTTGAAGACATGGACAGTGTACTTTGAGATGCTGATGAATGAAGAGAATGAGACAGGGAAGGTTGGATGATGTGGGTATGGTGAATCAAGAATTGCAATGGACTAACAAGGAGGATGTAAAGATAGCTATGGAGAGGATGAATACTGGTGAGCCTGTTGGTCCACATTACACACCTATGGAAGCATGGGGTTGTTTAGAGGAAATTGCAGTGTCTTGCTAGCCAGACTGTTTACTGATATCTTGGGAAGTGTGAGGTTGCATGAGGAATGGAGAGAAAGTGCTTAGGTACAGTGTTAAGAATGAGGTTGATGTGCAGAGCTGTGATAACTACAGAGGGATAACATAGACCAGTCACAGCATGAAGTTATGGGTAAGAGTAGTGGAAGCTAGGTTACACTGGTAGGTGAGGAGTACTGGTCAGCAGTATGGTTTCATGCATGGAAAGGGCACTACCAATGTGATGTTTGCTCTGAGACTGTTACTGGTGGAATAGAGGGAAGGTCAGGAGTTGCTCTGTGTCTCTCTCTTCTGATAAATGCATAATATTATAGTGCAGTAAACTAGTTGGTAGGGGTTTGAATCTCGGTCTTGGCAAATTGAAAAATGTGTGTGTGAGTGTGTGTGTGTGCTTGTAGGTTAATGATTTTGAGGCCATTCACACTCAGTCCACTTCCCATTGCCCTACTTTATCACTGCTGCTGATGTCACTCACCTTGAAATATCCCTTTGAGCAGCCTTTAGCACTATAAGCTCTGGGGCACTTGTGATGAATGTGTAATACTATAGTGCAGTACACTGTTTAGGTTGGAGTTCTAATCTCAGTCCAAGCAAATGTAAAAGTGTGTCTGTTTGTGTGAGAGTGTGTGCGTGTTTGTAGAGACATACTTTTGAGGCCATTCCCACTTACTACACTTCCCTTCCCCCCTCTTTAACACTGCTGCTGATGTCACTCACCTTTAAAGATACCTTTGGACAAATCTCAAACATATAACCTGTGTGGTGCAGCTGATAAGTGTGTAACACTGTAGTAGCAATGACTACATCAGTAGGGGTTGGCATCTCATTCCTGGCAAGTCTGTAGGTGTGTCATTAACATTGTGATCCATATCACTTGGGGACTGGGTTTTGCTACACTTTTGTGTGGTTCACCCAGTACACTTCCAACTGTCCACTGTACAGGGCCCACTGTGGTAGTTGTGGACACTCTGTATTCCTATAATCTGTCATATGAAATTACTATGTAACAGCATGGAGTCCAAAACAAGATATGTGGCCCTTGTAGTCCTGTGATACAATCCCACACTCAGAAATCATAGGCAAACCCACTCATCTATTCATTAATCCCTATGTTACTAAGTGGTCTGCAAACTGGCTCATGGATGGAATCCACAGTGTGAAAGCAGCGGACTCCATGTCAGGCTGCAAAACAGGCATGAGTGGAGTAACACAGGGTCTTGTCCTGGGTCCACTCTTGTTTATGTGTGCCTCTGACATCCAGCCCAACACAAATGAACTGTGGCTAACAATGTTTGCAGACAATTGCTAATTGGGAGCTATGTTTACACCCCCAGAATATGTTTACATCCTGCATAAAGTCACCACTGACACCTCCAACTGTTGTCAGAACACTGGCCTTAGTGTCAATGTCAAGAAATGTGTCCCAATCCCCTGTTGAATCAATGTGTTGTCCACAAATGACCACATTGGTGGGAGTCCAATGGATACAGATGTCCTTATAGGAGGTGTGTGAACACAGTTTGACAGCAAACTCTCTTCTGACCACCACATTGCCACTGTGGATATAAAGTCCTTCCATGTGGCACATTGCATAACTAAGGGTGTGTCATCCAGGAATGAAGAGGTCAATGCCTTCCTCTACTCCCCGCTTATTAGGCCAATCAGCAGGTACAAAGGCCCATTTGCCATGTAACTCACTAGACACCTTCAACAACTGGGTAGGCTGCAAGTGTACCTCACATGTAAGACCCTAGGCATGTCCGATATGGACAGAGGCCCAAACCTCCAAGTTTTCCCAGTCACATCTTGGCTACTTACAGGCAATCTCTGCTTGACTGATAATGCCATGTCTGGCCAGCTGTGTTACAAATGCCACAGCTAGGAAATGCCAATCTATATGCACCACATGCCATGGATACATCAACCACATTACCACATTCAACAGAACATGCTTGGGGACAGGTCAATAACACAGACACTGGCCATGTTATGCAATATATTTCACATACATGTCAATCAAAGCACCTCACTGGCCCTCTTCAACAGAAATTCAGATGAGTGGATGGTGAATATAATTGTCATCCTGGGTATCACTCATGTAGCAGTATTTGATAGATGTACTGCTGACAAATGTCAGATGGCATGATGCCAGTGTTCTTGTAATGACTCCATGGCCATTAGTGTGGTACACACATATGTACACATGGACCCATGATACTCAGTACTGGCAAATATGTGTGCGCATTACTGTGTATACAACTGTTTGTGAGCATATAAACCTGTAGGTGACATTACTTAGTGGCCCTTCCACCCACGCCACCTCCCATTGCCATACTTTGCAGTACTGGTCATGTTATTAACTGTAAGAGTACCTTGTGACACTCTTCACCCTATAGACTCCATGGAGCATGTGGTAACTGCATTACACAATACTAGCCATGACTACATAGGTGGGGGTTCCATCCTGAGTCCTGGGAAATGTGAGTATATGTGTGTGAGTCTCTGAAAGTGAGCATATTTGTATGAGACAGCATTTTAACAGCTTATTCTCCACACACACACTGCACATTGCCATACTATACAAGGGCTGGTGATGTTGGCCACATTACAGGAGCCATGGAACAGTCATCACCTTACAGTACTTGTTGCGTGCAGTAAATGTGTGTCACTGTAGTAACAATAACTACATAGCCAGTGGTTCTAATCTGAGGAAGGCCAAATCTGTGAATGTCTGTATGTTAGTACAGTATCATGTGTTTGAGTGAGTACTATGTTCACTTGGAGGGTGGCTCTTACATTTTAGACAGTGGTACTCCCACTACATGTCCCAAGGTCCACTGTATGTGGTCTGCTGTCTCCATCAACCTTACAATTATCTGACAACAGTCTTCAGCCCAATAATGCTTGTGCTGTGTGCATAAACTATGTAACAGTATGCCCTGACTGACAAGATAGTCAGGGCAACCAAACCCAGGTCTGTCAAATGTGTATATGACTGTATGTGTTTGTCAATGTGTATATGTCAGTATGTTTTACTAAGTTGTGTCAATTCACACCCAGTACATCCCCCATTGCCATACTGTACAAGGCCTGCTGATGTTGCTCACTTTACAGGAACCTCAGAACACACTTCACCCTACAAGGTATGTGTGTAATTAAGGCAGAACACATTAGTAGCAATAACTACATAGGTAGAGGTTCTAATATCAGTGTTGGCAAGTGTGCGCGTGTATATGAAGAGATCTAATTCAATTAGCCGAAAAAACATTTCACAGGAGTTAATTTCATTGAGACCAAAATTGCAAACAAATCATATTGTGGAAATTACTTTCATCATAACTAGTAGTGGCAGTGTAAATGCCCTTCCCCCCCCACTGTACAGCTGTACAGCAATACTGGAGTTAGTATATATAGTTGGGAGTGGTTGTTGGGGGCACAGGCCCCAACATAGGGGGTTGTGTTGTGCATAGTTCCCTGCTTAACATGCTGTTATACAGTCCAGTTTATGATAAGAGGGTAAGTAGTTGTTAATCAAACTTGGTGTGGGGCTACGCCACCTCACACCCTCTAATGTGGGGGGGTGTGGTCCCCACACCCCCACAACTATATATACCAACTCCAGGACTGCACTACAGTGGGGAAAAGGATGTATACCCTGCCACTACTATTTTCAGTGAAATTAAATTTGGCATACTGATTATTTTGTGATTTGAGGTTTTGGCAATTTGGTCTTGGTGGAATTACATTTGCAAAAATGAGTTCTCTGCAAAGTGAAGTAAATCCGTGTGAACAGTACTCTCTGCATGTTGCATCAGTACAAAACCATCTGTGTGTGTGTGTGTGTGTGTGTGTGTGTGTGTGTGTGTGTGTGTGTGTGTGTGTGTGTGTGTGTGTGTGTGTGTGTGTGTGTGTGTTATTCACAAACCTTTGGTGAGTGCCATCCAATACACTTACCATTGTCCACTATACAAGAGCTGCTTACATCAGCCACCATGCACTTACCTGTATACACCTCCCAGACCTATGAGCCATGTGGCATATATAGTAACTGTTTTACAGACCTGCTACTTGTGGTCAGATGTACCCTGGATATGACTCAGTCAATGTGTTACCACACTGCCACATCCCTTGTAGGAAAGGACAGCAGGCCAACATCTTCCTGACATAGAGACACCTAGAACACAAACAAAATACATTATGGAGACCACATTCGGTCAGTGTTAATAACAGCAATAATGCATCATGGCTGGACAGCTACACAGTCTGATGTGTAAGCATTAAACATGCCAGCTAACAACACTTTAAACAGCATTACATTGCCAAACTGTAGTACATTCATCCTGTGCATCAGAACCATATTCGCATGTCCCTGCATCGATGGTATGGATGACAGAGATGTGGCACAGGTATCATCATATGCACAGGGTGTGGTGTGGGTTTGCCAGAGGCCTAGGCTGAGCCATTTGGTTGACATCATGTGAGTGGCTTAGGGGGTTGTTTCTTAAATGGGACCTCCAGAGGTGGTGTGTGTAAGTATGAAGGTGCCCTAGCTGTGATGATGGTGTATGTGTGCATGGATGCACACAGTTCCACCATGTGGCTGCCCTATACACGGGTATGTTGGACAGCAGCGGACCATACATGGCAGGGTGTACAGTTCACTGTGTCCAGACATGGACATGGGAACTGGGCCTGTCAGGGGTTCCACTAGCACCACCAGGCCAAAGCCAAGATATGGTACTCTCCACTGACGATGACAATTGTCTGCTGGATCTACATCCCTGTTGGGACTGGCCAGGACCATGTGCCTATGGCCTGCTGCATTGTGGTGTAGACAGCACCCCCCTGCAGTGGTGCTGCTGGTACTGCCACTACGGAAGTGGGAGCGAGATGTTGCATGGCCACATAGACCTTCAGCTGTTTGTGGTGCTGTCCTATGTCCACATGGCCAATGGCCTACTCCCACCACATGCTCTACCACAGATATCCCATGGTCGAGGATTGCCACCATCTCACCCAACCGTCTATCCATGACCTCTGCATAACAACAGTGGGCATCTGCAAGATCACGGATGTTGTCACATACAGCAGGAAGAATATCCCTCTGGTGCCTCAGACCATCTCTAGTGTAATGTTCAATATGTACCTGTGCCTCCATGATAGTCCAAAGCATGTATCTGGTGACATCTGCTATGGCACTTGTGGCAGGAGCATGACAGGCAGCAGTCCTCCTACAAGTGCCCCTGTCCATCCGCTTGTGTGGGATTTCACCTGTTATCTGGCTATGGCTGGTGTCTACAGACACACTTGCCATAATCACCACACTTTCCTGTCCCATGCCACCACCCGCCAACTGTGCCTCATCTATGGCCACTGGTGATGAGGTATGTGTGGGCACTGTGATTGTATGCAGGGATGGGGTGGAAAAAAGTGGGATGCTAACCAATGGCACAGATTCATCCCTAGGACAACCCTGCTTGTGCCTCACTATGCCTATCATCCTTGTCAGAGACTGCAGAGACCCTGACATCAGTTTCCACGCAGGAGGGGCGCCGACCCCCATCGCCACCTGTGAGGGGAAGACAATATATGTAAATTAATACCTGTACGTTATGGTTTACTTCCAGACACACACACACACACACACACACACACACACACACACACACACACACACACACACACACACACACACACATACTTACAGGTGAGGTGGCACAAGGATATTAGACAGACCTCACATTACCCAACAGTTGACATGCATGACACATGGCACTAAACATCATGCATTGCAGCCATTTTTAATCCTTGTTACTAACAATATATATCTCTGGGATGCATGAGTTGTGTTAGTAGGTGATGTCCCTTCCCCTGGAACACACTGCACCCGTGTACACATTATTGCTGTGCACCTGTTTACCACACTGGCATCTACTGTAGACCATACCTCACAACTGTATAAATAATTGCTGAATGTGTAGACATCTGGTAGTTATGTTTGCTCTGTTTCTCACAACCCCTATGTGTTTGTCTGACACATAACTGGGATGATATGAGGACTGATGTCACTAATTAATGAATGACATTTGATTTGCAGATCTCATCAGTAGCAGTACATGTATATGCAATGAAATCTGGTTACACCAATGACCTTCAAAGCTTAATGTGGATATGAGGAGTATACACACCCCTGTTGACATGCCAGTCTCTTCTATGATATGAAATGGGACTATACTACTGCATTTGAAAACATTACACACCTGATATGTGACATATGACCTGTGCAATCCAATCAAGAATCAAACAAATGTGTTAGTTGGGAAGATACTGAATGAGATGCATACAGTATGGCAGTTGCATAAGTGTGAACACCCTTAAACCAATGGTTTTTTGAAGCACCTGTTAAGTGAACTACAGCAGGTACTATTCATGGGAAGGAGTATTCTAGCATGGCACATCTTGGCTTGGCATTATTTGGTTTGTCCTCTCTACAAAGGTCCCCCATCTCTGTCAGATTGCAAGGCCAGCTCATGTGCACATTCCTTGGAGGTCACATAGGGGCTTTAC